>NW_028225203.1:1200000-1613669 GCF_052327205.1 Somniosus microcephalus | reverse complement strand
AGAAGAAGGAGAAGGAGAAGGTGAAGTCTGGAGGGTGAAGCAGAAGAAGCAGAAGAAGGAGAAGGAGTAGGTGAAGTCTGGAGGGTGAATCAGAAGAAGTAGAAGAAGGAGAAGGATAAGGTGAAGTCAGGAGGGTGAAGCAGAAGAAGCAGAAGAAGGAGAAGGAGAAGGTGAAGTCTGGAGGGTGAAGCAGAAGAAGCAGAAGAAGGAGAAGGAGTAGGTGAAGTCTGGAGGGTGAATCAGAAGAAGTAGAAGAAGGAGAAGGATAAGGTGAAGTCAGGAGAGTGAAGCAGAAGAAGCAGAAGAAGGAGAAGGAGAAGGTGAAGTCTGGTGGGTGAAGCAGAAGAAGCAGAAGAAGGAGAAGGAGAAGGTGAAGTCTGGAGGGTGAAGCAGAAGAAGCAGAAGAAGGAGAAGGAGAGGGTGAAGTCAGGAGGGTGAATCAGAAGAAGTAGAAGAAGGAGAAGGAGAAGGTGAAGTCAGGAGAGTGAAGCAGAAGAAGCAGAAGAAGGAGAAGGAGAAGGTGAAGTCTGGAGGGCGAAGCAGAAGAAGCAGAAGAAGGAGAAGGAGAAGGTGAAGTCTGGAGGGTGAAGCAGAAGAAGCAGAAGAAGGAGAAGGAGTAGGTGAAGTCTGGAGGGTGAATCAGAAGAAGTAGAAGAAGGAGAAGGAGAAGGTGAAGTCAGGAGGGTGAAGCAGAAGAAGCAGAAGAAGGAGAAGGAGAAGGTGAAGTCTGGAGGGTGAAGCAGAAGAAGCAGAAGAAGGAGAAGGAGAAGGTGAAGTCTGGAGGGTGAATCAGAAGAAGCAGAAGAAGGAGAAGGAGAAGGTGAAGTCTGGAGGGTGAATCAGAAGAAGCAGAAGAAGGAGAAGGAGAAGGAGAAGTCAGGAGGGTGAATCAGAAGAAGCAGAAGAAGGAGAAGGAGAAGGTGAATTTAGGAGGGTGAATCAGAAGAAGCAGAAGAAGGAGAAGGAGCAGGTGAAGTCAGGGGGGTGTAGCAGAAGAAGTAGAAGAAGGAGAAGGAGAAGGTGAAGTCAGGACGGTGAAGCAGAAGAAGCAGAAGAAGGAGAAGGAGAAGGTGAAGCCTGGAGGGCGCAGAAGAAGGAGAAGGAGAAGGTGAAGTCTGGAGTGTGAAGCAGAAGAAGCAGAAGAAGGAGAAGGAGAAGGTGAAGTCTGGAGGGTGAAGCAGAAGAAACAGAAGAAGGAGAAGGAGAAGGTGAAGACTGGAGGGTGAATCAGAAGAAGTAGAAGAAGGAGAAGGAGAAGGTGAAGTCTGGAGGGTGAATCAGAAGAAGTAGAAGAAGGAGAAGGAGAAGTTGAAGTCTGGAGGGTGGATCAGAAGAAGCAGAAGAAGGAGAAGGTGAAATCTGGAGGGTGAATCAGAAGAAGCAGAAGAAGGAGAAGGAGAAGATGAAGTCTGGAGGGTGAATCAGAAGAAGTAGAAGAAGGAGAAGGAGAAGGTGAAGTCTGGAGGGTGAATCAGAAGAAGTAGAAGAAGGAGAAGGAGAAGATGAAGTCTGGAGGGCGAATCAGAAGAAAGAGAAGAAGGAGAAGGAGAAGGTGAAGTCTGGAGGGTGAATCAGAAGAAGTAGAAGAAGGAGAAGGAGAAGGTGTAGTCTGGAGGGTGAATCAGAAGAAGTAGACGAAGGAGAAGGAGAAGGTGAAGTCTGGAGGGTGAATCAGAAGAAGCAGAAGAAGGAGAAGGAGAAGGTGAAGTCTGGAGGGTGAATCAGAAGAAGTAGAAGAAGGAGAAGGAGAAGGTGAAGTCTGGAGGGTGAATCAGAAGAAGCAGAAGAAGGAGAAGGAGAAGGTGAAGTCTGGAGGGTGAATCAGAAGAAGCAGAAGAAGGAGAAGGAGAAGGTGAAGTCTGGAGGGTGAATCAGAAGAAGCAGAATAAGGAGAAGGAGAAGGTGAAGTCTGGAGGGTGAATCAGAAGAAGCAGAAGAAGGAGAAGGAGAAGGTGAAGTCTGGAGGGTGAATCAGAAGAAGTAGAAGAAGGAGAAGGAGAAGGTGAAGTCTGGAGGGTGAATCAGAAGAAGTAGAAGAAGGAGAAGGAGAAGGTGAAGTCTGGAGGGTGAATCAGAAGAAGTAGAAGAAGGAGAAGGAGAAGGTGAAGTCTGGAGGGTGAAGCAGAAGAAGTAGATGAAGGAGAAGGAGAAGGTGAAGTCAGGAGGGTGAATCAGAAGAAGTAGAAGAAGGAGAAGGAGAAGGTGAAGTCTGGAGGGTGAATCAGAAGATGCAGAAGAAGGAGAAGGAGAAGATGAAGTCTGGAGGGTGAATCAGAAGAAGCAGAAGAAGGAGAAGGAGAAGGTGAAGTCTGGAGGGTGAATCAGAAGAAGCAGAAGAAGGAGAAGGAGAAGGTGAAGTCAGGAGGGTGAATCAGAAGAAGCAGAAGAAGGAGAAGGAGAAGGTGAAGTTAGGAGGGTGAATCAGAAGAAGCAGAAGAAGGAGAAGGAGAAGGTGAAGTCAGGGGGGTGAAGCAGAAGAAGTAGAAGAAGGAGAAGGAGATGGTGAAGTCAGGAGGGTGAAGCAGAAGAAGCAGAAGAAGGAGAAGGAGAAGGTGAAGTCTGGAGGGTGAAGCAGAAGAAACAGAAGAAGGAGAAGGAGAAGGTGAAGTCTGGAGGGCGAAGCAGAAGAAGCAGAAGAAGGAGAAGGTGAAGGTGAAGTCTGGAGGGTGAAGCAGAAGAAGCAGAAGAAGGAGAAGGAGCAGGTGAAGTCAGGGGGGTGTAGCAGAAGAAGTAGAAGAAGGAGAAGGAGAAGGTGAAGTCAGGACGGTGAAGCAGAAGAAGCAGAAGAAGGAGAAGGAGAAGGTGAAGCCTGGAGGGCGCAGCAGAAGAAGCAGAAGAAGGAGAAGGAGAAGGTGAAGTCTGGAGTGTGAAGCAGAAGAAGCAGAAGAAGGAGAAGGAGAAGGTGAAGTCTGGAGGGCGCGGCAGAAGAAGCAGTAGAAGGAGAATGAGAAGGTGAAGTCTGGAGGGTGAATCAGAAGAAGCAGAAGAAGGAGAAGGAGAAGGTGAAGTCTGGAGGGTGAATCAGAAGAAGGAGAAGAAGGAGAAGGAGAAGGTGAAGTCAGGAGGGTGAATTAGAAGAAGTAGAAGAAGGAGAAGGAGAAGGTGAAGTCAGGAGGGTGAATCAGAAGAAGCAGAAGAAGGAGAAGGAGAAGGTGAAGTCTGGAGGGCGAATCAGAAGAAACAGAAGAAGGAGAAGGAGAAGGTGAAGTCTGGAGGGTGAATCAGAAGAAGCAGAAGAAGGAGAAGGAGAAGGTGAAGTCTGGAGGTTGAATCAGAAGAAGCAGAATAACGAGAAGGAGAAGGTGAAGTCTGGAGGGTGAATCAGAAGAAGCAGAATAAGGAGAAGGAGAAGGTGAAGTCTGGAGGGTGAATCAGAAGAAGCAGAAGAAGGAGAAGGAGAAGGTGAAGTCTGGAGGGTGAATCAGAAGAGGTAGAAGAAGGAGAAGGAGAAGGTGAAGTCTGGAGGGTGAAGCAGAAGAAGGAGAAGAAGGAGAAGGAGAAGGTGAAGTCAGGAGGGTGAATCAGAAGAAGTAGAAGAAGGAGAAGGAGAAGGTGAAGCCAGGAGGGTGAATCAGAAGAAGCAGTAGAAGGAGAAGGAGAAGGTGAAGTCTGGAGGGTGAATCAGAAGAATCAGAAGAAGGAGAAGGAGAAGGTGAAGTCTGGAGGGTGAATCAGAAGAATCAGAAGAAAGAGAAGGAGAAGGTGAAGTCTGGAGGCTGAAGCAGAAGAAACAGAAGAAGGAGAAGGAGAATGTGAAGACTGGAGGGTGAATCAGAAGAAGTAGAAGAAGGAGAAGGAGAAGGTGAAGTCTGGAGGGTGAATCAGAAGAAGTAGAAGAAGGAGAAGGAGAAGGTGAAGTCTGGAGGGTGAATCAGAAGAAGCAGAAGAAGGAGAAGGAGAAGGTGAAGTCTGGAGGGTGAATCAGAAGATGCAGAAGAAGGAGAAGGAGAAGATGAAGTCTGGAGGGTGAATCAGAAGAAGTAGAAGAAGGAGAAGGAGAAGGTGAAGTCTGGAGAGTGAATCAGAAGAAGTAGAAGAAGGAGAAGGAGAAGGTGAAGTCTGGAGGGTGAATCAGAAGAAACAGAAGAAGGAGAAGGAGAAGGTGAAGACTGGAGGGTGAATCAGAAGAAGTAGAAGAAGGAGAAGGAGAAGGTGTAGTATGGAGGGAGTATCAGAAGAAGTAGACGAAGGAGAAGGAGAAGGTGAAGTCTGGAGGGTGAATCAGAAGAAGCAGAAGAAGGAGAAGGAGAAGCTGAAGTCTGGAGGGTGAATCAGAAGAAGTAGAAGAAGGAGAAGGAGAAGGTGAAGTCTGGAGGGTGAATCAGAAGAAGCAGAAGAAGGAGAAGGAGAAGGTGAAGTCTGGAGGGTGAATCAGAAGAAGCAGAAGAAGGAGAAGGAGAAGGTGAAGTCTGGAGGGTGAATCAGAAGAAGCAGAATAAGGAGAAGGAGAAGGTGAAGTGTGGAGGGTGAATCAGAAGAAGCAGAAGAAGGAGAAGGAGAAGGTGAAGTCTGGAGGATGAATCAGAAGAAGTAGAAGAAGGAGAAGGAGAAGGTGAAGTCTGGAGGGTGAATCAGAAGAAGTAGAAGAAGGAGAAGGAGAAGGTGAAGTCTGGAGGGTGAATCAGAAGAAGTAGAAGAAGGAGAAGGAGAAGGTGAAGTCTGGAGGGTGAAGCAGAAGAAGTAGAAGAAGGAGAAGGAGAAGGTGAAGTCAGGAGGGTGAATCAGAAGAAGTAGAAGAAGGAGAAGGAGAAGGTGAAGTCAGGAGGGTGAAGCAGAAGAAGCAGAAGTAGGAGAAGGAGAAGGTGAAGTCTGGAGGGTGAAGCAGAAGAAGCAGAAGAAGGAGAAGGAGAAGGTGAAGTCTGGAGGGTGAATCAGAAGAAGCAGAAGAAAGAGAAGGAGAAGGTGAAGTCTGGAGGGTGAATCAGAAGAAGTAGAAGAAGGAGAAGGAGAAGGTGAAGTCTGGAGGGTGAATCAGAAGAAGCAGAAGAAGGAGAAGGAGAAGGTGAAGTCTGGAGGGTGAATCAGAAGAAGCAGAAGACGGAGAAGGAAAAGGTGAAGTCTGGATGGTGAATCAGAAGAAGCAGAAGAAGGAGAAGGAGAAGGTGAAGTCTGGAGGGTGAATCAGAAGAAGCAGTATAAGGAGAAGGAGAAGGTGAAGTCTGGAGGGTGAATCAGAAGAAGCAGAAGAAGGAGAAGGAGAAGGTGAAGTCTGGAGGGTGAATCAGAAGAAGTAGAAGAAGGAGAAGGAGAAGGTGAAGTCTGGAGGGTGAAGCAGAAGAAGTAGAAGAAGGAGAAGGAGAAGGTGAAGTCAGGAGGGTGAATCAGAAGAAGCAGAAGAAGGAGAAGGAGAAGGTGAAGTCTGGAGGGTGAATCAGAAGAATCAGAAGAAGGAGAAGGAGAAGATGAAGTCTGGAGGGTGAATCAGAAGAAGCAGAAGAAAGAGAAGGAGCAGGTGAAGTCTGGAGGGTGAAGCAGAAGAAACAGAAGAAGGAGAAGGAGTAGGTGAAGACTGGAGGGTGAATCAGAAGAAGTAGAAGAAGGAGAAGGAGAAGGTGAAGTCTGGAGGGTGAATCCGACGAAGTAGAAGAAGGAGAAGGAGAAGGTGAAGTCTGGAGGGTGAATCAGAAGAAGCAGAAGAAGGAGAAGGAGAAGGTGAAGTTAGGAGGGTGAATCAGAAGAAGCAGAAGAAGGAGAAGGAGCAGGTGAAGTCAGGGGGGTGAAGCAGAAGAAGTAGAAGAAGGAGAAGGAGAAGGTGAAGTCAGGACGGTGAAGCAGAAGAAGCAGAAGAAGGAGAAGGAGAAGGTGAAGTCTGGAGGGTAAAGCAGAAGAAGCAGAAGAAGGAGAAGGAGAGGGTGAAGTCTGGAGGGTGAATCAGAAGAAGTAGAAGAAGGAGAAGGAGAAGGTGAAGTCAGGAGAGTGAAGCAGAAGAAGCAGAAGAAGGAGAAGGAGAAGGTGAAGTCTGGAGGGCGAAGCAGAAGAAGCAGAAGAAGGAGAAGGAGAAGGTGAAGTCTGGAGGGTGAAGCAGAAGAAGCAGAAGAAGGAGAAGGAGTAGGTGAAGTCTGGAGGGTGAATCAGAAGAAGTAGAAGAAGGAGAAGGATAAGGTGAAGTCAGGAGGGTGAAGCAGAAGAAGCAGAAGAAGGAGAAGGAGAAGGTGAAGTCTGGAGGGTGAAGCAGAAGAAGCAGAAGAAGGAGAAGGAGTAGGTGAAGTCTGGAGGGTGAATCAGAAGAAGTAGAAGAAGGAGAAGGATAAGGTGAAGTCAGGAGAGTGAAGCAGAAGAAGCAGAAGAAGGAGAAGGAGAAGGTGAAGTCTGGTGGGTGAAGCAGAAGAAGCAGAAGAAGGAGAAGGAGAAGGTGAAGTCTGGAGGGTGAAGCAGAAGAAGCAGAAGAAGGAGAAGGAGAGGGTGAAGTCAGGAGGGTGAATCAGAAGAAGTAGAAGAAGGAGAAGGAGAAGGTGAAGTCAGGAGAGTGAAGCAGAAGAAGCAGAAGAAGGAGAAGGAGAAGGTGAAGTCTGGAGGGCGAAGCAGAAGAAGCAGAAGAAGGAGAAGGAGAAGGTGAAGTCTGGAGGGTGAAGCAGAAGAAGCAGAAGAAGGAGAAGGAGTAGGTGAAGTCTGGAGGGTGAATCAGAAGAAGTAGAAGAAGGAGAAGGAGAAGGTGAAGTCAGGAGGGTGAAGCAGAAGAAGCAGAAGAAGGAGAAGGAGAAGGTGAAGTCTGGAGGGTGAAGCAGAAGAAGCAGAAGAAGGAGAAGGAGAAGGTGAAGTCTGGAGGGTGAATCAGAAGAAGCAGAAGAAGGAGAAGGAGAAGGTGAAGTCTGGAGGGTGAATCAGAAGAAGCAGAAGAAGGAGAAGGAGAAGGAGAAGTCAGGAGGGTGAATCAGAAGAAGCAGAAGAAGGAGAAGGAGAAGGTGAATTTAGGAGGGTGAATCAGAAGAAGCAGAAGAAGGAGAAGGAGCAGGTGAAGTCAGGGGGGTGTAGCAGAAGAAGTAGAAGAAGGAGAAGGAGAAGGTGAAGTCAGGACGGTGAAGCAGAAGAAGCAGAAGAAGGAGAAGGAGAAGGTGAAGCCTGGAGGGCGCAGAAGAAGGAGAAGGAGAAGGTGAAGTCTGGAGTGTGAAGCAGAAGAAGCAGAAGAAGGAGAAGGAGAAGGTGAAGTCTGGAGGGTGAAGCAGAAGAAACAGAAGAAGGAGAAGGAGAAGGTGAAGACTGGAGGGTGAATCAGAAGAAGTAGAAGAAGGAGAAGGAGAAGGTGAAGTCAGGAGAGTGAAGCAGAAGAAGCAGAAGAAGGAGAAGGAGAAGGTGAAGTCTGGTGGGTGAAGCAGAAGAAGCAGAAGAAGGAGAAGGAGAAGGTGAAGTCTGGAGGGTGAAGCAGAAGAAGCAGAAGAAGGAGAAGGAGAGGGTGAAGTCAGGAGGGTGAATCAGAAGAAGTAGAAGAAGGAGAAGGAGAAGGTGAAGTCAGGAGAGTGAAGCAGAAGAAGCAGAAGAAGGAGAAGGAGAAGGTGAAGTCTGGAGGGCGAAGCAGAAGAAGCAGAAGAAGGAGAAGGAGAAGGTGAAGTCTGGAGGGTGAAGCAGAAGAAGCAGAAGAAGGAGAAGGAGTAGGTGAAGTCTGGAGGGTGAATCAGAAGAAGTAGAAGAAGGAGAAGGAGAAGGTGAAGTCTGGAGGGTGAAGCAGAAGAAGCAGAAGAAGGAGAAGGAGAAGGTGAAGTCTGGAGGGTGAATCAGAAGAAGCAGAAGAAGGAGAAGGAGAAGGTGAAGTCTGGAGGGTGAAGCAGAAGAAGCAGAAGAAGGAGAAGGAGAAGGTGAAGTCTGGAGGGTGAATCAGAAGAAGCAGAAGAAGGAGAAGGAGAAGGTGAAGTCTGGAGGGTGAATCAGAAGAAGCAGAAGAAGGAGAAGGAGAAGGAGAAGTCAGGAGGGTGAATCAGAAGAAGCAGAAGAAGGAGAAGGAGAAGGTGAATTTAGGAGGGTGAATCAGAAGAAGCAGAAGAAGGAGAAGGAGCAGGTGAAGTCAGGGGGGTGTAGCAGAAGAAGTAGAAGAAGGAGAAGGAGAAGGTGAAGTCAGGACGGTGAAGCAGAAGAAGCAGAAGAAGGAGAAGGAGAAGGTGAAGCCTGGAGGGCGCAGAAGAAGGAGAAGGAGAAGGTGAAGTCTGGAGTGTGAAGCAGAAGAAGCAGAAGAAGGAGAAGGAGAAGGTGAAGTCTGGAGGGTGAAGCAGAAGAAACAGAAGAAGGAGAAGGAGAAGGTGAAGACTGGAGGGTGAATCAGAAGAAGTAGAAGAAGGAGAAGGAGAAGGTGAAGTCTGGAGGGTGAATCAGAAGAAGTAGAAGAAGGAGAAGGAGAAGTTGAAGTCTGGAGGGTGGATCAGAAGAAGCAGAAGAAGGAGAAGGTGAAATCTGGAGGGTGAATCAGAAGAAGCAGAAGAAGGAGAAGGAGAAGATGAAGTCTGGAGGGTGAATCAGAAGAAGTAGAAGAAGGAGAAGGAGAAGGTGAAGTCTGGAGGGTGAATCAGAAGAAGTAGAAGAAGGAGAAGGAGAAGATGAAGTCTGGAGGGCGAATCAGAAGAAAGAGAAGAAGGAGAAGGAGAAGGTGAAGTCTGGAGGGTGAATCAGAAGAAGTAGAAGAAGGAGAAGGAGAAGGTGTAGTCTGGAGGGTGAATCAGAAGAAGTAGACGAAGGAGAAGGAGAAGGTGAAGTCTGGAGGGTGAATCAGAAGAAGCAGAAGAAGGAGAAGGAGAAGGTGAAGTCTGGAGGGTGAATCAGAAGAAGTAGAAGAAGGAGAAGGAGAAGGTGAAGTCTGGAGGGTGAATCAGAAGAAGCAGAAGAAGGAGAAGGAGAAGGTGAAGTCTGGAGGGTGAATCAGAAGAAGCAGAAGAAGGAGAAGGAGAAGGTGAAGTCTGGAGGGTGAATCAGAAGAAGCAGAATAAGGAGAAGGAGAAGGTGAAGTCTGGAGGGTGAATCAGAAGAAGCAGAAGAAGGAGAAGGAGAAGGTGAAGTCTGGAGGGTGAATCAGAAGAAGTAGAAGAAGGAGAAGGAGAAGGTGAAGTCTGGAGGGTGAATCAGAAGAAGTAGAAGAAGGAGAAGGAGAAGGTGAAGTCTGGAGGGTGAATCAGAAGAAGTAGAAGAAGGAGAAGGAGAAGGTGAAGTCTGGAGGGTGAAGCAGAAGAAGTAGATGAAGGAGAAGGAGAAGGTGAAGTCAGGAGGGTGAATCAGAAGAAGTAGAAGAAGGAGAAGGAGAAGGTGAAGTCTGGAGGGTGAATCAGAAGATGCAGAAGAAGGAGAAGGAGAAGATGAAGTCTGGAGGGTGAATCAGAAGAAGCAGAAGAAGGAGAAGGAGAAGGTGAAGTCTGGAGGGTGAATCAGAAGAAGCAGAAGAAGGAGAAGGAGAAGGTGAAGTCAGGAGGGTGAATCAGAAGAAGCAGAAGAAGGAGAAGGAGAAGGTGAAGTTAGGAGGGTGAATCAGAAGAAGCAGAAGAAGGAGAAGGAGAAGGTGAAGTCAGGGGGGTGAAGCAGAAGAAGTAGAAGAAGGAGAAGGAGATGGTGAAGTCAGGAGGGTGAAGCAGAAGAAGCAGAAGAAGGAGAAGGAGAAGGTGAAGTCTGGAGGGTGAAGCAGAAGAAACAGAAGAAGGAGAAGGAGAAGGTGAAGTCTGGAGGGCGAAGCAGAAGAAGCAGAAGAAGGAGAAGGTGAAGGTGAAGTCTGGAGGGTGAAGCAGAAGAAGCAGAAGAAGGAGAAGGAGAAGGTGAAGTCTGGAGGGTGAATCAGAAGAAGTAGAAGAAGGAGAAGGAGAAGGTGAAGTCTGGAGGGTGAATCAGAAGAAGCAGAAGAAGGAGAAGGAGAAGGTGAAATCTGGAGGGTGAATCAGAAGAAGTAGAAGAAGGAGAAGTAGAAGGTGTAGCTTGGAGGGTGAATCAGGAGAAGTAGACTAAGGAGAAGGAGAAGGTGAAGTCTGGAGGGTGAATCAGAAGAAGCAGAAGAAGGAGAAGGAGAAGGTGAAGTCTGGAGGGTGATTCAGAAGAAGTAGAAGAAGCAGAAGGAGAAGGTGAGGTCTGGAGGGTGAATCAGAAGAAGCAGAAGAAGGAGAAGGAGAAGGTGAAGTCTGGAGGGTGAATCGGAAGAAGCAGAAGAAGGAGAAGGAGAAGGTGAAGTATGGAGGGTGAATCAGAAGAAGCAGAAGAAGGAGAAGGAGAAGGTGAAGTCTGGAGGGTGAATCAGAAGAAGCAGAAGAAGTAGAAGGAGAAGGTGAAGTCTGGAGGGTGAATCAGAAGAAGTAGAAGAAGGAGAAGGAGAAGGTGAAGTCTGGAGGGTGAATCAGAAGAAGCAGAAGAAGGAGAAGGAGAAGGTGAAGTCAGGAGGGTGAATCAGAAGAAGCAGAAGAAGGAGAAGGAGAAGGTGAAATCTGGAGGGTGAATCAGAAGAAGCAGAAGAAGGCGAAGGAGAAGGTGAAGACTGGAGGGTGAATCAGAAGAAGTAGAAGAATGAGAAGGAGAAGGTGAAGTCTGGAGGGTGAATCAGAAGAAGTAGAAGAAGGAGAAGGAGAAGGCGAAGTCTGGAGTGTGAATCAGAAGAAGCAGAAGAAGGAGAAGGAGAAGGTGAAGTCAGGAGGGTGAATCAGAAGAAGCAGAAGAAGGAGAAGGAGAAGGTGAAGTTAGGAGGGTGAATCAGAAGAAGCAGAAGAAGGAGAAGGAGAAGGTGAAGTCAGGGGGGTGAAGCAGAAGAAGTAGAAGAAGGAGAAGGAGAAGGTGAAGTCAGGACGGTGAAGCAGAAGAAGCAGAAGAAGGAGAAGGAGAAGGTGAAGCCTGGAGGGCGCAGAAGAAGGAGAAGGAGAAGGTGAAGTCTGGAGTGTGAAGCAGAAGAAGCAGAAGAAGGAGAAGGAGAAGGTGAAGTCTGGAGGGTGAAGCAGAAGAAACAGAAGAAGGAGAAGGAGAAGGTGAAGACTGGAGGGTGAATCAGAAGAAGTAGAAGAAGGAGAAGGAGAAGGTGAAGTCAGGAGAGTGAAGCAGAAGAAGCAGAAGAAGGAGAAGGAGAAGGTGAAGTCTGGTGGGTGAAGCAGAAGAAGCAGAAGAAGGAGAAGGAGAAGGTGAAGTCTGGAGGGTGAAGCAGAAGAAGCAGAAGAAGGAGAAGGAGAGGGTGAAGTCAGGAGGGTGAATCAGAAGAAGTAGAAGAAGGAGAAGGAGAAGGTGAAGTCAGGAGAGTGAAGCAGAAGAAGCAGAAGAAGGAGAAGGAGAAGGTGAAGTCTGGAGGGCGAAGCAGAAGAAGCAGAAGAAGGAGAAGGAGAAGGTGAAGTCTGGAGGGTGAAGCAGAAGAAGCAGAAGAAGGAGAAGGAGTAGGTGAAGTCTGGAGGGTGAATCAGAAGAAGTAGAAGAAGGAGAAGGAGAAGGTGAAGTCTGGAGGGTGAAGCAGAAGAAGCAGAAGAAGGAGAAGGAGAAGGTGAAGTCTGGAGGGTGAATCAGAAGAAGCAGAAGAAGGAGAAGGAGAAGGTGAAGTCTGGAGGGTGAAGCAGAAGAAGCAGAAGAAGGAGAAGGAGAAGGTGAAGTCTGGAGGGTGAATCAGAAGAAGCAGAAGAAGGAGAAGGAGAAGGTGAAGTCTGGAGGGTGAATCAGAAGAAGCAGAAGAAGGAGAAGGAGAAGGAGAAGTCAGGAGGGTGAATCAGAAGAAGCAGAAGAAGGAGAAGGAGAAGGTGAATTTAGGAGGGTGAATCAGAAGAAGCAGAAGAAGGAGAAGGAGCAGGTGAAGTCAGGGGGGTGTAGCAGAAGAAGTAGAAGAAGGAGAAGGAGAAGGTGAAGTCAGGACGGTGAAGCAGAAGAAGCAGAAGAAGGAGAAGGAGAAGGTGAAGCCTGGAGGGCGCAGAAGAAGGAGAAGGAGAAGGTGAAGTCTGGAGTGTGAAGCAGAAGAAGCAGAAGAAGGAGAAGGAGAAGGTGAAGTCTGGAGGGTGAAGCAGAAGAAACAGAAGAAGGAGAAGGAGAAGGTGAAGACTGGAGGGTGAATCAGAAGAAGTAGAAGAAGGAGAAGGAGAAGGTGAAGTCTGGAGGGTGAATCAGAAGAAGTAGAAGAAGGAGAAGGAGAAGTTGAAGTCTGGAGGGTGGATCAGAAGAAGCAGAAGAAGGAGAAGGTGAAATCTGGAGGGTGAATCAGAAGAAGCAGAAGAAGGAGAAGGAGAAGATGAAGTCTGGAGGGTGAATCAGAAGAAGTAGAAGAAGGAGAAGGAGAAGGTGAAGTCTGGAGGGTGAATCAGAAGAAGTAGAAGAAGGAGAAGGAGAAGATGAAGTCTGGAGGGCGAATCAGAAGAAAGAGAAGAAGGAGAAGGAGAAGGTGAAGTCTGGAGGGTGAATCAGAAGAAGTAGAAGAAGGAGAAGGAGAAGGTGTAGTCTGGAGGGTGAATCAGAAGAAGTAGACGAAGGAGAAGGAGAAGGTGAAGTCTGGAGGGTGAATCAGAAGAAGCAGAAGAAGGAGAAGGAGAAGGTGAAGTCTGGAGGGTGAATCAGAAGAAGTAGAAGAAGGAGAAGGAGAAGGTGAAGTCTGGAGGGTGAATCAGAAGAAGCAGAAGAAGGAGAAGGAGAAGGTGAAGTCTGGAGGGTGAATCAGAAGAAGCAGAAGAAGGAGAAGGAGAAGGTGAAGTCTGGAGGGTGAATCAGAAGAAGCAGAATAAGGAGAAGGAGAAGGTGAAGTCTGGAGGGTGAATCAGAAGAAGCAGAAGAAGGAGAAGGAGAAGGTGAAGTCTGGAGGGTGAATCAGAAGAAGTAGAAGAAGGAGAAGGAGAAGGTGAAGTCTGGAGGGTGAATCAGAAGAAGTAGAAGAAGGAGAAGGAGAAGGTGAAGTCTGGAGGGTGAATCAGAAGAAGTAGAAGAAGGAGAAGGAGAAGGTGAAGTCTGGAGGGTGAAGCAGAAGAAGTAGATGAAGGAGAAGGAGAAGGTGAAGTCAGGAGGGTGAATCAGAAGAAGTAGAAGAAGGAGAAGGAGAAGGTGAAGTCTGGAGGGTGAATCAGAAGATGCAGAAGAAGGAGAAGGAGAAGATGAAGTCTGGAGGGTGAATCAGAAGAAGCAGAAGAAGGAGAAGGAGAAGGTGAAGTCTGGAGGGTGAATCAGAAGAAGCAGAAGAAGGAGAAGGAGAAGGTGAAGTCAGGAGGGTGAATCAGAAGAAGCAGAAGAAGGAGAAGGAGAAGGTGAAGTTAGGAGGGTGAATCAGAAGAAGCAGAAGAAGGAGAAGGAGAAGGTGAAGTCAGGGGGGTGAAGCAGAAGAAGTAGAAGAAGGAGAAGGAGATGGTGAAGTCAGGAGGGTGAAGCAGAAGAAGCAGAAGAAGGAGAAGGAGAAGGTGAAGTCTGGAGGGTGAAGCAGAAGAAACAGAAGAAGGAGAAGGAGAAGGTGAAGTCTGGAGGGCGAAGCAGAAGAAGCAGAAGAAGGAGAAGGTGAAGGTGAAGTCTGGAGGGTGAAGCAGAAGAAGCAGAAGAAGGAGAAGGAGAAGGTGAAGTCTGGAGGGTGAATCAGAAGAAGTAGAAGAAGGAGAAGGAGAAGGTGAAGTCTGGAGGGTGAATCAGAAGAAGCAGAAGAAGGAGAAGGAGAAGGTGAAATCTGGAGGGTGAATCAGAAGAAGTAGAAGAAGGAGAAGTAGAAGGTGTAGCTTGGAGGGTGAATCAGGAGAAGTAGACTAAGGAGAAGGAGAAGGTGAAGTCTGGAGGGTGAATCAGAAGAAGCAGAAGAAGGAGAAGGAGAAGGTGAAGTCTGGAGGGTGATTCAGAAGAAGTAGAAGAAGCAGAAGGAGAAGGTGAGGTCTGGAGGGTGAATCAGAAGAAGCAGAAGAAGGAGAAGGAGAAGGTGAAGTCTGGAGGGTGAATCGGAAGAAGCAGAAGAAGGAGAAGGAGAAGGTGAAGTATGGAGGGTGAATCAGAAGAAGCAGAAGAAGGAGAAGGAGAAGGTGAAGTCTGGAGGGTGAATCAGAAGAAGCAGAAGAAGTAGAAGGAGAAGGTGAAGTCTGGAGGGTGAATCAGAAGAAGTAGAAGAAGGAGAAGGAGAAGGTGAAGTCTGGAGGGTGAATCAGAAGAAGCAGAAGAAGGAGAAGGAGAAGGTGAAGTCAGGAGGGTGAATCAGAAGAAGCAGAAGAAGGAGAAGGAGAAGGTGAAATCTGGAGGGTGAATCAGAAGAAGCAGAAGAAGGCGAAGGAGAAGGTGAAGACTGGAGGGTGAATCAGAAGAAGTAGAAGAATGAGAAGGAGAAGGTGAAGTCTGGAGGGTGAATCAGAAGAAGTAGAAGAAGGAGAAGGAGAAGGCGAAGTCTGGAGTGTGAATCAGAAGAAGCAGAAGAAGGAGAAGGAGAAGGTGAAATCTGGAGGGTGAATCAGAAGAAGCAGAAGAAGGAGAAGGAGAAGATGAAGTCTGGAGGGTGAATCAGAAGAAGTAGAAGAAGGAGAAGGAGAAGGTGAAGTCTGGAGGGTGAAGCAGAAGAAGTAGATGAAGGAGAAGGAGAAGGTGAAGTCAGGAGGGTGAATCAGAAGAAGTAGAAGAAGGAGAAGGAGAAGGTGAGGTCTGGAGGGTGAATCAGAAGATGCAGAAGAAGGAGAAGGAGAAGATGAAGTCTGGAGGGTGAATCAGAAGAAGCAGAAGAAGGAGAAGGAGAAGGTGAAGTCTGGAGGGTGAATCAGAAGAAGCAGAAGAAGGAGAAGGAGAAGGTGAAGTCAGGAGGGTGAATCAGAAGAAGCAGAAGAAGGAGAAGGAGAAGGTGAAGTTAGGAGGGTGAATCAGAAGAAGCAGAAGAAGGAGAAGGAGAAGGTGAAGTCAGGGGGGTGAAGCAGAAGAAGTAGAAGAAGGAGAAGGAGATGGTGAAGTCAGGAGGGTGAAGCAGAAGAAGCAGAAGAAGGAGAAGGAGAAGGTGAAGTCTGGAGGGTGAAGCAGAAGAAACAGAAGAAGGAGAAGGAGAAGGTGAAGTCTGGAGGGCGAAGCAGAAGAAGCAGAAGAAGGAGAAGGTGAAGGTGAAGTCTGGAGGGTGAAGCAGAAGAAGCAGAAGAAGGAGAAGGAGAAGGTGAAGTCTGGAGGGTGAATCAGAAGAAGTAGAAGAAGGAGAAGGAGAAGGTGAAGTCAGGAGGGTGAAGCAGAAGAAGCAGAAGAAGGAGACGGAGAAGGTGAAGTCTGGAGGGTGAAGCAGAAGAAGCAGAAGAAGGAGAAGGAGAAGGTGAAGTCTGGAGGGTGAAGCAGAAGAAGCAGAAGAAGGAGAAGGAGAAGGTGAAGTCAGGAGGGTGAATCAGAAGAAGTAGAAGAAGGAGAAGGAGAAGGTGAAGTCTGGAGGGTGAATCAGAAGAAGTAGAAGAAGGAGAAGGAGAAGGTGAAGTCTGGAGGGTGAATCAGAAGAAGTAGAAGAAGGAGAAGGAGAAGGTGAAGTCTGGAGGGTGAATCAGAAGAAGCAGAAGAAGGAGAAGGAGAAGGTGAAATCTGGAGGGTGAATCAGAAGAAGTAGAAGAAGGAGAAGTAGAAGGTGTAGTTTGGAGGGTGAATCAGGAGAAGTAGACGAAGGAGAAGGAGAAGGTGAAGTCTGGAGGGTGAATCAGAAGAAGCAGAAGAAGGAGAAGGAGAAGGTGAAGTCTGGAGGGTGATTCAGAAGAAGTAGAAGAAGCAGAAGGAGAAGGTGAGGTCTGGAGGGTGAATCAGAAGAAGCAGAAGAAGGAGAAGGAGAAGGTGAAGTCTGGAGGGTGAATCGGAAGAAGCAGAAGAAGGAGAAGGAGAAGGTGAAGTATGGAGGGTGAATCAGAAGAAGCAGAAGAAGGAGAAGGAGAAGGTGAAGTCTGGAGGGTGAATCAGAAGAAGCAGAAGAAGTAGAAGGAGAAGGTGAAGTCTGGAGGGTGAATCAGAAGAAGTGGAAGAAGGAGAAGGAGAAGGTGAAGTCTGGAGGGTGAATCAGAAGAAGCAGAAGAAGGAGAAGGAGAAGGTGAAGTCAGGAGGGTGAATCAGAAGAAGCAGAAGAAGGAGAAGGAGAAGGTGAAATCTGGAGGGTGAATCAGAAGAAGTAGAAGAAGGCGAAGGAGAAGGTGAAGACTGGAGGGTGAATCAGAAGAAGTAGAAGAATGAGAAGGAGAAGGTGAAGTCTGGAGGGTGAATCAGAAGAAGTAGAAGAAGGAGAAGGAGAAGGCGAAGTCTGGAGTGTGAATCAGAAGAAGCAGAAGAAGGAGAAGGAGAAGGTGAAATCTGGAGGGTGAATCAGAAGAAGCAGAAGAAGGAGAAGGAGAAGATGAAGTCTGGAGGGTGAATCAGAAGAAGTAGAAGAAGGAGAAGGAGAAGGTGAGATCTGGAGGGTGAATCAGAAGAAGCAGAAGAAGGAGAAGGAGAAGGTGAAGTCTGAAGGGTGAATCAGAAGAAGCAGAAAAAGGAGAAGGAGAAGGTGAAGTCTGGAGGGTGAATCAGAAGAAGCAGAAGAAGGAGAAGGAGAAGGTGAAGTCTGGAGGGTGAATCAGAAGAAGCAGAAGAAGGAGAAGGAGAAGGTGAAGTCCGGAGGGTGAATCAGAAGAAGTAGAAGAAGGAGAAGGAGAAGGTGAAGTCTGGAGGGTGAATCAGAAGAAGTAGAAGAAGGAGAAGGAGAAGGTGAAGTCTGGAGGGTGAATCAGAAGAAGCAGAAGAAGGAGAAGGAGAAGGTGAAGTCTGGAGGGTGAATCAGAAGAAGCAGAAGAAGGAGAAGGAGAAGATGAAGTCTGGAGGGTGAATCAGAAGAAGTAGAAGAAGGAGAAGGAGAAGGTGAAGTCTGGAGGGTGAATCAGAAGAAGCAGAAGAAGGAGAAGGAGAAGGTGAAGTCTGGATGGTGATTCAGAAGAAGCAGAAGAAGGAGAAGGAGAAGGTGAAGTCTGGAGGGTGAATCAGAAGAAGCAGAATAAGGAGAAGGAGAAGGTGAAGTCTGGAGGGTGAATCAGAAGAAGCAGAAGAAGGAGAAGGTGAAGTCTGGAGGGTGAATCAGAAGAAGTAGAAGAAGGAGAAGGAGAAGGTGAAGTCTGGAGGGTGAAGCAGAAGAAGTAGAAGAAGGAGAAGGAGAAGGTGAAGTCAGGAGGGTGAATCAGAAGAAGTAGAAGAAGGAGAAGGAGAAGGTGAAGTCACTAGGGTGAATCAGAAGAAGCAGAAGAAGGAGAAGGAGAAGGTGAAGTCTGGAGGGTGAACCAGAAGAATCAGAAGAAGGAGAAGGAGAAGGTGAAGTCTGGAGGGTGAATCAGAAGAAGCAGAAGAAAGAGAAGAAGATGGTGAAGTCTGGTGGGTGAAGCAGAAGAAGCAGAAGAAGGAGAAGGAGAAGGTGAAGACTGGAGGGTGAATCAGAAGACGGAGAAGAAGGAGAAGAAGAAGGTGAAGTCTGGAGGGTGAATCAGAAGAAGTAGAAGAAGGAGAAGGAGAAGGTGAAGTCTGGAGGGTGAATCAGAAGAAGCAGAAGAAGGAGAAGGAGAAGGTGAAGTCTGGAGGGTGAATCAGAAGAAGCAGAAGAAGGAGAAGGAGAAGATGAAGTCTGGAGGGTGAATCAGAAGAAGTAGAAGAAGGAGAAGGAGAAGGTGAGGTCTGGAGGGTGAATCAGAAGAAGCAGAAGAAGGAGAAGCAGAAGGTGAAGTCTGGAGGGTGGATCAGAAGAAGCAGAAGAAGGAGAAGGAGAAGGTGAAGTCAGGAGGGTGAATCAGAAGAAGCAGAAGAAGGAGAAGGAGAAGGTGAAGTTAGGAGGGTGAATCAGAAGAAGCAGAAGAAGGAGAAGGAGAAGGTGAAGTCAGGGGGGTGAAGCAGAAGAAGTAGAAGAAGGAGAAGGAGAAGGTGAAGTCAGGAGGGTGAAGCAGAAGAAGCAGAAGAAGGAGAAGGAGAAGGTCAAGTCTGGAGGGCACAGCAGAAGAAGCAGAAGAAGGAGAAGGAGAAGGTGAAGTCTGGAGGGTGAAGCCGTAGAAGCAGAAGAAGGAGAAGGAGAAGGTGAAGTCTGGAGGGTGAATCAGAAGAAGTAGAAGAAGGAGAAGGAGAAGGTGAAGTCAGGAGGGTGAAGCAGAAGAAGCAGAAGAAGGAGAAGGAGAAGGTGAAGTCTGGAGGGTGAAGCAGAAGAAGCAGAAGAAGGAGAAGGAGAAGGTGAAGTCTGGAGGGCGAAGCAGAAGAAGCAGAAGAAGGAGAAGGAGAAGGTGAATTCTGGAGGGTGAAGCAGAAAAAGCAGATGAAGGAGAAGGAGAAGGTGAAGTCTGGAGGGTGAATCAGAAGAAGTAGAAGAAGGAGTAGCAGAAGGTGAAGTCAGGAGGGTGAAGCAGAAGAAGCAGAAGAAGGAGAAGGAGAAGGTGAAGTCTGGAGGGTGAAGCAGAAGAAGCAGAAGAAGGAGAAGGAGAAGGTGAAGTCTGGAGGGTGAAGCAGAAGAAGCAGAAGAAGGAGAAGGAGAAGGTGAAGTCTGGAGGGTGAATCAGAAGAAGCAGAAGAAGGAGAAGGAGAAGGTGAAGTCTGGAGGGAGAAGCAGAAGAAGTAGAAGAAGGAGAAGGAGAAGGTGAAGTCTGGAGGGTGAATCAGAAGAAGTAGAAGAAGGAGAAGGAGAAGGTGAAGTTTGGAGTGTGAATCAGAAGAAGTAGAAGAAGGAGAAGGAGAAGGTGAAGTCTGGAGGGTGAATCAGAAGAAGCAGAAGAAGGAGAAGGAGAAGGTGAAGTCTGGAGGGTGAATCAGAAGATGTAAAAGAAGGAGAAGGAGAAGGTGTAGTCTGGAGGGTGAATCAGAAGACGTCGACGAAGGAGAAGGAGAAGGTGAAGTCTGGAGGGTGAATCAGAAGAAGCAGAAGCAGGAGAAGGAGAAGGTGAAGTCTGGAGGGTGAAACAGAAGAAGTAGAAGAAGGAGAAGGAGAAGGTGAAGTCTGGAGGGTGAATCAGAAGAAGCAGAAGAAGGAGAAGGAGAAGGTGAATTCTGGAGGTTGAATCAGAAGAAGCAGAAGAAGTAGAAGGAGACGGTGAAGTCTGGAGGGTGAATCAGAAGAAGTAGAAGAAGGAGAAGGAGAAGGTGAAGTCTGGAGCGTGAATCAGAAGAAGCAGAAGAAGGAGAAGGAGAAGGTGAAGTCAGGAGGGTGAATCAGAAGAGGCGGAAGAAGGAGAAGGAGAAGGTGAAGTCTGGAGGGTGAATCAGAAGAAGCAGAAGAAGGAGAAGGAGAAGGTGAAGACTGGAGTGTAAATCAGAAGAAGTAGAAGAAGGAGAAGGAGAAGGTGAAGTCTGGAGGGTGAATCAGAAGAAGTAGAAGAAGGAAAAGGCGAAGTCTGGAGGGTGAATCAGAAGAAGCAGAAGAAGGAGAAGGAGAAGGTGACGTCTGGAGGGTGAATCAGAAGAAGCACAAGAAGGAGAAGGAGAAGATGAAGTCTGGAGGGTGAATCAGAAGATGTATAAGAAGGAGAAGATGAGGTCTGGAGGGTGAATCAGAAGAAGCAGAAGAAGGAGAAGGAGAAGGTGAAGTCTGAAGGGTGAATCAGAAGAAGCAGTAGAAGGAGAAGGAGAAGGTGAAGTCTGGAGGTGAATCAGAAGAAGCAGAAGAAGGTGAAGGAGAAGGCGAAGTCTGGAGGGTGAATCAGAAGAAGTAGATGAAGGAGAAGGAGAAGGTGAAGTCTGGAGGGTGAATCAGAAGAAGTAGAAGAAGGAGAAGGAGAAGGTGAAGTCTGGAGGCTGAATCAGAAGAAGTAGAAGAAGGAGAAGGAGAAGATGAAGTCTGGAGGGTGAATCAGAAGAAGTAGAAGAAGGAGAAGGAGAAGGTGAAGTCTGGAGGGTGAATCAGAAGAAGCAGAAGAAGGAGAAGGAGAAGGTGAAGTCTGGAGGGTGAATCAGCAGAAGCAGAAGAAGGAGAAGGAGAAGGTGAAGTCTGGAGGTTGAATCAGAAGAAGCAGAATAAGAAGGAGAAGGTGAAGTCTGGAGGGTGAATCAGAAGCAGACGAAGGAGAAGGAGAAGGTGAAGTCTGGAGGGTGAAACAGAAGAAGCAGAAGAAGGAGAAGGAGAAGGTGAAGTCTGGAGGGTGAAGCAGAAGAAGGAGAAGAAGGAGAAGGAGAAGGTGAAGTCAGGAGGGTGAATCAGAAGAAGTAGAAGAAGGAGAAGGAGAAGGTGAAGTCAGGAGGGTGAATCAGAAGAAGCAGAAGAAGGGGAAGGAGAAGGTGAAGTCTGGAGGGTGAATCAGAAGAATCAGAAGAAGGAGAAGGAGAAGGTGAAGTCTGGAGGGTGAATCAGAAGAAGCAGAAGATAGAGAAGGAGAAGGTGAAGTCTGGAGGGTGAAGCAGAAGAAGCAGAAGAAGTAGAAGGAGAAGGTGAAGACTGGAGGGTGAATCAGAAGAAGTAGAAGAAGGAGAAGGAGAAGGTGAAGTCTGGAGGGTGAATCAGAAGAAGTAGAAGAAGGAGAAGGAGAAGGTGAAGTCTGGAGGGTGAATCAGAAGAAGCAGAAGAAGGAGAAGGAGAAGGTGAAGTCTGGAGGGTGAATCAGAAGAAGCAGAAGAAGGAGAAAGCGAAGATGAAGTCTGGAGGGTGAATCAGAAGAAGTAGAAGAAGGAGAAGGAGAAGGTGAGTTCAGGAGGGTGAATCAGAAGAAGCAGAAGAAGGAGAAGGAGAAGGTGAAGTCTGGAGGGTGAATCAGAAGAAGCAGAAGAAGGAGAAGGAGAAGGTGAAGTCTGGAGGGTGAATCAGAAGAAGCAGAAGAAGGAGAAGGAGAAGTTGAGGTCAGGAGGTTGAATCAGAAGAAGCAGAAGAAGGAGAAGGAGAAGGTGAAGTTAGTAGGGTGAATCAGAAGAAGCAGAAGAAGGAGAAGGAGAAGTTGAAGTCAGGGGGGTGAAGCAGAAGAAGTAGAAGAAGGAGAAGGAGAAGGTGAAGTCAGGAAGGTGAAGGAGAAGAAGCAGAAGAAGGAGAAGGAGAAGGTGAAGTCTGGAGGGCGCAGCAGAAGAAGCAGAAGAAGTAGAAGGAGAAGGTGAAGTCTGGAGGGTGAAGCAGAAGAAGCAGAAGAAGGAGAAGGAGAAGGTGAAGTCTGGAGGGTGAATCAGAAGAAGTAGAAGAAGGAGAAGGAGAAGGTGAAGTCAGGAGTGTGAAGCAGAAGAAGCAGAAGAAGGAGAAGGAGAAGGAGAAGTCTGGAGGGAGAATCAGAAGAAGCAGAAGAAGGAGAAGGAGAAGGTGAAGTCTGGAGGGTGAATCAGAAGAAGCAGAAGAAGGAGAAGGAGAAGGTGAGGTCAGGAGGCTGAATCAGAAGAAGCAGAAGAAGGAGAAGGAGAAGATGAAGTTAGGAGGGTGAATCAGAAGAAGCAGAAGAAGGAGAAGGAGAAGGTGAATTAAGGGGATGAAGCAGAAGAAGTAGAAGAAGGAGAACGAGAAGGTGAAGTCAGGAAGGTGAAGCAGAAGAAGCAGAAGAAGGAGAAGGAGAAGGTGAAGTCTGGAGGGCGCAGCAGAAGAAGCTGAATAAGGAGAAGGAGAAGGTGAAGTCTGGAGGGTGAAGCAGAAGAAGCAGAAGAAGGAGAAGGAGAAGGTGAAGTCTGGAGGGTGAATCAGAAGAAGTAGAAGAAGGAGAAGGAGAAGGTGAAGTCAGGAGGGTGAAGCAGAAGAAGCAGAAGAAGGAGAAGGAGAAGGTGAAGTCCGGAGGGTGAAGCAGAAGAAGCAGAAGTGGAAAAGGAGAAGGTGAAGTCTGGAGGGCGAAGCAGAAGAAGCAGAAGAAGGAGAAGGAGAGGGTGCAGTCTGGAGGGTGAAGCAGAAGAAGCAGAAGAAGGAGAAGGCGAAGGTGAAGTCTGGAGGGTGAATCAGAAGAAGTAGAAGAAGGAGAAGGAGAAGGTGAAGTCAGGAGGGTGAAGCAGAAGAAGCAGAATAAGGAGAAGGAGAAGGTGAAGTCTGGAGGGTGAAGCAGAAGAAGCAGAAGAAGGAGAAGCAGAAGGTGAAGTCTGGAGGGTGAAGCAGAAGAAGGAGATGGAGAAGGTGAAGTCAGGATGGTGAATCAGAAGAAGTAGAAGAAGGAGAAGGAGAAGGTGAAGTCTGGAGGGTGAATCAGACGAAGTAGAAGAAGGAGAAGGAGAAGGTGAAGTCTGGAGGGTGAAGCAGAAGAAGCAGAAGAAGGAGAAGGAGAAGGTGTAGTCTGGAGGGTGAATCCGAAGAAGTAGACGAAGGAGAAGGAGAAGGTGAAGTCTGGAGGGTGAATCAGAAGAAGCAGAAGGAGAAGGAGAAGGTGAAGTCTGGAGGGTGAATCAGAAGAAGTAGAAGAAGGAGAAGGAGAAGGTGAAGTCTGGAGGATGAATCAGAAGAAGCAGAAGAAGGAGAAGGAGAAGGTGAAGTCTGGAGAGTGAATCAGAAGAAGCAGAAGAAGGAGAAGGAGAAGGAGAAGTCTGGAGGGTGAATCAGAAGAAGCAGAAGAAGGAGAAGGTGAAGTCTGGAGGGTGAATCAGAAGAAGCAGAAGAAGTAGAAGGAGAAGGTGAAGTCTGGATGGTGAATCAGAAGAAGTAGAAGAAGGAGAAGGAGAAGGTGAGTTCAGGAGGGTGAATCAGAAGAAGCAGAAGAAGGAGAAGGAGAAGGTGAAGTCTGGAGGGTGAATCAGAAGAAGCAGAAGAAGGAGAAGGAGAAGGTGAAGTCTGGAGGGTGAATCAGAAGAAGCAGAAGAAGGAGAAGGAGAAGTTGAGGTCAGGAGGTTGAATCAGAAGAAGCAGAAGAAGGAGAAGGAGAAGGTGAAGTTAGTAGGGTGAATCAGAAGAAGCAGAAGAAGGAGAAGGAGAAGTTGAAGTCAGGGGGGTGAAGCAGAAGAAGTAGAAGAAGGAGAAGGAGAAGGTGAAGTCAGGAAGGTGAAGGAGAAGAAGCAGAAGAAGGAGAAGGAGAAGGTGAAGTCTGGAGGGCGCAGCAGAAGAAGCAGAAGAAGTAGAAGGAGAAGGTGAAGTCTGGAGGGTGAAGCAGAAGAAGCAGAAGAAGGAGAAGGAGAAGGTGAAGTCTGGAGGGTGAATCAGAAGAAGTAGAAGAAGGAGAAGGAGAAGGTGAAGTCAGGAGTGTGAAGCAGAAGAAGCAGAAGAAGGAGAAGGAGAAGGTGAATTCTGGAGGGAGAATCAGAAGAAGCAGAAGAAGGAGAAGGAGAAGGTGAAGTCTGGAGGGTGAATCAGAAGAAGCAGAAGAAGGAGAAGGAGAAGGTGAGGTCAGGAGGCTGAATCAGAAGAAGCAGAAGAAGGAGAAGGAGAAGATGAAGTTAGGAGGGTGAATCAGAAGAAGCAGAAGAAGGAGAAGGAGAAGGTGAATTAAGGGGATGAAGCAGAAGAAGTAGAAGAAGGAGAACGAGAAGGTGAAGTCAGGAAGGTGAAGCAGAAGAAGCAGAAGAAGGAGAAGGAGAAGGTGAAGTCTGGAGGGCGCAGCAGAAGAAGCTGAATAAGGAGAAGGAGAAGGTGAAGTCTGGAGGGTGAAGCAGAAGAAGCAGAAGAAGGAGAAGGAGAAGGTGAAGTCTGGAGGGTGAATCAGAAGAAGTAGAAGAAGGAGAAGGAGAAGGTGAAGTCAGGAGGGTGAAGCAGAAGAAGCAGAAGAAGGAGAAGGAGAAGGTGAAGTCTGGAGGGTGAAGCAGAAGAAGCAGAAGTGGAAAAGGAGAAGGTGAAGTCTGGAGGGCGAAGCAGAAGAAGCAGAAGAAGGAGAAGGAGAGGGTGCAGTCTGGAGGGTGAAGCAGAAGAAGCAGAAGAAGGAGAAGGCGAAGGTGAAGTCTGGAGGGTGAATCAGAAGAAGTAGAAGAAGGAGAAGGAGAAGGTGAAGTCAGGAGGGTGAAGCAGAAGAAGCAGAATAAGGAGAAGGAGAAGGTGAAGTCTGGAGGGTGAAGCAGAAGAAGCAGAAGAAGGAGAAGCAGAAGGTGAAGTCTGGAGGGTGAAGCAGAAGAAGGAGATGGAGAAGGTGAAGTCAGGATGGTGAATCAGAAGAAGTAGAAGAAGGACAAGGAGAAGGTGAAGTCTGGAGGGTGAATCAGACGAAGTAGAAGAAGGAGAAGGAGAAGGTGAAGTCTGGAGGGTGAAGCAGAAGAAGCAGAAGAAGGAGAAGGAGAAGGTGTAGTCTGGAGGGTGAATCCGAAGAAGTAGACGAAGGAGAAGGAGAAGGTGAAGTCTGGAGGGTGAATCAGAAGAAGCAGAAGGAGAAGGAGAAGGTGAAGTCTGGAGGGTGAATCAGAAGAAGTAGAAGAAGGAGAAGGAGAAGGTGAAGTCTGGAGGATGAATCAGAAGAAGCAGAAGAAGGAGAAGGAGAAGGTGAAGTCTGGAGAGTGAATCAGAAGAAGCAGAAGAAGGAGAAGGAGAAGGAGAAGTCTGGAGGGTGAATCAGAAGAAGCAGAAGAAGGAGAAGGTGAAGTCTGGAGGGTGAATCAGAAGAAGCAGAAGAAGTAGAAGGAGAAGGTGAAGTCTGGATGGTGAATCAGAAGAAGTAGAAGAAGGAGAAGGAGAAGGTGAAGTCTGGAGGGTGAATCAGAAGAAGCAGAAGAAGGAGAAGGAGAAGTTGAAGTCAGGAGGGTGAATCAGAAGAAGCAGAAGAAGGAGAAGGAGAAGGTGAAGTCTGGAGGGTGAATCAGAAGAAGCAGAAGAAGGAGAAGGAGAAGGTGAAGACTGGAGTGTGAATCAGAAGAAGTAGAAGAAGGAGAAGGAGAAGGTGAAGTCTGGAGGGTGAATCAGAAGAAGTAGAAGAAGGAGAAGGAAAAGGCGAAGTCTGGAGGGTGAATCAGAAGAAGCAGAAGAAGGAGAAGGAGAAGGTGAAGTCTGGAGGGTGAATCAGAAGAAGCAGAAGAAGGAGAAGGAGAAGATGAAGTCTGGAGGGTGAATCAGAAGAAGCAGAAGAAGGAGAAGGAGAAGGTGAAGTCTGGAGGGTGAATCAGAAGAAGCAGAAGAAGGAGAAGGAGAAGGTGAAGTCTCGAGGGTGAAGCAGAAGAAGCAGAAGAAGGAGAAGGAGAAGGTGAAGTCTGGAGGGTGAATCAGAAGAAGTAGAAGAAGGAGAAGGAGAAGGTGATGTCTGGGGGGTGAATCAGAAGAAGCAGAAGAAGTAGAAGGAGAAGCTGAAGTCTGGAGGGTGAATCAGAAGAAGGAGAAGGAGAAGGTGATGTCTGGAGGGTGAATCAGAAGAAGCAGAAGAAGGAGAAGGAGAAGGTGAAGACTGGAGGGTGAATCAGAAGAAGTAGAAGAAGAAGGAGAAGGTGAAGTCCGGAGGGTGAATCAGAAGAAGTCGAAGAAGGAGAAGGAGAAGGCGAAGTCTGGAGGGTGAATCAGAAGTAGAAGAAGAAGGAAAAGGAGAAGGTGAAGTCTGGAGGGTGAATCAGAAGAAGCAGAAGAAGGAGAAGGAGAAGGTGAAGTCTGGAGGGTGAATCAGAAGAAGCAGAAGAAGGAGAAGGAGAAGGTGAAGTCTGGAGGGTGAATCAGAAGAAGTAGAAGAAGGAGAAGGAGAAGGTGAAGTCTGGAGGGTGAATCAGAAGAAGTAGAAGAAGGAGAAGGAGAAGGTGATGTCTGGGGGGTGAATCAGAAGAAGCAGAAGAAGTAGAAGGAGAAGCTGAAGTCTGGAGGGTGAATCAGAAGAAGGAGAAGGAGAAGGTGATGTCTGGAGGGTGAATCAGAAGAAGCAGAAGAAGGAGAAGGAGAAGGTGAAGACTGGAGGGTGAATCAGAAGAAGTAGAAGAAGAAGGAGAAGGTGAAGTCCGGAGGGTGAATCAGAAGAAGTCGAAGAAGGAGAAGGAGAAGGCGAAGTCTGGAGGGTGAATCAGAAGTAGAAGAAGAAGGAAAAGGAGAAGGTGAAGTCTGGAGGGTGAATCAGAAGAAGCAGAAGAAGGAGAAGGAGAAGGTGAAGTCTGGAGGGTGAATCAGAAGAAGCAGAAGAAGGAGAAGGAGAAGGTGAAGTCTGGAGGGTGAATCAGAAGAAGTAGAAGAAGGAGAAGGAGAAGGTGAAGTCTGGAGGGTGAATCAGAAGAAGTACAAGAAGGAGAAGTAGAAGGTGAAGTCTGGAGGGTGAATCAGAAGAAGCAGAAGAAGGAGAAGGAGAAGGTGAAGTCTGGAGGTTGAATCAGAAGAAGCAGAAGAAGGAGAAGGAGAAGATGAAGTCTGGAGGGTGAATCAGAAGAAGTAGAAGAAGGAGAAGGAGAAGGTGAGGTCTGGAGGGTGAATCAGAAGAAGCAGAAGAAGGAGAGGGAGAAAGTGAAGTCTGAAGGGTGTATCAGAAGAAGCAGAAGAAGGAGAAGGAGAAGGTGAAGTCTGGAGGGTGAATCAGAAGAAGCAGAAAAAGGAGAAGGAGAAGGTGAAGTCTGGAGGGTGAATCAGAAGAAGCAGAAGAAGGAGAAGGAGATGGTGCAGTCTGGAGGGTGAATCAGAAGAAGTAGAAGAAGGAGAAGGAGAAGGTGAAGTCTGGAGGGTGAATCAGAAGAAGTAGAAGAAGGAGAAGGAGAAGGTGATGTCTGGAGGGTGAAGCAGAAGAAGCAGAAGAAGGAGAAGGAGAAGGTGAAGTCTGGAGGGTGAATCAGAAGAAGCAGAATAAGGAGAAGGAGAAGGTGAAGTCTGGAGGGTGAATCAGAAGAAGCAGAAGAAGGAGAAGGAGAAGGTGAAGTTTGGAGGGTGAATCAGAAGAAGTAGAAGAAGGAGAAGGAGAAGGTGAAGTCTGGAGGGTGAAGCAGAAGATGTAGAAGAAGGAGAAGGAGAAGGTGAAGTCAGGAGGGTGAATCAGAAGAAGTAGAAGAAGGAGAAGGAGAAGGTGGAGTCAGCAGTGTGACTCAGAAGAAGCAGAAGAAGGAGAAGGAGAAGGTGAAGTCTGGAGGGTGAATCAGAAGAATCAGAAGAAGGAGAAGGTGAAGTCTGGAGGGTGAATCAGAAGAAGCAGAAGAAAGAGAAGGAGAAGGTGAAGTCTGGAGGGTGAAGCAGAAGAAGCAGAAGAAGGAGAAGGAGAAGGTGAAGACTGGAGGGTGAATCAGAAGAAGTAGAAGAAGGGGAAGGAGGAACTGAAGTCTGGAGGGTGAATCAGAAGAAGTAGAAGAAGGAGAAGGAGAAGGTGAAGTCTGGAGGGTGAATCAGAAGAAGCAGAAGAAGGAAAAGGAGAAGGTGAAGTCTGGAGGGTGAATCAGAAGAAGCAGAAGAAGGAGAAGGAGAAGATGAAGTCTGGAGGGTGAATCAGAAGAAGTAGAAGAAGGAGAAGGAGAAGGTGAGGTCTGGGGGGTGAATCAGAAGAAGCAGAAGAAGGAGAAGGAGAAGGTGAAGTCTGGAGGGTGAATCAGAAGAAGCAGAAGAAGGAGAAGGAGAAGGTGAAGTCAGGAGGGTGAATCAGAAGAAGCAGAAGAAGGAGAAGGAGAAGGTGAAGTTAGGAGGGTGAATCAGAAGAAGCAGAAGAAGGAGAAGGAGAAGGTGAAGTCAGGGGGGTGAAGCAGAAGAAGTAGAAGAAGGAGAAGGAGCAGGTGAAGTCTGGAGGGTGAAGCAGAAGAAGCAGAAGAAGGAGAAGGAGAAGGTGAAGTCTGGAGGGCGCAGCAGAAGAAGCAGAAGAAGGAGAAGGAGAAGGTGAAGTCTGGAGGGTGAAGCAGAAGAAGCAGAAGAAGGAGAAGGAGAAGGTGAAGTCTGGAGGGTGAAGCAGAAGAAGCAGAAGAAGGAGTAGGAGAAGGTGAAGTCTGGAGGGTGAAGCAGAGGAAGCAGAAGAAGGAGAAGGAGAAGGTGAAGTCTGGAGGGTGAATCAGAAGAAGTAGAAGAAGGAGAAGGAGAAGGTGAAGTCAGGAGGGTGAAGCAGAAGAAGCAGAAGAAGCAGAAGGAGAAGGTGAAGTCTGGAGGGTGAATCAGAAGAAGCAGAAGAAGGAGAAGGAGAAGGTGAAGTCTGGAGGGTGAATCAGAAGAAGTAGAAGAAGGAGAAGGAGAAGGTGAAGTCTGGAGGGTGAATCAGAAGAAGTAGAAGAAGGAGAAGGAGAAGGTGAAGTCTGGAGGGTGAATCAGAAGAAGCAGAAGAAGGAGAAGGAGAAGGTGAAGTCTGGAGGGTGAATCAGAAGAAGCAGAATAAGGAGAAGGAGAAGGTGAAGTCTGGAGGGTGAATCAGAAGAAGCAGAAGAAGGAGAAGGAGAAGGTGAAGTCTGGAGGGTGAATCAGAAGAAGTAGAAGAAGGAGAAGGAGAAGGTGAAGTCTGGAGGGTGAAGCAGAAGAAGTAGAAGAAGGAGAAGGAGAAGGTGAAGTCAGGAGGGTGAATCAGAAGAAGTAGAAGAAGGAGAAGGAGAAGGTGAAGTCAGGAGGGTGAATCAGAAGAAGCAGAAGAAGGAGAAGGAGAAGGTGAAGTCTGGAGGGTGAATCAGAAGAATCAGAAGAAGGAGAAGGAGAAGGTGAAGTCTGGAGGGTGAATCAGAAGAAGCAGAAGAAAGAGAAGGAAAAGGTGAAGTCTGGAGGGTGAAGCAGAAGAAGCAGAAGAAGGAGAAGGAGAAGGTGAAGACTGGAGGGTGAATCAGAAGAAGTAGAAGAAGGAGAAGGAGAAACTGAAGTCTGGAGGGTGAATCAGAAGAAGCAGAAGAAGGAGAAGGAGAAGGTGAAGTCTGGAGGGTGAATCAGAAGAAGCAGAAGAAGGAGACGGAGAAGATGAAGTCTGGAGGGTGAATCAGAAGAAGTAGAAGAAGGAGAAGGAGAAGGTGAGGTCTGGGGGGTGAATCAGAAGAAGCAGAAGAAGGAGAAGGAGAAGGTGAAGTCTGGAGGGTGAATCAGAAGAAGCAGAAGAAGGAGAATGAGAAGGTGAAGTCAGGAGGGTGAATCAGAAGAAGCAGAAGAAGGAGAAGGAGAAGGTGAAGTCTGGAGGGTGAATCAGAAGAAGTAGAAGAAGGAGAAGGAGAAGGTGAAGTCAGGAGGGTGAAGCAGAAGAAGCAGAAGAAGCAGAAGGAGAAGGTGAAGTCTGGAGGGTGAATCAGAAGAAGCAGAAGAAGGAGAAGGAGAAGGTGAAGTCTGGAGGGTGAATCAGAAGAAGTAGAAGAAGGAGAAGGAGAAGGTGAAGTCTGGAGGGTGAAGCAGAAGAAGCAGAAGAAGGAGTAGGAGAAGGTGAAGTCTGGAGGGTGAAGCAGAGGAAGCAGAAGAAGGAGAAGGAGAAGGTGAAGTCTGGAGGGTGAATCAGAAGAAGTAGAAGAAGGAGAAGGAGAAGGTGAAGTCAGGAGGGTGAAGCAGAAGAAGCAGAAGAAGCAGAAGGAGAAGGTGAAGTCTGGAGGGTGAATCAGAAGAAGCAGAAGAAGGAGAAGGAGAAGGTGAAGTCTGGAGGGTGAATCAGAAGAAGTAGAAGAAGGAGAAGGAGAAGGTGAAGTCTGGAGGGTGAATCAGAAGAAGTAGAAGAAGGAGAAGGAGAAGGTGAAGTCTGGAGGGTGAATCAGAAGAAGCAGAAGAAGGAGAAGGAGAAGGTGAAGTCTGGAGGGTGAATCAGAAGAAGCAGAATAAGGAGAAGGAGAAGGTGAAGTCTGGAGGGTGAATCAGAAGAAGCAGAAGAAGGAGAAGGAGAAGGTGAAGTCTGGAGGGTGAATCAGAAGAAGTAGAAGAAGGAGAAGGAGAAGGTGAGGTCTGGAGGGTGAAGCAGAAGAAGTAGAAGAAGGAGAAGGAGAAGGTGAAGTCAGGAGGGTGAATCAGAAGAAGTAGAAGAAGGAGAAGGAGAAGGTGAAGTCAGGAGGGTGAATCAGAAGAAGCAGAAGAAGGAGAAGGAGAAGGTGAAGTCTGGAGGGTGAATCAGAAGAATCAGAAGAAGGAGAAGGAGAAGGTGAAGTCTGGAGGGTGAATCAGAAGAAGCAGAAGAAAGAGAAGGAAAAGGTGAAGTCTGGAGGGTGAAGCAGAAGAAGCAGAAGAAGGAGAAGGAGAAGGTGAAGACTGGAGGGTGAATCAGAAGAAGTAGAAGAAGGAGAAGGAGAAACTGAAGTCTGGAGGGTGAATCAGAAGAAGCAGAAGAAGGAGAAGGAGAAGGTGAAGTCTGGAGGGTGAATCAGAAGAAGCAGAAGAAGGAGAAGGAGAAGATGAAGTCTGGAGGGTGAATCAGAAGAAGTAGAAGAAGGAGAAGGAGAAGGTGAGGTCTGGGGGGTGAATCAGAAGAAGCAGAAGAAGGAGAAGGAGAAGGTGAAGTCTGGAGGGTGAATCAGAAGAAGCAGAAGAAGGAGAATGAGAAGGTGAAGTCAGGAGGGTGAATCAGAAGAAGCAGAAGAAGGAGAAGGAGAAGGTGAAGTTAGGAGGGTGAATCAGAAGAAGCAGAAGAAGGAGAAGGAGAAGGTGAAGTCAGGGGGGTGAAGCAGAAGAAGTAGAAGAAGGAGAAGGAGAAGGTGAAGTCTGGAGGGTGAAGCAGAAGAAGCAGAAGAAGGAGAGGGAGAAGGTGAAGTCTGGAGGGTGAATCAGAAGAAGTAGAAGAAGATGAAGAAGAAGGTGAAGTCAGGAGGGTGAAGCAAAAGAAGCAGAAGAAGGAGAAGGAGAAGGTGAAGTCTGGAGGGTGAAGCAGAAGAAGCAGAAGAAGGAGAAGGAGAAGGTGAAGTCTGCAGGGCGAAGCAGAAGAAGCAGAAGAAGGAGAAGGAGAAGGTGAAGTATGGAGGGTGAAGCAGAAGAAGTAGAAGAAGATGAAGAAGAAGGTGAAGTCAGGAGGGTGAAGCAGAAGAAGCAGAAGAAGGAGAAGGAGAAGGTGAAGTCTGGAGGGTGAAGCAGAAGAAGCAGAAGAAGGAGAAGGAGAAGGTGAAGTCTGGAGGGCGACGCAGAAGAAGCAGAAGAAGGAGAAGGAGAAGGTGAAGTCTGGAGGGTGAAGCAGAAGAAGCAGAAGAAGGAGAAGGAGAAGGTGAAGTCTGGAGGGTGAATCAGAAGAAGCAGAAGAAGGAGAAGGAGAAGATGAAGTCTGGAGGGTGAATCAGAAGAAGTAGAAGAAGGAGAAGGAGAAGGTGAGGTCTGGGGGGTGAATCAGAAGAAGCAGAAGAAGGAGAAGGAGAAGGTGAAGTCTGGAGGGTGAATCAGAAGAATCAGAAGAAGGAGAAGGAGAAGGTGAAGTCTGGAGGGTGAATCAGAAGAAGCAGAAGAAGGAGAAGGAGAAGGTGAAGTCTGGAGGGTGAAGCAGAAGAAGTAGAAGAAGGAGAAGGAGAAGGTGAAGTCTGGAGGGTGAATCAGAAGAAGTAGAAGAAGGAGAAGGAGAAGGTGAAGTCTGGAGGGTGAATCAGAAGAAGCAGAAGAAGGAGAAGGAGAAGGTGAAGTCTGGAGGGTGAATCAGAAGAAGCAGAAGAAGGAGAAGGAGAAGATGAAGTCTGGAGGGTGAATCAGAAGAAGTAGAAGAAGGAGAAGGAGAAGGTGAGGTCTGGGGGGTGAATCAGAAGAAGCAGAAGAAGGAGAAGGAGAAGGTGAAGTCTGGAGGGTGAATCAGAAGAAGCAGAAGAAGGAGAAGGAGAAGGTGAAGTCTGGAGGGTGAATCAGAAGAAGCAGAAGAAGGAGAAGGAGAAGGTGAAGTCAGGAGGGTGAATCAGAAGAAGCAGAAGAAGGAGAAGGAGAAGGTGAAGTTAGGAGGGTGAATCAGAAGAAGCAGAAGAAGGAGAAGGAGAAGGTGAAGTCAGGGGGGTGAAGCAGAAGAAGTAGAAGAAGGAGAAGGAGAAGGTGAAGTCTGGAGGGTGAAGCAGAAGAAGCAGAAGAAGGAGAAGGAGAAGGTGAAGTCTGGAGGGTGAATCAGAAGAAGTAGAAGAAGATGAAGAAGAAGGTGAAGTCAGGAGGGTGAAGCAGAAGAAGCAGAAGAAGGAGAAGGAGAAGGTGAAGTCTGGAGGGTGAAGCAGAAGAAGCAGAAGAAGGAGAAGGAGAAGGTGATGTCTGGAGGGCGAAGCAGAAGAAGCAGAAGAAGGAGAAGGAGAAGGTGAAGTCTGGAGGGTGAAGCAGAAGAAGCAGAAGAAGGAGAAGGAGAAGGTGAAGTCTGGAGGGTGAATCAGAAGAAGTAGAAGAAGGAGAAGGAGAAGGTGAAGTCAGGAGGGTGAAGCAGAAGAAGCAGAAGAAGGAGAAGGAGAAGGTGAAGTCTGGAGGGTGAAGCAGAAGAAGCAGAAGAAGGAGAAGGAGAAGGTGAAGTCTGGAGGGTGAAGCAGAAGAAGCAGAAGAAGGAGAAGGAGAAGGTGAAGTCAGGAGGGTGAATCAGAAGAAGTAGAAGAAGGAGAAGGAGAAGGTGAAGTCTGGAGGGTGAAGCAGAAGAAGTAGAAGAAGGAGAAGGAGAAGGTGAAGTCTGGAGGGTGAATCAGAAGAAGTAGAAGAAGGAGAAGGAGAAGGTGAAGTCTGGAGGGTGAATCAGAAGAAGCAGAGGAAGGAGAAGGAGAAGGTGAAGTCTGGAGGGAGAAGCAGAAGAAGTAGAAGAAGGAGAAGGAGAAGGTGAAGTCTGGAGGGTGAATCAGAAGAAGTAGAAGAAGGAGAAGGAGAAGGTGAAGTTTGGACGGTGAATCAGAAGAAGTAGAAGAAGGAGAAGAGAAGGTGAAGTCTGGAGGGTGAATCAGAAGAAGCAGAAGAAGGAGAAGGAGAAGGTGAAGTCTGGAGGGTGAATCAGAAGAAGTAGAAGAAGGAGAAGGAGAAGGTTTAGTCTGTAGGGTGAATCAGAAGAAGTAGACGAAGGAGAAGGAGAATGTTAAGTCTGGAGGGTGAATCGGAAGAAGCAGAAGCAGGAGAAGGAGAAGGTGAAGTCTGGAGGATGAATCAGAAGAAGTACAAGAAGGAGAAGGAGAAGGTGAAGTCTGGAGGGTGAATCAGAAGAAGCAGAAGAAGGAGAAGGAGAAGGTGAAGTCTGGAGGGTGAATCAGAAGAAGCAGAAGAAGGAGAAGGAGAAGGTGAAGTCTGGAGGGTTAATCAGAAGAAGCAGAAGAAGGAGAAGGAGAAGGTGAAGTCTGCAGGGTGAATCAGAAGAAGCAGAAGAAGTAGAAGGAGAAGGTGAACTCTGGAGGGTGAATCAGAAGAAGTAGAACAAGGAGAAGGAGAAGGTGAAGTCAGGAGGGTGAATCAGAAGAAGTAGAAGAAGGAGAAGGAGAAGGTGAAGTCTGGAGGGTGAAGCAGAAGAAGTAGAAGAAGGAGAAGGAGAAGGTGAAGTCTGGAGGGTGAATCAGAAGAAGTAGAAGAAGGAGAAGGAGAAGGTGAAGTCTGGAGGGTGAATCAGAAGAAGCAGAAGAAGGAGAAGGAGAAGGTAAAGTCTGGAGGGTCAATCAGAAGAATCAAAAGAAGGAGAAGGAGAAGGTGAAGTCTGGAGGGTGAATCAGAAGAAGCAGAAGAAGGAGAAGGAGAAGATGAAGTCTGGAGGGTGAATCAGAAGAAGTAGAAGAAGGAGAAGTAAAAGGTGAGGTCTGGAGGGTGAATCAGAAGAAGCAGAAGAAGGAGAAGGAGAAGGTGAAGTCTGGAGGGTGAATCAGAAGAAGCAGAAGAAGGAGAAGGAGAAGGTGAAGTCTGGAGGGTGAATCAGAAGAAGCAGAAGAAGGAGAAGAAGAAGGTGAAGTCAGGAGGGTGTATCAGAAGAAGCAGAAGAAGGAGAAGGAGAAGGTGAAGTTCGGAGGGTGAATCAGAAGAAGCAGAAGAAGGAGAAGGAGAAGGTGAAGTCAGGGGGGTGAAGCAGAAGAAGTAGAAGGAGGAGAAGGAGAAGGTGAAGTCAGGAGGGTGATGCAGAAGAAGCAGAAGAAGGAGAAGGAAAAGGTGAAGTCTGGAGGGCGCAGCAGAAGAAGCAGAAGAAGGAGAAGGAGAAGGTGAAGTCTGGAGGGTGAAGCAGAAGAAGCAGAAGAAGGAGAAGGAGAAGGTGAAGTCTGGAGGGTGAATCAGAAGAAGTAGAAGAAGGAGAAGGGGATGGTGAAGTCAGGAGGGTGAAGCAGAAGAAGCAGAAGAAGGAGAAGGAGAAGGTGAAGTCTGGAGGGCGAAGCAGAAGAAGCAGAAGAAGGAGAAGGAGAAGGTGAAGTCTGGAGGGTGAAGCAGAAGAAGCAGAAGAAGGAGAAGGAGAAGGTGAAGTCTGGAGGGTGAATCAGAAGAAGTATAAGAAGGAGAAGGAGAAGGTGAAGTCAGCAGGGTGAAGCAGAAGAAGGAGAAGGAGAAGGTGAAGTATGGAGGGTGAAGCAGAAGAAGCAGAAGAAGGAGAAGGAGAAGTTGAAATCTGGAGGGTGAAGCAGAAGAAGCAGAAGAAGGAGAAGGAGAAGGTGAAGTCAGGAGGGTGAATCAGAAGAAGTAGAAGAAGGAGAAGGAGAAGGTGAAGTCTGGAGGGTGAATCAGATGAAGTAGAAGAAGGAGAAGGAGAGGGTGAAGTCTGGAGGGTGAATCAGAAGAAGCAGAAGAAGGAGAAGGAGAAGGTAAAGTCTGGAGGGAGAAGCAGAAGAAGTAGAAGAAGGAGAAGGAGAAGGTGAAGTCTGGAGTGTGAATCAGAAGAAGTAGAAGAAGGAGAAGGAGAAGGTGAAGTTTGGAGGATGAATCAGAAGAAGTAGAAGAAGGAGAAGGAGAAGGTGAAGTCTGGAGGGTGAATCAGAAGAAGCAGAAGAAGGAGAAGGAGAAGGTGAAGTCTGGAGGGTGAATCAGAAGAAGTAGAAGAAGGAGAAGGAGAAGGTGTAGTCTGGAGGGTGAATCAGAAGAAGTAGACGAAGGAGAAGGAGAATGTGAAGTCTGGAGGGTGAATCAGAAGAAGCAGAAGCAGGAGAAGGAGAAGGTGAAGTCTGGAGGGTGAATCAGAAGAAGTAGAAGAAGGAGAAGGAGAAGGTGAAGTCTGGAGGGTGAATCAGAAGAAGCAGAAGAAGGAGAAGGAGAAGGTGAATTCTGGAGGGTGAATCAGAAGAAGCAGAAGAAGGAGAAGGAGAAGGTGAAGTCTGGAGGGTGAATCAGAAGAAGCAGAAGAAGGAGAAGGAGAAGGTGAAGTCTGGAGGGTGAATCAGAAGAAGCAGAAGAAGTAGAAGGAGAAGGTGAAGTCTGGAGGGTGAATCAGAAGAAGTAGAAGAAGGAGAAGGAGAAGGTGAAGTCTGGAGGGTGAATTAGAAGAAGCAGAAGGAGGAGAAGGAGAAGGTGAAGTCAGGAGGGTGAATCAGAAGAAGCAGAAGAAGGAGAAGGAGAAGGTGAAGTCTGGAGGGTGAATCAGAAGAAGTAGAAGAAGGAGAAGGAGAAGGTGAAGTCAGCAGGGTGAAGCAGAAGAAGGAGAAGGAGAAGGTGAAGTATGGAGGGTGAAGCAGAAGAAGCAGAAGAAGGAGAAGAAGAAGTTGAAGTCTGGAGGGTGAAGCAGAAGAAGCAGAAGAAGGAGAAGGAGAAGGTGAAGTCAGGAGGGTGAATCAGAAGAAGTAGAAGAAGGAGAAGGAGAAGGTGAAGTCTGGAGGGTGAATCAGATGAAGTAGAAGAAGGAGAAGGAGAGGGTGAAGTCTGGAGGGTGAATCAGAAGAAGCAGAAGAAGGAGAAGGAGAAGGTAAAGTCTGGAGGGAGAAGCAGAAGAAGTAGAAGAAGGAGAAGGAGATGGTGAAGTCCGGAGTGTGAATCAGAAGAAGTAGAAGAAGGAGAAGGAGAAGGTGAAGTTTGGAGGATGAATCAGAAGAAGTAGAAAAAGGAGAAGGAGAAGGTGAAGTCTGGAGGGTGAATCAGAAGAAGCAGAAGAAGGAGAAGGAGAAGGTGAAGTCTGGAGGGTGAATCAGAAGAAGTAGAAGAAGGAGAAGGAGAAGGTGTAGTCTGGAGGGTGAATCAGAAGAAGTAGACGAAGGAGAAGGAGAATGTGAAGTCTGGAGGGTGAATCAGAAGAAGCAGAAGCAGGAGAAGGAGAAGGTGAAGTCTGGAGGGTGAATCAGAAGAAGTAGAAGAAGGAGAAGGAGAAGGTGAAGTCTGGAGGGTGAATCAGAAGAAGCAGAAGAAGGAGAAGGAGAAGGTGAATTCTGGAGGGTGAATCAGAAGAAGCAGAAGAAGGAGAAGGAGAAGGTGAATTCTGGAGGGTGAATCAGAAGAAGCAGAAGAAGGAGAAGGAGAAGGTGAAGTCTGGAGGGTGAATCAGAAGAAGCAGAAGAAGGAGAAGGAGAAGGTGAAGTCTGCATGGTGAATCAGAAGAAGCAGAAGAAGTAGAAGGAGAAGGTGAAGTCTGGAGGGTGAATCAGAAGAAGTAGAAGAAGGAGAAGGAGAAGGTGAAGTCTGGAGGGTGAATTAGAAGAAGCAGAAGGAGGAGAAGGAGAAGGTGAAGTCAGGAGGGTGAATCAGAAGAAGCAGAAGAAGGAGAAGGAGAAGGTGAAGTCTGGAGGGTGAATCAGAAGAAGTAGAAGAAGGAGAAGGAGAAGGTGAAGTCAGCAGGTTGAAGCAGAAGAAGGAGAAGGAGAAGGTGAAGTATGGAGGTTGAAGCAGAAGAAGCAGAAGAAGGAGAAGGAGAAGTTGAAGTCTGGAGGGTGAAGCAGAAGAAGCAGAAGAAGGAGAAGGAGAAGGTGAAGTCAGGAGGGTGAATCAGAAGAAGTAGAAGAAGGAGAAGGAGAAGGTGAAGTCTGGAGGGTGAATCAGATGAAGTAGAAGAAGGAGAAGGAGAGGGTGAAGTCTGGAGGGTGAATCAGAAGAAGCAGAAGAAGGAGAAGGAGAAGGTAAAGTCTGGAGGGAGAAGCAGAAGAAGTAGAAGAAGGAGAAGGAGAAGGTGAAGTCTGGAGTGTGAATCAGAAGAAGTAGAAGAAGGAGAAGGAGAAGGTGAAGTTTGGAGGATGAATCAGAAGAAGCAGAAGAAGGAGAAGGAGAAGGTGAAGTCTGGAGGGTGAATCAGAAGAAGTAGAAGAAGGAGAAGTAGAAGGTGTAGTGTGGAGGGTGAATCAGAAGAAGTAGACGAAGGAGAAGGAGAATGTGAAGTCTGGAGGGTGAATCAGAAGAAGCAGAAGCAGGAGAAGGAGAAGGTGAAGTCTGGAGTGTGAATCAGAAGAAGTAGAAGAAGGAGAAGGAGAAGGTGAAGTCTGGAGGGTGAATCAGAAGAAGCAGAGAAAGGAGAAGGAGAAGGTGAATTCTGGAGGGTGAATCATAAGAAGCAGAAGAAGGAGAAGGAGAAGGTGAAGTCTGGAGGGTGAATCAGAACAAGCAGAAGAAGGAGAAGGAGAAGGTGAAGTCTGGAGGGTGAATCAGAAGAAGCAGAAGAAGTAGAAGGAGAAGGTGAAGTCTGGAGGGTGAATCAGAAGAAGTAGAAGAAGGAGAAGGAGAAGGTGAAGTCTGGAGGGTGAATTAGAAGAAGCAGAAGGAGGAGAAGGAGAAGGTGAAGTCAGGAGGGTGAATCAGAAGAAGCAGAAGAAGGAGAAGGAGAAGGTGAAGTCTGGAGGGTGAATCAGAAGAAGTAGAAGAAGGAGAAGGAGAAGGTGAAGTTAGGAGGGTGAATCAGAAGAAGCAGAAAAAAGAGAAGGAGAAGGTGAAGTCTGGAGGGTGAAGCAGAAGAAGCAGAAGAAGGAGAAGGAGAAGGTGAAGGCTGGAGGGTGAATCAGAAGAAGTAGAAGATGGAGAAGGTGAAGTCTGGAGGGTGAATCAGAAGAAGTAGAAGAAGGAGAAGGAGAAGGTGAAGTCTGGAGGGTGAATCAGTAGAATCAGAAGAAGGAGAAGGAGAAGTTAAAGTCTGGAGGGTGTATCAGAAGAAGCAGAAGAAGGAGAAGGAGAAGATGAAGTCTGGAGGGTGAATCAGAAGAAGTAGAAGAAGGAGAAGGGGAAGGTGAGGTCTGGAGGGTGAATCAGAAGAAGCAGAAGAAGGAGAAGGAGAAGGTGAAGTCTGGAGGGTGAATCAGAAGAAGCAGAAGAAGGAGAAGGAGAAGGTGAAGTCTGGAGGGTGAATCAGAAGAAGCAGAAGAAGGAGAAGGAGAAGGTGAAGTCAGGAGGGTGAATCAGAAGAAGCAGAAGAAGGAGAAGGAGAAGGTGAAGTTAGGAGGGTGAATCAGAAGAAGCAGAAGAAGGAGAAAGAGAAGGTGAAGTCTGGAGGGCGAAGCAGAAGAAGCAGAAGAAGGAGAAGTAGAAGGTGAAGTCTGGAGGGTGAAGCAGAAGAAGCAGAAGAAGGAGAAGGAGAAGGTGAAGTCTGGAGGGTGAATCAGAAGAAGTAGAAGAAGGAGAAGGAGAAGGTGAAGTCAGGAGGGTGAAGCAGAAGAAGGAGAAGGAGAAGGTGAAGTCTGGAGGGTGAAGCAGAAGAAGCAGAAGAAGGAGAAGGAGAAGGTGAAGTATGGAGGGTGAAGCAGAAGAAGCAGAAGAAGGAGAAGGAGAAGGTGAAGTCAGGAGCGTGAATCAGAAGAAGCAGAAGAAGGAGAAGGAGAAGGTGAATTCTGGAGGGTGAATCAGAAGAAGCAGAAGAAGGAGAAGGAGAAGGTGAAGTCTGGAGGGTGAATCAGAAGAAGCAGAAGAAGGAGAAGGAGAAGGTGAAGTCTGGAGGGTGAATCAGAAGAAGCAGAAGAAGTAGAAGGAGAATGTGAAGTCTGGAGGGTGAATCAGAAGAAGTAGAAGAAGGAGAAGGAGAAGGTGAAGTCTGGAGGGTGAATTAGAAGAAGCAGAAGGAGGAGAAGGAGAAGGTGAAGTCAGGAGGGTGAATCAGAAGAAGCAGAAGAAAGAGAAGGAGAAGGTGAAGTCTGGAGGGTGAAGCAGAAGAAGCAGAAGAAGGAGAAGGAGAAGGTGAAGGCTGGAGGGTGAATCAGAAGAAGTAGAAGAAGGAGAAGGAGACGGTGAAGGCTGGAGGGTGAATCAGAAGAAGTAGAAGAAGGAGAAGGAGAAGGTGAAGTCTGGAGGGTGAATCAGAAGAATCAGAAGAAGGAGAAGGAGAAGGTGAAGTCTGGAGGGTGAATCAGAAGAAGCAGAAGGAGGAGAAGGAGAAGATGAAGTCTGGAGGGTGAATCAGAAGAAGTAGAAGAAGGAGAAGGAGAAGGTGAGGTCTGGAGGGTGAATCAGAAGAAGCAGAAGAAGGAGAAGGAGAAGGTGAAGTCTGGAGGGTGAATCAGAAGAAGCAGAAGAAGGAGAAGGAGAAGGTGAAGTCTGGAGGGTGAATCAGAAGAAGCAGAAGAAGGAGAAGGAGAAGGTGAAGTCAGGAGGGTGAATCAGAAGAAGCAGAAGAAGGAGAAGGAGAAGGTGAAGTTAGGAGGGTGAATCAGAAGAAGCAGAAGAAGGAGAAGGAGAAGGTGAAGTCAGGGGGGTGAAGCAGAAGAAGTAGAAGAAGGAGAAGGAGAAGGTGAAGTTTGGAGGATGAATCAGAAGAAGCAGAAGAAGGAGAAGGAGAAGGTGAAGTCTGGAGGGTGAATCAGAAGAAGTAGAAGAAGGAGAAGTAGAAGGTGTAGTGTGGAGGGTGAATCAGAAGAAGTAGACGAAGGAGAAGGAGAATGTGAAGTCTGGAGGGTGAATCAGAAGAAGCAGAAGCAGGAGAAGGAGAAGGTGAAGTCTGGAGTGTGAATCAGAAGAAGTAGAAGAAGGAGAAGGAGAAGGTGAAGTCTGGAGGGTGAATCAGAAGAAGCAGAGAAAGGAGAAGGAGAAGGTGAATTCTGGAGGGTGAATCATAAGAAGCAGAAGAAGGAGAAGGAGAAGGTGAAGTCTGGAGGGTGAATCAGAACAAGCAGAAGAAGGAGAAGGAGAAGGTGAAGTCTGGAGGGTGAATCAGAAGAAGCAGAAGAAGTAGAAGGAGAAGGTGAAGTCTGGAGGGTGAATCAGAAGAAGTAGAAGAAGGAGAAGGAGAAGGTGAAGTCTGGAGGGTGAATTAGAAGAAGCAGAAGGAGGAGAAGGAGAAGGTGAAGTCAGGAGGGTGAATCAGAAGAAGCAGAAGAAGGAGAAGGAGAAGGTGAAGTCTGGAGGGTGAATCAGAAGAAGTAGAAGAAGGAGAAGGAGAAGGTGAAGTCAGGAGGGTGAATCAGAAGAAGTAGAAGAAGGAGAAGGAGAAGGTGAAGTCTGCAGGGTGAAGCAGAAGAAGTAGAAGAAGGAGAATAAGAAGGTGAAGTCAGGAGGGTGAATCAGAAGAAGTAGAAGAAGGAGAAGGAGAAGGTGAAGTCTGGAGGGTGAATCAGAAGAAGCAGAAGAAGGAGAAGGAGAAGGTAAAGTCTGGAGGGTCAATCAGAAGAATCAGAAGAAGGAGAAGGAGAAGGTGAAGTCTGGAGGGTGAATCAGAAGAAGCAGAAAAAAGAGAAGGAGAAGGTGAAGTCTGGAGGGTGAAGCAGAAGAAGCAGAAGAAGGAGAAGGAGAAGGTGAAGGCTGGAGGGTGAATCAGAAGAAGTAGAAGATGGAGAAGGTGAAGTCTGGAGGGTGAATCAGAAGAAGTAGAAGAAGGAGAAGGAGAAGGTGAAGTCTGGAGGGTGAATCAGTAGAATCAGAAGAAGGAGAAGGAGAAGTTAAAGTCTGGAGGGTGTATCAGAAGAAGCAGAAGAAGGAGAAGGAGAAGATGAAGTCTGGAGGGTGAATCAGAAGAAGTAGAAGAAGGAGAAGGGGAAGGTGAGGTCTGGAGGGTGAATCAGAAGAAGCAGAAGAAGGAGAAGGAGAAGGTGAAGTCTGGAGGGTGAATCAGAAGAAGCAGAAGAAGGAGAAGGAGAAGGTGAAGTCTGGAGGGTGAATCAGAAGAAGCAGAAGAAGGAGAAGGAGAAGGTGAAGTCAGGAGGGTGAATCAGAAGAAGCAGAAGAAGGAGAAGGAGAAGGTGAAGTTAGGAGGGTGAATCAGAAGAAGCAGAAGAAGGAGAAAGAGAAGGTGAAGTCTGGAGGGCGAAGCAGAAGAAGCAGAAGAAGTAGAAGTAGAAGGTGAAGTCTGGAGGGTGAAGCAGAAGAAGCAGAAGAAGGAGAAGGAGAAGGTGAAGTCTGGAGGGTGAATCAGAAGAAGTAGAAGAAGGAGAAGGAGAAGGTGAAGTCAGGAGGGTGAAGCAGAAGAAGGAGAAGGAGAAGGTGAAGTCTGGAGGGTGAAGCAGAAGAAGCAGAAGAAGGAGAAGGAGAAGGTGAAGTATGGAGGGTGAAGCAGAAGAAGCAGAAGAAGGAGAAGGAGAAGGTGAAGTCAGGAGCGTGAATCAGAAGAAGCAGAAGAAGGAGAAGGAGAAGGTGAATTCTGGAGGGTGAATCAGAAGAAGCAGAAGAAGGAGAAGGAGAAGGTGAAGTCTGGAGGGTGAATCAGAAGAAGCAGAAGAAGGAGAAGGAGAAGGTGAAGTCTGGAGGGTGAATCAGAAGAAGCAGAAGAAGTAGAAGGAGAATGTGAAGTCTGGAGGGTGAATCAGAAGAAGTAGAAGAAGGAGAAGGAGAAGGTGAAGTCTGGAGGGTGAATTAGAAGAAGCAGAAGGAGGAGAAGGAGAAGGTGAAGTCAGGAGGGTGAATCAGAAGAAGCAGAAGAAAGAGAAGGAGAAGGTGAAGTCTGGAGGGTGAAGCAGAAGAAGCAGAAGAAGGAGAAGGAGAAGGTGAAGGCTGGAGGGTGAATCAGAAGAAGTAGAAGAAGGAGAAGGAGACGGTGAAGGCTGGAGGGTGAATCAGAAGAAGTAGAAGAAGGAGAAGGAGAAGGTGAAGTCTGGAGGGTGAATCAGAAGAATCAGAAGAAGGAGAAGGAGAAGGTGAAGTCTGGAGGGTGAATCAGAAGAAGCAGAAGGAGGAGAAGGAGAAGATGAAGTCTGGAGGGTGAATCAGAAGAAGTAGAAGAAGGAGAAGGAGAAGGTGAGGTCTGGAGGGTGAATCAGAAGAAGCAGAAGAAGGAGAAGGAGAAGGTGAAGTCTGGAGGGTGAATCAGAAGAAGCAGAAGAAGGAGAAGGAGAAGGTGAAGTCTGGAGGGTGAATCAGAAGAAGCAGAAGAAGGAGAAGGAGAAGGTGAAGTCAGGAGGGTGAATCAGAAGAAGCAGAAGAAGGAGAAGGAGAAGGTGAAGTTAGGAGGGTGAATCAGAAGAAGCAGAAGAAGGAGAAGGAGAAGGTGAAGTCAGGGGGGTGAAGCAGAAGAAGTAGAAGAAGGAGAAGGAGAAGGTGAAGTCAGGAGGGTGAAGCAGAAGAAGCAGAAGAAGGAGAAGGAGAAGGTGAAGTCTGGTGGGTGAAGCAGAAGAATCTGAAGAAGGAGAAGGAGAAGGTGAAGTCTGGAGGGTGAATCAGAAGAAGGAGAAGAAGGAGAAGGAGAAGGTGAAGTCTGGAGGGTGAAGCAGAAGAAGCAGAAGAAGGAGAAGGAGAAGGTGAAGTCTGGAGGGTGAATCAGAAGAAGTAGAAGAAGGAGAAGGAGAAGGTGAAGTCAGGAGGGTGAAGCAGAAGAAGGAGAAGGACAAGGTGAAGTCTGGAGGGTGAAGCAGAAGAAGCAGAAGAAGGAGAAGGAGAAGGTGAAGTCTGGAGGGTGAAGCAGAAGAAGCAGAAGAAGGAGAAGGAGAAGGTGAAGTCAGGACGGTGAATCAGAAGAAGTAGAAGAAGGAGAAGGAGAAGGTGAAGTCTGGAGGGTGAATCAGAAGAAGTAGAAGAAGGAGAAGGAGAAGGTGAAGTCTGGAGGGTGAATCAGAAGAAGCAGAAGAAGGAGAATGATATGGTGAAGTCTGAAGGGTGAATCAGAAGAAGGAGAAGAAGGAGAAGTAAAAGGTGAAGTCTGGAGGGTGAATCAGAAGAAGCAGAAGAAGGAGAAGGAGATGGTGAAGTCTGGAGGGTGAATCAGAAGAAGCAGAAGAAGGAGAAGGAGAAGGTGAAGTCTGGAGGGTGAATCAGAAGAAGTAGAAGAAGGAGAAGGAGAAGGTGAAGTCTGGAGGGTGAATCAGAAGAAGTAGAAGAAGGAGAAGGAGAAGGTGAAGTCTGGAGGGTGAATCAGAAGAAGCAGAAGAAGGAGAAGGAGACGGTGAAGTCTGGAGGGTGAATCAGAAGAAGCAGAAGAAGGAGAAGGAGAAGATGAAGTCTGGAGGGTGAATCAGAAGAAGTAGAAGAAGGAGTTGGAGAAGGAGAAGTCTGCAGGGTGAATCAGAAAAAGCAGAAGAAGGAGAAGGAGATGGTGAAGTCTGGAGGGTGAATCAGAAGAAGCAGAAGAAGGAGAAGGAGAAGGTGAAGTCTGGAGGGTGAATCAGAAGAAGCAGAAGAAGGAGAAGGAGAAGGTGAAGTCTGGAGGGTGAATCAGAAGAAGTAGAAGACGGAGAAGGAGAAGGTGAAGTCTGGAGGCTGGAGGGTGAAGCAGAAGAAGTAGAAGAAGGAGAAGGAGAAGGTGAAGTCAGGAGGGTGAATCAGAAGAGGTAGAAGAAGGAGAAGGTGAAGGTGAAGTCAGGAGGGTGAATCAGAAGAAGCAGAAGAAGGAGAAGGAGAAGGTGAAGTCTGGAGGGTGAATCAGAAGAAGCTGAAGAAAGAGAAGGAGAAGGTGAAGTCTGGAGGGTGAAGCAGAAGAAGCAGAAGAAGGAGAAGGAGAAGGTGAAGACTGGAGGGTGAATCAGAAGAAGTAGAAGAAGGAGAAGGAGAAGGTGAAGTCTGGAGGGTGAATCAGAAGAAGTAGAAGGAGTAGGAGAAGGTGAAGTCTGGAGGGTGAATCAGAAGAATGAGAAGAAGGAGAAGGAGAAGGTGAAGTCTGGAGGGTGAATCAGAAGAAGCAGAAGAAGGAGAAGGAGAAGGTGAAGTCAGGAGGGTGAATCAGAAGAAGCAGAAGAAGGAGAAGGAGAAGGTGTAGTTAGGAGGATGAATCAGAAGAAGCAGAAGAAGGAGAAGGAGAAGGTGAAGTCAGGGGGGTGAAGCAGAAGAAGTAGAAGAAGGAGAAGGAGAAGGTGAAGTCTGGAGGGTGAATCAGAAGAAGCAGAAGAAGGAGAAGAGAAGGTGAAGTCTGGAGGGAGAAGCAGAAGAAGTAGAAGAAGGAGAAGGAGAAGGTGAAGTCTGGAGGGTGAATCAGAAGAAGTAGAAGAAGGAGAAGGAGAAGGTGAAGTATGGAGGGTGAATCAGAAGAAGTAGAAGAAGGAGAAGAAGAAGGTGAAGTCTGGAGGGTGAATCAAAAGAAGCAGAAGAAGGAGAAGGAGAAGGTGAAGTCTGGAGGGTGAATCAGAAGAAGTAGAAGAAGGAGAAGGAGAAGGTGTAGTCTGGAAGGCGAATCAGAAGAAGTAGACGAAGGAGAAGGAGAAGGTGAAGTCTGGAGGGTGAATCAGAAGAAGCAGAAGAAGGAGAAGGTGAAGTCTGGAGAGTGAATCAGTAGAAGTAGAAGAAGGAGAAGGAGAAGGTGAAGTCTGGAGGGTGAATCAGAAGAAGCAGAAGAAGGAGAACGAGAAGGTGAAGTCTGGAGGGTGAATCAGAAGAAGTAGAAGAAGGAGAAGGAGATGGTGTAGTCTGGAGGGTGAATCAGAAGAAGTAGACGAAGGAGAAGGAGAAGGTGAAGTCTGGAGGGTGAATCAGAAGAAGCAGAAGAAGGAGAAGGAGAAGGTGAAGTCTAGAGGGTGAATCAGAAGAAGCAGAAGAAGGAGAACGAGAAGGTGAAGTCTGGAGGGTAAATCAGAAGAAGTAGAAGAAGGAGAAGGAGTTGCTGAAGTCTGGAGGGTGAATCAGAAGAAGCAGAAGAAGGAGAATGAGAAGGTGAAGTCAGGAGGGTGAATCAGAAGAAGCAGAAGAAGGAGAAGGAGAAGGTGAAGTCCGGAGGGTGAATCAGAAGAAGCAGAAGAAGGAGAAGGAGGAGGTGAAGACTGGAGGGTGAATCAGAAGAAGTAGAAGAAGGAGAAGGAGAAGGTGAAGTCTGGAGGGTGAATCAGAAGAAGCAGAAGAAGGAGAATGAGAAGGTGAAGTCAGGAGGGTGAATCAGAAGAAGCAGAAGAAGGAGAAGGAGAAGGTGAAGTCTGGAGGGTGAATCAGAAGAAGCATAAGAAGGAGAAGGAGGAGGTGAAGACTGGAGGGTGAATCAGAAAAAGTAGAAGAAGGAGAAGGAGAAGGTGAAGTCTGGAGGGTGAATCAGAAGAAGTAGAAGAAGGAGAAGGAGAAGGCGAAGTCTGGAGGGTGAATCAGAAGAAGCAGAAAAAGGAGAAGGAGAAGGTGAAGTCTGGAGGGTGAATCAGAAGAAGCAGAAGAAGGAGGAGGAGAAGATGAAGTCTGGAGGGTGAATCAGAAGAAGTAGAAGAAGGAGAAGGAGAAGGTGATGTCTGGAGGGTGAATCAGAAGAAGCAGAAGAAGGAGAAGGATATGGTGAAGTCTGAAGGGTGAATCAGAAGAAGCAGAAGAAGGAGAAGTAAAAGGTGAAGTCTGGAGGGTGAATCAGAAGAAGCAGAAGAAGGAGAAGGAGAAGGTGAAGTCTGGAGGGTGAATCAGAAGAAGCAGAAGAAGGAGAAGGAGAAGGTGAAATCTGGAGGGTGAATCAGAAGAAGTAGAAGAAGGAGAAGGAGAAGGTGAAGTCTGGAGGGTGAATCAGAAGAAGTAGAAGAAGGAGAAGGAGAAGTTGAAGTCTGGAGGGTGAATCAGAAGAAGCAGAAGAAGGAGAAGGAGAAGGTGAAGTCTGGAGGGTGAATCAGAAGAAGCAGAAGAAGGAGAAGGAGAAGGTGAAGTCTGGAGGGTGAATCAGAAGCATTAGAAGACGGAGAAGGAGAAGGTGAAGTCTGGAGGCTGGAGGGTGAAGCAGAAGAATTAGAAGAAGGAGAAGGAGAAGGTGAAGTCAGGAGGGTGAATCAGAAGAGGTAGAAGAAGGAGAAGGAGAAGGTGAAGTCAGGAGGGTGAATCAGAAGAAGCAGAAGAAGGAGAAGGAGAAGGTGAAGTCTGGAGAGTGAATCAGAAGAATCAGAAGAAGGAGAAGGAGAAGGTGAAGTCTGGAGGGTGAATCAGAAGAAGCTGAAGAAAGAGAAGGAGAAGGTGAAGTCTGGAGGGTGAAGCAGAAGAAGCAGAAGAAGGAGAAGGAGAAGGTGAAGCCTGGAGGGTGAATCAGAAGAAGTAGAAGAAGGAGAAGGAGAAGGTGAAGTCTGGAGGGTGAATCAGAAGAAGTAGAAGAAGGATTAGGAGAAGGTGAAGTCTGGAGGGTGAATCAGAAGAATGAGAAGAAGGAGAAGGAGAAGGTGAAGTCTGGAGGGTGAATCAGAAGAAGCAGAAGAAGGAGAAGGAGAAGGTGAAGTCAGGAGGGTGAATCAGAAGAAGCAGAAGAAGGAGAAGGAGAAGGTGAAGTTAGGAGGGTGAATCAGAAGAAGCAGAAGAAGGAGAAGGAGAAGGTGAAGTCAGGGGGGTGAAGCAGAAGAAGTAGAAGATGGAGAAGGAGAAGGTGAAGTCTGGAGGCTGGAGGGTGAAGCAGAAGAAGTAGAAGAAGGAGAAGGAGAAGGTGAAGTCAGGAGGGTGAATCAGAAGAGGTAGAAGAAGGAGAAGGAGAAGGTGAAGTCAGGAGGGTGAATCAGAAGAAGCAGAAGAAGGAGAAGGAGAAGGTGAAGTCTGGAGAGTGAATCAGAAGAATCAGAAGAAGGAGAAGGAGAAGGTGAAGTCTGGAGGGTGAATCAGAAGAAGCTGAAGAAAGAGAAGGAGAAGGTGAAGTCTGGAGGGTGAAGCAGAAGAAGCAGAAGAAGGAGAAGGTGAAGACTGGAGGGTGAATCAGAAGAAGTAGAAGAAGGAGAAGGAGAAGGTGAAGTCTGGAGGGTGAATCAGAAGAAGTAGAAGAAGGAGTAGGAGAAGGTGAAGTCTGGAGGGTGAATCAGAAGAATGAGAAGAAGGAGAATGAGAAGGTGAAGTCTGGAGGGTGAATCAGAAGAAGCAGAAGAAGGAGAAGGAGAAGGTGAAGTCAGGAGGGTGAATCAGAAGAAGCAGAAGAAGGAGAAGGAGAAGGTGAAGTTAGGAGGGTGAATCAGAAGAAGCAGAAGAAGGAGAAGGAGAAGGTGAAGTCAGGGGGGTGAAGCAGAAGAAGTAGAAGAAGGAGAAGGAGAAGGTGAAGTCTGGAGGGTGAATCAGAAGAAGCAGAAGAAGGAGAAGGAGAAGGTGAAGTCTGGAGGGTGAATCAGAAGAAGCAGAAGAAGGAGAAGGAGAAGATGAAGTCTGGAGGGTGAATCAGAAGAAGTAGATGAAGGAGAAGGAGAAGGTGAGGTCTGGAGGGTGAATCAGAAGAAGCAGAAGAAGGAGAAGGAGAAGGTGAAGTCTGGAGGGTGAATCAGAAGAAGCTGAAGAAAGAGAAGGAGAAGGTGAAGTCTGGAGGGTGAAGCAGAAGAAGCAGAAGAAGGAGAAGGAGAAGGTGAAGACTGGAGGGTGAATCAGAAGAAGTAGAAGAAGGAGAAGGAGAAGGTGAAGTCTGGAGGGTGAATCAGAAGAATGAGAAGAAGGAGAAGGAGAAGGTGAAGTCTGGAGGGTGAATCAGAAGAAGCAGAAGAAGGAGAAGGAGAAGGTGAAGTCAGGAGGTTGAATCAGAAGAAGCAGAAGAAGGAGAAGGAGAAGTTGAAGTTAGGAGGGTGAATCAGAAGAAGCAGAAGAAGGAGAAGGAGAAGGTGAAGTCAGGGGGGTGAAGCAGAAGAAGTAGAAGAAGGAGAAGGAGAAGGTGAAGTCTGGAGGGTGAATCAGAAGAAGCAGAAGAAGGAGAAGGAGAAGGTGAAGTCTGGAGGGTGAATCAGAAAAAGCAGAAGAAGGAGAAGGAGAAGATGAAGTCTGGAGGGTGAATCAGAAGAAGTAGATGAAGGAGAAGGAGAAGGTGAGGTCTGGAGGGTGAATCAGAAGAAGCAGAAGAAGGAGAAGGAGAAGGTGAAGTCTGAAGGGTGAATCAGAAGAAGCAGAAGAAGGAGAAGGAGAAGGTGAAGTCTGGAGGGTGAATCAGAAGAAGCAGAAGAAGGAGAAGGAGAAGGTGAAGTCTGGAGGGTGAATCAGAAGAAGCAGAAGAAGGAGAAGGAGAAGGTGAAGTCTGGAGGGTGAATCAGAAGAAGTAGAAGAAGGAGAAGGAGAAGGTGAAGTCTGGAGGGTGAATCAGAAGAAGTAGAAGAAGGAGAAGGAGAAGGTGAAGTCTGGAGGGTGAATCAGTAGAAGCAGAAGAAGGAGAAGGAGAAGGTGAAGTCTGGAGGGTGAATCGGAAGAAGCAGAAGAAGGAGAAGGAGAAGATGAAGTCTGGAGGGTGAATCAGAAGAAGTAGAAGAAGGAGAAGGAGAAGGTGAAGTCTGGAGGGTGAATCAGAAGATGCAGAAGAAGGAGAAGTAGAAGGTGAAGTCTGGAGGGTGAATCAGAAGAAGCAGAAGAAGGAGAAGGAGAAGGTGAAGTCTGGAGGGTGAATCAGAAGAAGCATTATAAGGAGAAGGAGAAGGTGAAGTCTGGAGGGTGAATCAGAAGAAGCAGAAGAAAGAGAAGGAGAAAGTGATGTCTGGAGGGTGAAGCAGAAGAAACAGAAGAAGGAGAAGGAGAAGGTGAAGACTGGAGGGTGAATCAGAAGAAGTAGAAGAAGGAGAAGGAGAAGGTGAATTCTGGAGGATGAATCAGAAGAAGTAGAAGAAGGAGAAGGAGAAGATGAAGTCTGGAGGGTGAATCAGAAGAAGTAGAAGAAGGAGAAGGAGAAGGTGAGGTCTGGAGTGTGAATCAGAAGAAGCAGAAGAAGGAGAAGGAGAAGTTGAAGTCTGGAGGGTGAATCAGAAGAAGCAGAAGAAGGAGAAGGAGAAGGTGAAGTCTGGAGGGTGAATCAGAAGAAGCAGAAGAAGGAGGAGGAGAAGGTGAAGTCTGGAGGGTGAATCAGAAGAAGCATTATAAGGAGAAGGAGAAGGTGAGGTCTGGAGTGTGAATCAGAAGAAGCAGAAGAAGGAGAAGGAGAAGGTGAAGTCTGGAGGGTGAATCAGAAGAAGCAGAAGAAGGAGGAGGAGAAGGTGAAGTCTGGAGGATGAATCAGAAGAAGCAGAAGAAGGAGAAGGAGAAGGTGAAGTCAGGAGGGTGAATCAGAAGAAGCAGAAGAAGGAGAAGGAGAAGGTGAAGTTAGGAGGGTGAATCAGAAGAAGCAGAAGAAGGAGAAGGAGAAGGTGAAGTCTGGAGGGTGAATCAGAAGAAGCAGAAGAAGGAGAAGGAGAAGGTGAAGTCTGGAGGGTGAATTCGAAGAAGCAGAAGAAGGAGAAGGTGAAGGTGAAGTCAGGAGGGTGAATCAGAAGAAGTAGAAGAAGGAGAAGGAGAAGGTGAGGTCTGGAGGGTGAATCAGAAGAAGCAGAAGAAGGAGAAGGAGAAGGTGAAGTCTGGAGGGTGAATCAGAAGAAGCAGAAGAAGGAGAAGGAGAAGGTGAAGTCTGGAGGGTGAATCAGAAGAAGCAGAAGAAGGAGGAGGAGAAGGTGAAGTCTGGAGGGTGAATCAGAAGAAGCATTATAAGGAGAAGGAGAAGGTGAAGTCTGGAGGGTGAATCAGAAGAAGCAGAAGAAAGAGAAGGAGATAGTGAAGTCTGGAGGGTGAAGCAGAAGAAACAGAAGAAGGAGAAGGAGAAGGTGAAGACTGGAGGGTGAATCAGAAGAAGTAGAAGAAGGAGAAGGAGAAGGTGAAGTCTGGAGGATGAATCAGAAGAAGTAGAAGAAGGAGAAGGAGAAGATGAAGTCTGGAGGGTGAATCAGAAGAAGTAGAAGAAGGAGAAGGAGAAGGTGAGGTCTGGAGGGTGTATCAGAAGAAGCAGAAGAAGGAGAAGGAGAAGGTGAAGTCTGGAGGGTGAATCAGAAGAAGCAGAAGAAGGAGAAGGAGAAGGTGAAGTCTGGAGCATGAATCAGAAGAAGCAGAAGGAGAAGGAGAAGGTGAAGTCAGGAGGGTGAATCAGAAGAAGCAGAAGAAGGAGAAGGAGAAGGTGAAGTTAGGAGGGTGAATCAGAAGAAGCGGAAGAAGGAGAAGGAGAAGGTGAAGTCTGGAGGGTGAATCAGAAGAAGCAGAAGAAGGAGAAGGAGAAGGTGAAGTCTGGAGGGTGAATTAGAAGAAGCAGAAGAAGGAGAAGGAGAAGGTGAAGTCAGGAGGGTGAATCAGAAGAAGCAGAAGAAGGAGCAGGAGAAGGTAAAGTTAGGAGGGTGAATCAGAAGAAGCAGAAGAAGGAGAAGGAGCAGGTGAAGTCAGGGGGGTGAAGCAGAAGAAGTAGAAGAAGGAGAAGGAGAAGGTGAAGTCAGGGGGGTGAAGCAGAAGAAGCAGAAGAAGGAGAAGGAGAAGATGAAGTCTGGAGGGTGAAGCAGAAGAAGCAGAAGAAGGAAAAGGGGAAGGTGAAGTCTGGAGGGTGAATCAGAAGAAGTAGAAGAAGGAGAAGGAGAAGGTGAAGTCAGGAGAGTGAAGCAGAAGAAGCAGAAGAAGGAGAAGGAGAAGGTGAAGTCTGGAGGGTGAAGCAGAAGAAGCAGAAGAAGGAGAAGGAGAAGGTGAAGTCTGGAGGGCGAAGCAGAAGAAGCAGAAGAAGGGGAAGGAGAAGGTGAAGTCTGGAGGGTGAAGCAGAAGAAGCAGAAGAAGGAGAAGGAGAAGGTGAGGTCTGGAGGGTGAATCAGAAGAAGCAGAAGAAGGAGAAGGAGAAGGTGAAGTCTGGAGGGTGAATCAGAAGAAGCAGAAGAAGGAGAAGGAGAAGGTGAAGTCTGGAGGGTGAATCAGAAGAAGCAGAAGAAGGAGGAGGAGAAGGTGAAGTCTGGAGGGTGAATCAGAAGAAGCATTATAAGGAGAAGGAGAAGGTGAAGTCTGGAGGGTGAATCAGAAGAAGCAGAAGAAAGAGAAGGAGATAGTGAAGTCTGGAGGGTGAAGCAGAAGAAACAGAAGAAGGAGAAGGAGAAGGTGAAGACTGGAGGGTGAATCAGAAGAAGTAGAAGAAGGAGAAGGAGAAGGTGAAGTCTGGAGGATGAATCAGAAGAAGTAGAAGAAGGAGAAGGAGAAGATGAAGTCTGGAGGGTGAATCAGAAGAAGTAGAAGAAGGAGAAGGAGAAGGTGAGGTCTGGAGGGTGTATCAGAAGAAGCAGAAGAAGGAGAAGGAGAAGGTGAAGTCTGGAGGGTGAATCAGAAGAAGCAGAAGAAGGAGAAGGAGAAGGTGAAGTCTGGAGCATGAATCAGAAGAAGCAGAAGGAGAAGGAGAAGGTGAAGTCAGGAGGGTGAATCAGAAGAAGCAGAAGAAGGAGAAGGAGAAGGTGAAGTTAGGAGGGTGAATCAGAAGAAGCGGAAGAAGGAGAAGGAGAAGGTGAAGTCTGGAGGGTGAATCAGAAGAAGCAGAAGAAGGAGAAGGAGAAGGTGAAGTCTGGAGGGTGAATTAGAAGAAGCAGAAGAAGGAGAAGGAGAAGGTGAAGTCAGGAGGGTGAATCAGAAGAAGCAGAAGAAGGAGCAGGAGAAGGTAAAGTTAGGAGGGTGAATCAGAAGAAGCAGAAGAAGGAGAAGGAGCAGGTGAAGTCAGGGGGGTGAAGCAGAAGAAGTAGAAGAAGGAGAAGGAGAAGGTGAAGTCAGGGGGGTGAAGCAGAAGAAGCAGAAGAAGGAGAAGGAGAAGATGAAGTCTGGAGGGTGAAGCAGAAGAAGCAGAAGAAGGAAAAGGGGAAGGTGAAGTCTGGAGGGTGAATCAGAAGAAGTAGAAGAAGGAGAAGGAGAAGGTGAAGTCAGGAGAGTGAAGCAGAAGAAGCAGAAGAAGGAGAAGGAGAAGGTGAAGTCTGGAGGGTGAAGCAGAAGAAGCAGAAGAAGGAGAAGGAGAAGGTGAAGTCTGGAGGGCGAAGCAGAAGAAGCAGAAGAAGGGGAAGGAGAAGGTGAAGTCTGGAGGGTGAAGCAGAAGAAGCAGAAGAAGGAGAAGGAGAAGGTGAAGTCTGGAGGGTGAATCAGAAGAAGTAGAAGAAGGAGAAGGAGAAGGTGAAGTCAGGAGGGTGAAGCAGAAGAAGCAGAAGAAGGAGAAGGAGAAGGTAAAGTCTGGAGGGTGAAGCAGAAGAAGCAGAAGAAGGAGAAGGAGAAGGTGAAGTCTGGAGGGTGAAGCAGAAGAAGGAGAAGAAGGAGAAGGAGAAGGTGAAGTCTGGAGGGTGAATCAGAAGAAGTAGAAGAAGGAGAAGGAGAAGCTGAAGTCTGGAGGGTGAATCAGAAGAAGTAGAAGAAGGAGAAGGAGAAGGTGAAGTCTGGAGGGTGAATCAGAAGAAGCAGAAGAAGGAGAAGGAGAAGGTGAAGTCTGGAGGGAGAAGCAGAAGAAGTAGAAGAAGGAGAAGGAGAAGGTGAAGTCTGGAGGGTGAATCAGAAGAAGTAGAAGAAGGAGAAGGAGAAGGTGAAGTCTGGAGGGTGAATCAGAAGAAGTAGAAGAAGGAGAAGGAGAAGGTGAAGTCTGGAGGGTGAATCAGAAGAAGCAGAAGAAGGAGAAGGAGAAGGTGAAGTCTGGAGGGTGAATCAGAAGAAGTAGAAGAAGGAGAAGGAGAAGGTGTAGTCTGGAGGGTGAATGAGAAGAAGTAGACGAAGGAGAAGGAGAAGGTGAAGTCTGGAGGGTGAATCAGAAGAAGCAGAAGAAGGAGAAGGAGAAGGTGAAGTCTGGAGGGTGAATCAGAAGAAGTAGAAGAAGGAGAAGGAGAAGGTGAAGTCTGGAGGGTGAATCAGAAGAAGCAGAAGAAGGAGAAGGAGAAGGTGAAGTATGCAGGGTGAATCAGAAGAAGCAGAAGAAGGAGAAGGAGAAGGTGAAGTCTGGAGGGTGAATCAGAAGAAGCAGAATAAGGAGAAGGAGAAGGTGAAGTCTGGAGGGTGAATCAGAAGCAGCAGAAGAAGGAGAAGGAGAAGGTGAAGTCTGGAGGGTGAATCAGAAGGAGTAGAAGAAGGAGAAGGAGAAGGTGAAGTCTGGAGGGTGAATCAGAAGAAGCAGAAGAAGGAGAAGGAGAAGGTGAAGACTGGAGGGTGAATCAGAAGAAGCAGAAGAAGGAGAAGGTGAAGTCTGGAGGGTGAATCAGAAGAAGCAGAAGAAGGAGAAGGAGAAGGTGAAGTCTGGAGGGTGAATCAGAAGAAGCAGAATAAGGAGAAGGAGAAGGTGAAGTCTGGAGGCTGAATCAGAAGAAGCAGAAGAAGGAGAAGGAGAAGGTGAAGTCTGCAGGGTGAATCAGAATAAGTAGAAGAAGGAGAAGGAGAAGGTGAAGTCTGGAGGGTGAAGCAGAAGAAGTATAAGAAGGAGAAGGAGAAGGTGAAGTCTGGAGGGTGAATCAGAAGAAGCAGAAGAAAGAGAAGGAGAAGGTGAAGTCTGGAGGGTGAATCAGAAGAAGTAGAAGAAGGAGAAGGAGAAGGTGAAGTCTGGAGGGTGAATCAGAAGAAGTAGAAGAAGGAGAAGGAGAAGGTGAAGTCTGGAGGGTGAATCAGAAGAAGCAGAAGAAGGAGAAGGAGAAGGTGAAGTCTGGAGGGTGAATCGGAAGAAGCAGAAGAAGGAGAAGGAGAAGATGAAGTCTGGAGGGTGAATCAGAAGAAGTAGAAGAAGGAGAAGGAGAAGGTGAAGTCTGGAGGGTGAATCAGAAGATGCAGAAGAAGGAGAAGGAGAAGGTGAAGTCTGGAGGGTGAATCAGAAGAAGCAGAAGAAGGAGGAGGAGAAGGTGAAGTCTGGAGGGTGAATCAGAAGAAGCATTATAAGGAGAAGGAGAAGGTGAAGTCTGGAGGGTGAATCAGAAGAAGCAGAAGAAGGAGAAGGAGAAGGTGAAGTCTGGAGGGTGAATCAGAAGAAGTAGAAGAAGGAGAAGGAGAAGGTGAAGTCTGGAGGGTGAAGCAGAAGAAGTAGAAGAAGGAGAAGGAGAAGGTGATGTCAGGAGGGTGAATCAGAAGAAGTAGAAGAAGGAGAAGGAGAAGGTGAAGTCAGGAGGGTGAATCAGAAGAAGCAGAAGAAGGAGAAGGAGAAGGTGAAGTCTGGAGGGTGAATCAGAAGAATCAGAAGAAGGAGAAGGAGAAGGTGAAGTCTGGAGGGTGAATCAGAAGAAGCAGAAGAAAGAGAAGGAGAGGGTGAAGTCTGGAGGGTGAAGCAGAAGAAGCAGAAGAAGGAGAAGCAGAAGGTGAAGACTGGAGGGTGAATCAGAAGAAGTAGAAGAAGGAGAAGGAGAAGGTGAAGTCTGGAGGATGAATCAGAAGAAGTAGAAGAAGGAGAAGGAGAAGGTGAAGTCTGGAGGGTGAATCAGAAGAAGCAGAAGAAGGAGAAGGAGAAGGTGAGGTCTGGAGGGTGAATCAGAAGAAGCAGAAGAAGGCGAAGGAGAAGATGAAGTCTGAAGGGTGAATCAGAAGAAGTAGAAGAAGGAGAAGGAGAAGGTGAGGTCTGGAGGGTGAATCAGAAGAAGCAGAAGAAGGAGAAGGAGAAGGTGAAGTCTGGAAGGTGAATCAGAAGAAGCAGAAGAAGGAGAAGGAGAAGGTGAAGTCTGGAGGGTGAATCAGAAGAAGCAGAAGAAGGAGAAGGAGAAGGTGAAGTCAGGAGGGTGAATCAGAAGAAGCAGAAGAAGGAGAAGGAGAAGGTGAAGTTAGGAGGGTGAATCAGAAGAAGCAGAAGAAGGAGAAGGAGAAGGTGAAGTCACGGGGGTGAAGCAGAAGAAGTAGAAGAAGGAGAAGGAGAAGGTGAAGTCAGGAGGGTGAAGCAGAAGAAGCAGAAGAAGGAGAAGGAGAAGGTGAAGTCTGGAGGGCGCAGCAGAAGAAGCAGAAGAAGGAGAAGGAGAAGGTGAAGTCCGGAGGGTGAAGCAGAAGAAGCAGAAGAAGGAGAAGGAGAAGGTGAAGTCTGGAGGGTGAATCAGAAGAAGTAGAAGAAGGAGAAGGAGAAGGTGAAGTCAGGAGGGTCAAGCAGAAGAAGCAGAAGAAGGAGAAGGAGAAGGTGAAGTCTGGAGGGTGAAGCAGAAGAAGCAGAAGAAGGAGAAGGAGAAGGTGAAGTCTGGAGGGTGAATCAGAAGAAGTAGAAGAAGGAGAAGGAGAAGGTGAAGTCAGGAGAGTGAAGCAGAAGAAGCAGAAGAAGGAGAAGGAGAAGGTGAAGTCTGGAGGGTGAAGCAGAAGAAGCAGAAGAAGGAGAAGGAGAAGGTGAAGTCTGGAGGGCGAAGCAGAAGAAGCAGAAGAAGGGGAAGGAGAAGGTGAAGTCTGGAAGGTGAAGCAGAAGAAGCAGAAGAAGGAGAAGGAGAAGGTGAAGTCTGGAGGGTGAATCAGAAGAAGTAGAAGAAGGAGAAGGAGAAGGTGAAGTCAGGAGGGTGAAGCAGAAGAAGCAGAAGAAGGAGAAGGAGAAGGTAAAGTCTGGAGGGTGAAGCAGAAGAAGCAGAAGAAGGAGAAGGAGAAGGTGAAGTCTGGAGGGTGAAGCAGAAGAAGCAGAAGGAGGAGAAGGAGAACGTGAAGTCAGGAGGGTGAATCAGAAGAAGTAGAAGAAGGAGAAGGAGAAGGTGAAGTCTGGAGGTTGAATCAGAAGAAGTAGAAGAAGGAGAAGGAGAAGCTGAAGTCTGGAGGGTGAATCAGAAGAAGTAGAAGAAGGAGAAGGAGAAGGTGAAGTCTGGAGGGTGAATCAGAAGAAGCAGAAGAAGGAGAAGGAGAAGGTGAAGTCTGGAGGGTGAATCAGAAGAAGTAGAAGAAGGAGAAGGAGAAGGTGAAGTCTGGAGGGTGAATCAGAAGAAGTAGAAGAAGGAGAAGGAGAAGGTGAAGTCTGGAGGGTGAATCAGAAGAAGCAGAAGAAGGAGTAGGAGAAGGTGAAGTCTGGAGGGTGAATCAGAAGAAGTAGAAGAAGGAGAAGGAGAAGGTGTCGTCTGGAGGGTGAATCAGAAGAAGTAGACGAAGGAGAAGGAGAAGGTGAAGTCTGGAGGGTGAATCAGAAGAAGCAGAAGAAGGAGAAGGAGAAGGTGAAGTCTGGAGGGTGAATCAGAAGAAGTAGAAGAAGGAGAAGGAGAAGGTGAAGTCTGGAGGGTGAATCAGTAGAAGCAGAAGAAGGAGAAGGAGAAGGTGAAGTATGCAGGGTGAATCAGAAGAAGCAGAAGAAGGAGAAGGAGAAGGTGAAGTCTGGAGGGTGAATCAGAAGAAGCAGAATAAGGAGCAGGAGAAGGTGAAGTCTGGAGGGTGAATCAGAAGCAGCAGAAGAAGGAGAAGGAGAAGGTGAAGTCTGGAGGGTGAATCAGAAGGAGTAGAAGAAGGAGAAGGAGAAGGTGAAGTCTGGAGGGTGAATCAGAAGAAGCAGAAGAAGGAGAAGGAGAAGGTGAAGACAGGAGGGTGAATCAGAAGAAGCAGAAGAAGGAGAAGGAGAAGGTGAAGTCTGGAGAGTGAATCAGAAGAAGCAGAAGAAGGAGAAGGAGAAGGTGAAGTCTGGAGGGTGAATCAGAAGAAGCAGAATAAGGAGAAGGAGAAGGTGAAGTCTGGAGGGTGAATCAGAAGAAGCAGAAGAAGGAGAAGGAGAAGGTGAAGTCTGGAAGGTGAATCAGAAGAAGTAGAAGAAGGAGAAGGAGAAGGTGAAGTCTGGAGGGTGAAGCAGAAGAAGTAGAAGAAGGAGAAGGAGAAGGTGAAGTCTGGAGGGTGAATCAGAAGAAGCAGAAGAAAGAGAAGGAGAAGGTGAAGTCTGGAGGGTGAATCAGAAGAAGTAGAAGAAGGAGAAGGAGAAGGTGAAGTCTGGAGGGTGAATCAGAAGAAGTAGAAGAAGGAGAAGGAGAAGGTGAAGTCTGGAGGGTGAATCAGAAGAAGCAGAAGAAGGAGAAGGAGAAGGTGAAGTCTGGAGGGTGAATCGGAAGAAGCAGAAGAAGGAGAAGGAGAAGATGAAGTCTGGAGGGTGAATCAGAAGAAGTAGAAGAAGGAGAAGGAGAAGGTGAAGTCTGGAGGGTGAATCAGAAGATGCAGAAGAAGGAGAAGGAGAAGGTGAAGTCTGGAGGGTGAATCAGAAGAAGCAGAAGAAGGAGGAGGAGAAGGTGAAGTCTGGAGGGTGAATCAGAAGAAGCATTATAAGGAGAAGGAGAAGGTGAAGTCTGGAGGGTGAAACAGAAGAAGCAGAAGAAGGAGAAGGAGAAGGTGAAGTCTGGAGGGTGAATCAGAAGAAGCAGAAGAAGGAGAAGGAGAAGGTGAAGTCTGGAGGGAGAAGCAGAAGAAGTAGAAGAAGGAGAAGGAGAAGGTGAAGTCTGGAGGGTGAATCAGAAGAAGTAGAAGAAGGAGAAGGAGAAGGTGAAGTCTGGAGGGTGAATCAGAAGAAGTAGAAGAAGGAGAAGGAGAAGGTGAAGTCTGGAGGGTGAATCAGAAGAAGCAGAAGAAGGAGAAGGAGAAGGTGAAGTCTGGAGGGTGAATCAGAAGAAGTAGAAGAAGGAGAAGGAGAAGGTGTCGTCTGGAGGGTGAATCAGAAGAAGTAGACGAAGGAGAAGGAGAAGGTGAAGTCTGGAGGGTGAATCAGAAGAAGCAGAAGAAGGAGAAGGAGAAGGTGAAGTCTGGAGGGTGAATCAGAAGAAGTAGAAGAAGGAGAAGGAGAAGGTGAAGTCTGGAGGGTGAATCAGAAGAAGCAGAAGAAGGAGAAGGAGAAGGTGAAGTATGCAGGGTGAATCAGAAGAAGCAGAAGAAGGAGAAGGAGAAGGTGAAGTCTGGAGGGTGAATCAGAAGAAGCAGAATAAGGAGCAGGAGAAGGTGAAGTCTGGAGGGTGAATCAGAAGCAGCAGAAGAAGGAGAAGGAGAAGGTGAAGTCTGGAGGGTGAATCAGAAGGAGTAGAAGAAGGAGAAGGAGAAGGTGAAGTCTGGAGGGTGAATCAGAAGAAGCAGAAAAAGGAGAAGGAGAAGGTGAAGACAGGAGGGTGAATCAGAAGAAGCAGAAGAAGGAGAAGGAGAAGGTGAAGTCTGGAGAGTGAATCAGAAGAAGCAGAAGAAGGAGAAGGAGAAGGTGAAGTCTGGAGGGTGAATCAGAAGAAGCAGAATAAGGAGAAGGAGAAGGTGAAGTCTGGAGGGTGAATCAGAAGAAGCAGAAGAAGGAGAAGGAGAAGGTGAAGTCTGGAAGGTGAATCAGAAGAAGTAGAAGAAGGAGAAGGAGAAGGTGAAGTCTGGAGGGTGAAGCAGAAGAAGTAGAAGAAGGAGAAGGAGAAGGTGAAGTCTGGAGGGTGAATCAGAAGAATCAGAAGAAAGAGAAGGAGAAGGTGAAGTCTGGAGGGTGAATCAGAAGAAGTAGAAGAAGGAGAAGGAGAAGGAGAAGTCTGGAGGGTGAATCAGAAGAAGTAGAAGAAGGAGAAGGAGAAGGTGAAGTCTGGAGGGTGAATCAGAAGAAGCAGAAGAAGGAGAAGGAGAAGGTGAAGTCTGGAGGGTGAATCGGAAGAAGCAGAAGAAGGAGAAGGAGAAGATGAAGTCTGGAGGGTGAATCAGAAGAAGTAGAAGAAGGAGAAGGAGAAGGTGAAGTCTGGAGGGTGAATCAGAAGATGCAGAAGAAGGAGAAGGAGAAGGTGAAGTCTGGAGGGTGAATCAGAAGAAGCAGAAGAAGGAGGAGGAGAAGGTGAAGTCTGGAGGGTGAATCAGAAGAAGCATTATAAGGAGAAGGAGAAGGTGAAGTCTGGAGGGTGAATCAGAAGAAGCAGAAGAAGGAGAAGGAGAAGGTGAAGTCTGGAGGGTGAATCAGAAGAAGTAGAAGAAGGAGAAGGAGAAGGTGAAGTCTGGAGGGTGAAGCAGAAGAAGTAGAAGAAGGAGAAGGTGAAGTCAGGAGGGTGAATCAGAAGAAGTAGAAGAAGGAGAAGGAGAAGGTGAAGTCAGGAGGGTGAATCAGAAGAAGCAGAAGAAGGAGAAGGAGAAGGTGAAGTCTGGAGGGTGAATCAGAAGAATCAGAAGAAGGAGAAGGAGAAGGTGAAGTCTGTAGGGTGAATCAGAAGAAGCAGAAGAAAGAGAAGGAGAGGGTGAAGTCTGGAGGGTGAAGCAGAAGAAGCAGAAGAAGGAGAAGCAGAAGGTGAAGACTGGAGGGTGAATCAGAAGTAGAAGAAGGAGAAGGAGAAGGTGAAGTCTGGAGGATGAATCAGAAGAAGTAGAAGAAGGAGAAGGAGAAGGTGAAGTCTGGAGGGTGAATCAGAAGAAGCAGAAGAAGGAGAAGGAGAAGGTGAGGTCTGGAGGGTGAATCAGAAGAAGCAGAAGAAGGCGAAGGAGAAGATGAAGTCTGAAGGGTGAATCAGAAGAAGTAGAAGAAGGAGAAGGAGAAGGTGAGGTCTGGAGGGTGAATCAGAAGAAGCAGAAGAAGGAGAAGGAGAAGGTGAAGTCTGGAAGGTGAATCAGAAGAAGCAGAAGAAGGAGAAGGAGAAGGTGAAGTCTGGAGGGTGAATCAGAAGAAGCAGAAGAAGGAGAAGGAGAAGGTGAAGTCAGGAGGGTGAATCAGAAGAAGCAGAAGAAGGAGAAGGAGAAGGTGAAGTTAGGAGGGTGAATCAGAAGAAGCAGAAGAAGGAGAAGGAGAAGGTGAAGTCACGGGGGTGAAGCAGAAGAAGTAGAAGAAGGAGAAGGAGAAGGTGAAGTCAGGAGGGTGAAGCAGAAGAAGCAGTAGAAGGAGAAGGAGAAGGTGAAGTCTGGAGGGCGCAGCAGAAGAAGCAGAAGAAGGAGAAGGAGAAGGTGAAGTCTGGAGGGTGAAGCAGAAGAAGCAGAAGAAGGAGAAGGAGAAGGTGAAGTCTGGAGGGTGAATCAGAAGAAGTAGAAGAAGGAGAAGGAGAAGGTGAAGTCAGGAGGGTGAAGCAGAAGAAGCAGAAGAAGGAGAAGGAGAAGGTGAAGTCTGGAGGGTGAAGCAGAAGAAGCAGAAGAAGGAGAAGGAGAATGTGAAGTCTGGAGGGCGAAGCAGAAGAAGGAGAAGGAGAAGGTGAAGGTGAAGTCTGGAGGGTGAAGCAGAAGAAGCAGAAGAAGGAGAAGGAGAAGGTGAAGTCTGGAGGGTGAAGCAGAAGAAGCAGAAGAAGGAGAAGGAGAAGGTGAAGTCAGGAGGGTGAATCAAAAGAAGTAGAAGAAGGAGAAGGAGATTGTGAAGTCTGGAGGGTGAATCAGAAGAAGTAGAAGAAGGAGAAGGAGAAGGTGAAGTCTGGAGGGTGAATCAGAAGAAGTAGAAGAAGGAGAAGGAGAAGGTGAAGTCTGGAGGGTGAATCAGAAGAAGCAGAAGAAGGAGAAGAGAAGGTGAAGTCTGGAGGGAGAAGCAGAAGAAGTAGAAGAAGGAGAAGGAGAAGGTGAAGTCTGGAGGGTGAATCAGAAGAAGTAGAAGAAGGAGAAGGAGAAGGTGAAGTCTGGAGGGTGAATCAGAAGAAGTAGAAGAAGGAGAAGGAGAAGGTGAAGTCTGGAGGGTGAATCAGAAGAAGCAGAAGAAGGAGAAGGAGAAGGTGAAGTCTGGAGGGTGAATCAGAAGAAGTAGAAGAAGGAGAAGGAGAAGGTGTAGTCTGGAAGGTGAATCAGAAGAAGTAGACGAAGGAGAAGGAGAAGGTGAAGTCTGGAGGGTGAATCAGAAGAAGCAGAAGAAGGAGAAGGAGAAGGTGAAGTCTGGAGAGTGAATCAGTAGAAGTAAAAGAAGGAGAAGGAGAAGGTGAAGTCTGGAGGGTGAATCAGAAGAAGCAGAAGAAGGAGAAGGAGAAGGTGAAGTCTGGAGGGTGAATCAGAAGAAGTAGAAGAAGGAGAAGAAGATGTTGTAGTCTGGAGGGTGAATCAGAAGAAGTAGACGAAGGAGAAGGAGAAGGTGAAGTCTGGAGGGTGAATCAGAAGAAGCAGAAGAAGGAGAAGGAGAAGGTGAAGTCTAGAGGGTGAATCAGAAGAAATAGAAGAAGGAGATGGAGAAAGTGAACTCTGGAGGGTGAATCAGAAGAAGCAGAAGAAGGAGAAGGAGAAGGTGAAGTCAGGAGGGTGAATCAGAAGAAGCAGAAGAAGGAGAAGGAGAAGGTGAAGTCTGGAGGGTGAATCAGAAGAAGCAGAAGAAGGAGAAGGAGAAGTTGAAGACTGGAGGGTGAATCAGAAGAAGTAGAAGAAGGAGAAGGAGAAGGTGAAGTCTGGAGGGTGAATCAGAAGAAGTAGAAAAAGGAGAAGGAGAAGGTGTAGTCTGGAGGGTGAATCAGAAGAAGTAGACGAAGGAGAAGGAGAAGGTGAAGTCTGGAGGGTGAATCAGAAGAAGCAGAAGAAGGAGAACGAGAAGGTGAAGTCTGGAGGGTGAATCAGAAGAAGTAGAAGAAGGAGAAGGAGAAGGTGAAGTCTGGAGGGTGAATCAGAAGAAGCAGAAGAAGGAGAATGAGAAGGTGAAGTCAGGAGGGTGAATCAGAAGAAGCAGAAGAAGGAGAAGGAGAAGGTGAAGTCTGGAGGGTGAATCAGAAGAAGCAGAAGAAGGAGAAGGAGGAGGTGAAGACTGGAGGGTGAATCAGAAAAAGTAGAAGAAGGAGAAGTAGAAGGTGAAGTCTGGAGGGTGAATCAGAAGAAGCAGAAGAAGGAGGAGGAGAAGATGAAGTCTGGAGGGTGAATCAGAAGAAGTAGAAGAAGGAGAAGGAGAAGGTGAGGTCTGGAGGGTGAATCAGAAGAAGCAGAAGAAGGAGAAGGATATGGTGAAGTCTGAAGGGTGAATCAGAAGAAGCAGAAGAAGGAGAAGTAAAAGGTGAAGTCTGGAGGGTGAATCAGAAGAAGCAGAAGAAGGAGAAGGAGAAGGTGAAGTCTGGAGGGTGAATCAGAAGAAGCAGAAGAAGGAGAAGGAGAAGGTGAAGTCTGGAGGGTGAATCAGAAGAAGTAGAAGAAGGAGAAGGAGAAGGTGAAGTCTGGAGGGTGAATCAGAAGAAGTAGAAGAAGGAGAAGGAGAAGGTGAAGTCTGGAGGGTGAATCAGAAGAAGCAGAAGAAGGAGAAGGAGAAGGTGAAGTCTGGAGGGTGAATCAGAAGAAGCAGAAGAAGGAGAAGGAGAAGATGAAGTCTGGAGGGTGAATCAGAAGAAGTGGAAGAAGGAGTAGGAGAAGGAGAAGTCTGGAGGGTGAATCAGAAGAAGCAGAAGAAGGAGAAGGAGATGGTGAAGTCTGGAGGGTGAATCAGAAGAAGCAGAAGTAGGAGAAGGAGAAGATGAAGTCTGGAGGGTGAATCAGAAGAAGCAGAAGAAGGAGAAGGAGATGGTGAAGTCTGGAGAGTGAATCAGAAGAATCAGAAGAAGGAGAAGGAGAAGGTGAAGTCTGGAGGGTGAATCAGAAGAAGCTGAAGAAAGAGAAGGAGAAGGTGAAGTCTGGAGGGTGAAGCAGAAGAAGCAGAAGAAGGAGAAGGAGAAGGTGAAGACTGGAGGGTGAATCAGAAGAAGTAGAAGAAGGAGAAGGAGAAGGTGAAGTCTGGAGGGTGAATCAGAAGAAGTAGAAGAAGGAGTAGGAGAAGGTGAAGTCTGGAGGGTGAATCAGAAGAATGAGAAGAAGGAGAAGGAGAAGGTGAAGTCTGGAGGGTGAATCAGAAGAAGCAGAAGAAGGAGAAGGAGAAGGTGAAGTCAGGAGGGTGAATCAGAAGAAGCAGAAGAAGGAGAAGGAGAAGGTGAAGTTAGGAGGGTGAATCAGAAGAAGCAGAAGAAGGAGAAGGAGAAGGTGAAGTCAGGGGGGTGAAGCAGAAGAAGTAGAAGAAGGAGAAGGAGAAGGTGAAGTCTGGAGGGTGAATCAGAAGAAGCAGAAGAAGGAGAAGGAGAAGGTGAAGTCTGGAGGGTGAATCAGAAGAAGCAGAAGAAGGAGAAGGAGAAGATGAAGTCTGGAGGGTGAATCAGAAGAAGTAGATGAAGGAGAAGGAGAAGGTGAGGTCTGGAGGGTGAATCAGAAGAAGCAGAAGAAGGAGAAGGAGAAGGTGAAATCTGAAGGGTGAATCAGAAGAAGCAGAAGAAGGAGAAGGAGAAGGTGAAGTCTGGTGGGTGAATCAGAAGAAGCAGAAGAAGGAGAAGGAGAAGGTGAAGTCTGGAGGGTGAATCAGAAGAAGCAGAAGAAGGAGAAGGAGAAGGTGAAGTCTGGAGGGTGAATCAGAAGAAGTAGAAGAAGGAGAAGGAGAAGGTGAAGTCTGGAGGGTGAATCAGAAGAAGTAGAAGAAGGAGAAGGAGAAGGTGAAGTCTGGAGGGTGAATCAGAAGAAGCAGAAGAAGGAGAAGGAGAAGGTGAAGTCTGGAGGGTGAATCAGAAGAAGCAGAAGAAGGAGAAGGAGAAGATGAAGTCTGGAGGGTGAATCAGAAGAAGTGGAAGAAGGAGTAGGAGAAGGAGAAGTCTGGAGGGTGAATCAGAAGAAGCAGAAGAAGGAGAAGGAGATGGTGAAGTCTGGAGGGTGAATCAGAAGAAGCAGAAGTAGGAGAAGGAGAAGATGAAGTCTGGAGGGTGAATCAGAAGAAGCAGAAGAAGGAGAAGGAGAAGGTGAAGTCTGGAGGGTGAATCAGAAGAAGTAGAAGACGGAGAAGGAGAAGGTGAATTCTGGAGGCTGGAGGGTGAAGCAGAAGAAGTAGAAGAAGGAGAAGAAGAAGGTGAAGTCAGGAGGGTGAATCAGAAGAGGTAGAAGAAGGAGAAGGAGAAGGTGAAGTCAGGAGGGTGAATCAGAAGAAGCAGAAGAAAGAGAAGGAGAAGGTGAAGTCTGGAGAGTGAATCAGAAGAATCAGAAGAAGGAGAAGGAGAAGGTGAAGTCTGGAGGGTGAATCAGAAGAAGCTGAAGAAAGAGAAGGAGAAGGTGAAGTCTGGAGGGTGAAGCAGAAGAAGCAGAAGAAGGAGAAGGAGAAGGTGAAGACTGGAGGGTGAATCAGAAGAAGTAGAAGAAGGAGAAGGAGAAGGTGAAGTCTGGAGGGTGAATCAGAAGAAGTAGAAGAAGGAGTAGGAGAAGGTGAAGTCTGGAGGGTGAATCAGAAGAATGAGAAGAAGGAGAAGGAGAAGGTGAAGTCTGGAGGGTGAATCAGAAGAAGCAGAAGAAGGAGAAGGAGAAGGTGAAGTCAGGAGGGTGAATCAGAAGAAGCAGAAGAAGGAGAAGGAGAAGGTGAAGTTAGGAGGGTGAATCAGAAGAAGCAGAAGAAGGAGAAGGAGAAGGTGAAGTCAGGGGGGTGAAGCAGAAGAAGTAGAAGAAGGAGAAGGAGAAGGTGAAGTCTGGAGGGTGAATCAGAAGAAGCAGAAGAAGGAGAAGGAGAAGGTGAAGTCTGGAGGGTGAATCAGAAGAAGCAGAAGAAGGAGAAGGAGAAGATGAAGTCTGGAGGGTGAATCAGAAGAAGTAGATGAAGGAGAAGGAGAAGGTGAGGTCTGGAGGGTGAATCAGAAGAAGCAGAAGAAGGAGAAGGAGAAGGTGAAATCTGAAGGGTGAATCAGAAGAAGCAGAAGAAGGAGAAGGAGAAGGTGAAGTCTGGTGGGTGAATCAGAAGAAGCAGAAGAAGGAGAAGGAGAAGGTGAAGTCTGGAGGGTGAATCAGAAGAAGCAGAAGAAGGAGAAGGAGAAGGTGAAGTCTGGAGGGTGAATCAGAAGAAGTAGAAGAAGGAGAAGGAGAAGGTGAAGTCTGGAGGGTGAATCAGAAGAAGTAGAAGAAGGAGAAGGAGAAGGTGAAGTCTGGAGGGTGAATCGGAAGAAGCAGAAGAAGGAGAAGGAGAAGGTGAAGTCTGGAGGGTGAATCGGAAGAAGCAGAAGAAGGAGAAGGAGAAGATGAAGTCTGGAGGTTGAATCAGAAGATGTAGAAGAAGGAGTAGGAGAAGGAGAAGTCTGGAGGGTGAACCAGAAGAAGCAGAAGAAGGAGAAGTAGATGGTGAAGTCTGGAGGGTGAATCAGAAGAAGTAGAAGAAGGAGAAGGAGAAGGTGAAGTCTGGAGGGTGAATCAGAAGAAGCAGAAGAAGGAGAATGAGAAGGTGAAGTCAGGAGGGTGAATCAGAAGAAGCAGAAGAAGGAGAAGGAGAAGGTGAAGTCTGGAGGGTGAATCAGAAGAAGCAGAAGAAGGAGAAGGAGGAGGTGAAGACTGGAGGGTGAATCAGAAAAAGTAGAAGAAGGAGAAGTAGAAGGTGAAGTCTGGAGGGTGAATCAGAAGAAGCAGAAGAAGGAGGAGGAGAAGATGAAGTCTGGAGGGTGAATCAGAAGAAGTAGAAGAAGGAGAAGGAGAAGGTGAGGTCTGGAGGGTGAATCAGAAGAAGCAGAAGAAGGAGAAGGATATGGTGAAGTCTGAAGGGTGAATCAGAAGAAGCAGAAGAAGGAGAAGTAAAAGGTGAAGTCTGGAGGGTGAATCAGAAGAAGCAGAAGAAGGAGAAGGAGAAGGTGAAGTCTGGAGGGTGAATCAGAAGAAGCAGAAGAAGGAGAAGGAGAAGGTGAAGTCTGGAGGGTGAATCAGAAGAAGTAGAAGAAGGAGAAGGAGAAGGTGAAGTCTGGAGGGTGAATCAGAAGAAGTAGAAGAAGGAGAAGGAGAAGGTGAAGTCTGGAGGGTGAATCAGAAGAAGCAGAAGAAGGAGAAGGAGAAGGTGAAGTCTGGAGGGTGAATCAGAAGAAGCAGAAGAAGGAGAAGGAGAAGATGAAGTCTGGAGGGTGAATCAGAAGAAGTGGAAGAAGGAGTAGGAGAAGGAGAAGTCTGGAGGGTGAATCAGAAGAAGCAGAAGAAGGAGAAGGAGATGGTGAAGTCTGGAGGGTGAATCAGAAGAAGCAGAAGTAGGAGAAGGAGAAGATGAAGTCTGGAGGGTGAATCAGAAGAAGCAGAAGAAGGAGAAGGAGAAGGTGAAGTCTGGAGGGTGAATCAGAAGAAGTAGAAGACGGAGAAGGAGAAGGTGAATTCTGGAGGCTGGAGGGTGAAGCAGAAGAAGTAGAAGAAGGAGAAGGAGAAGGTGAAGTCAGGAGGGTGAATCAGAAGAGGTAGAAGAAGGAGAAGGAGAAGGTGAAGTCAGGAGGGTGAATCAGAAGAAGCAGAAGAAGGAGAAGGAGAAGGTGAAGTCTGGAGAGTGAATCAGAAGAATCAGAAGAAGGAGAAGGAGAAGGTGAAGTCTGGAGGGTGAATCAGAAGAAGCTGAAGAAAGAGAAGGAGAAGGTGAAGTCTGGAGGGTGAAGCAGAAGAAGCAGAAGAAGGAGAAGGAGAAGGTGAAGACTGGAGGGTGAATCAGAAGAAGTAGAAGAAGGAGAAGGAGAAGGTGAAGTCTGGAGGGTGAATCAGAAGAAGTAGAAGAAGGAGTAGGAGAAGGTGAAGTCTGGAGGGTGAATCAGAAGAATGAGAAGAAGGAGAAGGAGAAGGTGAAGTCTGGAGGGTGAATCAGAAGAAGCAGAAGAAGGAGAAGGAGAAGGTGAAGTTAGGAGGGTGAATCAGAAGAAGCAGAAGAAGGAGAAGGAGAAGGTGAAGTCAGGGGGGTGAAGCAGAAGAAGTAGAAGAAGGAGAAGGAGAAGGCGAAGTCTGGAGGGTGAATCAGAAGAAGCAGAAGAAGGAGAAGGAGAAGGTGAAGTCTGGAGGGTGAATCAGAAGAAGCAGAAGAAGGAGAAGGAGAAGATGAAGTCTGGAGGGTGAATCAGAAGAAGTAGATGAAGGAGAAGGAGAAGGTGAGGTGTGGAGGGTGAATCAGAAGAAGCAGAAGAAGGAGAAGGAGAAGGTGAAATCTGAAGGGTGAATCAGAAGAAGCAGAAGAAGGAGAAGGAGAAGGTGAAGTCTGGTGGGTGAATCAGAAGAAGCAGAAGAAGGAGAAGGAGAAGGTGAAGTCTGGAGGGTGAATCAGAAGAAGCAGAAGAAGGAGAAGGAGAAGGTGAAGTCTGGAGGGTGAATCAGAAGAAGTAGAAGAAGGAGAAGGAGAAGGTGAAGTCTGGAGGGTGAATCAGAAGAAGTAGAAGAAGGAGAAGGAGAAGATGAAGTCTGGCGGGTGAATCGGAAGAAGCAGAAGAAGGAGAAGGAGAAGGTGAAGTCTGGAGGGTGAATCGGAAGAAGCAGAAGAAGGAGAAGGAGAAGATGAAGTCTGGAGGTTGAATCAGAAGAAGTAGAAGAAGGAGTAGGAGAAGGAGAAGTCTGGAGGGTGAATCAGAAGAAGCAGAAGAAGGAGAAGTAGATGGTGAAGTCTGGAGGGTGAATCAGAAGAAGTAGAAGAAGGAGAAGGAGAAGGTGAAGTCTGGAGGGTGAATCAGAAGAAGCAGAAGAAGGAGAAGGTGAAGTCTGGAGGGTGAATCAGAAGAAGTAGAAGACGGAGAAGGAGAAGTTGAAGTCTGGAGGCTGGAGGGTGAAGCAGAAGAAGTAGAAGAAGGAGAAGGAGAAGGTGAAGTCAGGAGGGTGAATCAGAAGAGGTAGAAGAAGGAGAAGGAGAAGGTGAAGTCAGGAGGGTGAATCAGAAGAAGCAGAAGAAGGAGAAGGAGAAGGTGAAGCCTGGAGAGTGAATCAGAAGAATCAGAAGAAGGAGAAGGAGAATGTGAAGTCTGGAGGGTGAATCAGAAGAAGCTGAAGAAAGAGAAGGAGAAGGTGAAGTCTGGAGGGTGAAGCAGAAGAAGCAGAAGAAGGAGAAGGAGAAGGTGAAGACTGGAGGGTGAATCAGAAGAAGTAGAAGAAGGAGAAGGAGAAGGTGAAGTCTGGAGGGTGAATCAGAAGAAGTAGAAGAAGGAGTAGGAGAAGGTGAAGTCTGGAGGGTGAATCAGAAGAATGAGAAGAAGGAGAAGGAGAAGGTGAAGTCTGGAGGGTGAATCAGAAGAAGCAGAAGAAGGAGAAGGAGAAGGTGAAGTCAGGAGGGTGAATCAGAAGAAGCAGAAGAAGGAGAAGGAGAAGGTGAAGTTAGGAGGGTGAATCAGAAGAAGCAGAAGAAGGAGAAGGAGAAGGTGAAGTCAGGGGGGTGAAGCAGAAGAAGTAGAAGAAGGAGAAGGAGAAGGTGAAGTCTGGAGGGTGAATCAGAAGAAGCAGAAGAAGGAGAAGGAGAAGGTGAAGTCTGGAGGGTGAATCAGAAGAAGCAGAAGAAGGAGAAGGAGAAGATGAAGTCTGGAGGGTGAATCAGAAGAAGTAGATGAAGGAGAAGGAGAAGGTGAGGTCTGGAGGGTGAATCAGAAGAAGCAGAAGAAGGAGAAGGAGAAGGTGAAGTCTGAAGGGTGAATCAGAAGAAGCAGAAGAAGGAGAAGGAGAAGGTGAAGTCTGGAGGGTGAATCAGAAGAAGCAGAAGAAAGAGAAGGAGAAGGTGAAGTCTGGAGGGTGAATCAGAAGAAGCAGAAGAAGGAGAAGGAGAAGGTGAAGTCTGGAGGGTGAATCAGAAGAAGCAGAAGAAGGAGAAGGAGAAGGTGAAGTCAGGGGGGTGAAGCAGAAGAAGTAGAAGAAGGAGAAGGAGAAGGTGAAGTCTGGAGGGTGAATCAGAAGAAGCAGAAGAAGGAGAAGGAGAAGGTGAAGTCTGGAGGGTGAATCAGAAGAAGCAGAAGAAGGAGAAGGAGAAAGTGAAGTCTGGAGGGTGTATCAGAAGAAGCAGAAGAAGGAGAAGGAGAAGATGAAGTCTGGAGGGTGAATCAGAAGAAGTAGATGAAGGAGAAGGAGAAGGTGAGGTCTGGAGGGTGAATCAGAAGAAGCAGAAGAAGGAGAAGGAGAAGGTGAAGTCTGAAGGGTGAATCAGAAGAAGCAGAAGAAGGAGAAGGGGAAGGTGAAGTCTGGAGGGTGAATCAGAAGAAGCAGAAGAAGGAGAAGGAGAAGGTGAAGTCTGGAGGGTGAATCAGAAGAAGCAGAAGAAGGAGAAGGAGAAGGTGAAGTCTGGAGGGTGAATCAGAAGAAGCAGAAGAAAGAGAAGGAGAAAGTGAAGTCTGGAGGGTGAAGCAGAAGAAACAGAAGAAGGAGAAGGAGAAGGTGAAGACTGGAGGGTGAATCAGAAGAAGTAGAAGAAGGAGAAGGAGAAGGTGAAGTCTGGAGGATGAATCAGAAGAAGTAGAAGAAGGAGAAGGAAAAGATGAAGTCTGGAGGGTGAATCAGAAGAAGTAGAAGAAGGAGAAGGTGAGGTCTGGAGGGTGAATCAGAAGAATCAGAAGAAGGAGAAGGAGAAGGTGAAGTCTGGAGGGTGAATCAGAAGAAGCAGAAGAAGGAGAAGGAGAAGGTGAAGTCTGGAGGGTGAATCAGAACAAGCAGAAGAAGGAGAAGGAGAAGGTGAAGTCAGGAGGGTGAATCAGAAGAAGCAGAAGAAGGAGAAGGAGAAGGTGAAGTTAGGAGGCTGAATCAGAAGAAGCAGAAGAAGGAGAAGGAGAAGGTGAAGTCTGGAGGGTGAATCAGAAGAAGCAGAAGAAGGAGAAGGAGAAGGTGAAGTCTGGAGGGTGAATCAGAAGAAGCAGAAGAAGGAGAAGGAGAAGGTGAAGTCTGGAGGGTGAATCAGAAGAAGCAGAAGAAGGAGAAGGAGAAGGTGAAGTCTGGAGGGTGAATCAGAAGAAGCAGAAGAAGGGGAAGGAGAAGGTGAAGTCTGGAGGGTGAATCAGAAGAAGCAGAAGAAGGAGGAGGAGAAGGTGAAGTCTGGAGGGTGAATCAGAAGAAGCATTATAAGGAGAAGGAGAAGGTGAAGTCTGGAGGGTGAATCAGAAGAAGTAGAAGAAGGAGAAGGAGAAGGTGAAGTCTGGAGGGTGAATCAGAAAAAGCAGAAGAAGGAGAAGGAGAAGGTGAAGTCTGGAGGGTGAATCAGAAGAAGCAGAAGAAGGAGAAGGAGAAGGTGAAGTCTGGAGGGTGAATCAGAAGAAGCAGAAGAAGGAGAAGGAGAAGGTGAAGTCTGGAGGGTGAATCAGAAGAAGCAGAAGAAGGAGAAGGAGAAGGTGAAGTCTGGAGGATGAATCAGAAGAAGCAGAAAAAGGAGAAGGAGAAGGTGAAGTCTGAAGGGTGAATCAGAAGAAGTCGAAGAAGGAGAAGGAGAAGGTGAAGTCTGGAGGGTGAAGCAGAATAAGTAGAAGAAGGAGAAGGAGAAGGTGAAGTCAGGAGGGTGAATCAGAAGAAGTAGAAGAAGGAGAAGGAGAAGGAGAAGTCTGGAGGGTGAATCAGAAGAAGCAGAAGAAGGAGAAGGAGATGGTGAAGTCTGGAGGGTGAATCAGAAGAAGCAGAAGTAGGAGAAGGAGAAGGTGAAGTCAGGGGGGTGAAGCAGAAGAAGTAGAAGAAGGAGAAGGAGAAGGTGAATTCTGGAGGCTGGAGGGTGAAGCAGAAGAAGTAGAAGAAGGAGAAGGAGAAGGTGAAGTCAGGAGGGTGAATCAGAAGAGGTAGAAGAAGGAGAAGGAGAAGGTGAAGTCAGGAGGGTGAATCAGAAGAAGCAGAAGAAGGAGAAGGAGAAGGTGAAGTCTGGAGAGTGAATCAGAAGAATCAGAAGAAGGAGAAGGAGAAGGTGAAGTCTGGAGGGTGAATCAGAAGAAGCTGAAGAAAGAGAAGGAGAAGGTGAAGTCTGGAGGGTGAAGCAGAAGAAGCAGAAGAAGGAGAAGGAGAAGGTGAAGACTGGAGGGTGAATCAGAAGAAGTAGAAGAAGGAGAAGGAGAAGGTGAAGTCTGGAGGGTGAATCAGAAGAAGTAGAAGAAGGAGTAGGAGAAGGTGAAGTCTGGAGGGTGAATCAGAAGAATGAGAAGAAGGAGAAGGAGAAGGTGAAGTCTGGAGGGTGAATCAGAAGAAGCAGAAGAAGGAGAAGGAGAAGGTGAAGTCAGGAGGGTGAATCAGAAGAAGCAGAAGAAGGAGAAGGAGAAGGTGAAGTTAGGAGGGTGAATCAGAAGAAGCAGAAGAAGGAGAAGGAGAAGGTGAAGTCAGGGGGGTGAAGCAGAAGAAGTAGAAGAAGGAGAAGGAGAAGGTGAAGTCTGGAGGGTGAATCAGAAGAAGCAGAAGAAGGAGAAGGAGAAGGTGAAGTCTGGAGGGTGAATCAGAAGAAGCAGAAGAAGGAGAAGGAGAAGATGAAGTTTGGAGGGTGAATCAGAAGAAGTAGATGAAGGAGAAGGAGAAGGTGAGGTCTGGAGGGTGAATCAGAAGAAGCAGAAGAAGGAGAAGGAGAAGGTGAAATCTGAAGGGTGAATCAGAAGAAGCAGAAGAAGGAGAAGGAGAAGGTGAAGTCTGGAGGGTGAATCAGAAGAAGCAGAAGAAGGAGAAGGAGAAGGTGAAGTCTGGAGGGTGAATCAGAAGAAGCAGAAGAAGGAGAAGGAGAAGGTGAAGTCTGGAGGGTGAATCAGAAGAAGTAGAAGAAGGAGAAGGAGAAGGTGAAGTCTGGAGGGTGAATCAGAAGAAGTAGAAGAAGGAGAAGGAGAAGGTGAAGTCTGGAGGGTGAATCGGTAGAAGCAGAAGAAGGAGAAGGAGAAGGTGAAGTCTGGAGGGTGAATCGGAAGAAGCAGAAGAAGGAGAAGGAGAAGGTGAAGTCTGGAGGTTGAATCAGAAGAAGTAGAAGAAGGAGTAGGAGAAGGAGAAGTCTGGAGGGTGAATCAGAAGAAGCAGAAGAAGGAGAAGGAGATGGTGAAGTCTGGAGGGTGAATCAGAAGAAGTAGAAGAAGGAGAAGGAGAAGGTGAAGTCTGGAGGGTGAATCAGAAGAAGCAGAAGAAGGAGAAGGTGAAGTCTGGAGGTTGAATCAGAAGAAGTAGAAGACGGAGAAGGAGAAGGTGAAGTCTGGAGGCTGGAGGGTGAAGCAGAAGAAGTAGAAGAAGGAGAAGGAGAAGGTGAAGTCAGGAGGGTGAATCAGAAGAGGTAGAAGAAGGAGAAGGAGAAGGTGAAGTCAGGAGGGTGAATCAGAAGAAGCAGAAGAAGGAGAAGGAGAAGGTGAAGCCTGGAGAGTGAATCAGAAGAATCAGAAGAAGGAGAAGGAGAATGTGAAGTCTGGAGGGTGAATCAGAAGAAGCTGAAGAAAGAGAAGGAGAAGGTGAAGTCTGGAGGGTGAAGCAGAAGAAGCAGAAGAAGGAGAAGGAGAAGGTGAAGACTGGAGGGTGAATCAGAAGAAGTAGAAGAAGGAGAAGGAGAAGGTGAAGTCTGGAGGGTGAATCAGAAGAAGTAGAAGAAGGAGTAGGAGAAGGTGAAGTCTGGAGGGTGAATCAGAAGAATGAGAAGAAGGAGAAGGAGAAGGTGAAGTCTGGAGGGTGAATCAGAAGAAGCAGAAGAAGGAGAAGGAGAAGGTGAAGTCAGGAGGGTGAATCAGAAGAAGCAGAAGAAGGAGAAGGAGAAGGTGAAGTTAGGAGGGTGAATCAGAAGAAGCAGAAGAAGGAGAAGGAGAAGGTGAAGTCAGGGGGGTGAAGCAGAAGAAGTAGAAGAAGGAGAAGGAGAAGGTGAAGTCTGGAGGGTGAATCAGAAGAAGCAGAAGAAGGAGAAGGAGAAGGTGAAGTCTGGAGGGTGAATCAGAAGAAGCAGAAGAAGGAGAAGGAGAAGATGAAGTCTGGAGGGTGAATCAGAAGAAGTAGATGAAGGAGAAGGAGAAGGTGAGGTCTGGAGGGTGAATCAGAAGAAGCAGAAGAAGGAGAAGGAGAAGGTGAAGTCTGAAGGGTGAATCAGAAGAAGCAGAAGAAGGAGAAGGAGAAGGTGAAGTCTGGAGGGTGATTCAGAAGAAGCAGAAGAAGGAGAAGGAGAAGGTGAAGTCTGGAGGGTGAATCAGAAGAAGCAGAAGAAGGAGAAGGAGAAGGTGAAGTCAGGGGGGTGAAGCAGAAGAAGTAGAAGAAGGAGAAGGAGAAGGTGAAGTCTGGAGGGTGAATCAGAAGAAGCAGAAGAAGGAGAAGGAGAAGGTGAAGTCTGGAGGGTGAATCAGAAGAAGCAGAAGAAGGAGAAGGAGAAGGTGAAGTCTGGAGGGTGTATCAGAAGAAGCAGAAGAAGGAGAAGGAGAAGATGAAGTCTGGAGGGTGAATCAGAAGAAGTAGATGAAGGAGAAGGAGAAGGTGAGGTCTGGAGGGTGAATCAGAAGAAGCAGAAGAAGGAGAAGGAGAAGGTGAAGTCTGAAGGGTGAATCAGAAGAAGCAGAAGAAGGAGAAGGAGAAGGTGAAGTCTGGAGGGTGAATCAGAAGAAGCAGAAGAAGGAGAAGGAGAAGGTGAAGTCTGGAGGGTGAATCAGAAGAAGCAGAAGAAGGAGAAGGAGAAGGTGAAGTCTGGAGGGTGAATCAGAAGAAGCAGAAGAAAGAGAAGGAGAAAGTGAAGTCTGGAGGGTGAAGCAGAAGAAACAGAAGAAGGAGAAGGAGAAGGTGAAGACTGGAGGGTGAATCAGAAGAAGTAGAAGAAGGAGAAGGAGAAGGTGAAGTCTGGAGGATGAATCAGAAGAAGTAGAAGAAGGAGAAGGAAAAGATGAAGTCTGGAGGGTGAATCAGAAGAAGTAGAAGAAGGAGAAGGTGAGGTCTGGAGGGTGAATCAGAAGAATCAGAAGAAGGAGAAGGAGAAGGTGAAGTCTGGAGGGTGAATCAGAAGAAGCAGAAGAAGGAGAAGGAGAAGGTGAAGTCTGGAGGGTGAATCAGAACAAGCAGAAGAAGGAGAAGGAGAAGGTGAAGTCAGGAGGGTGAATCAGAAGAAGCAGAAGAAGGAGAAGGAGAAGGTGAAGTTAGGAGGGTGAATCAGAAGAAGCAGAAGAAGGAGAAGGAGAAGGTGAAGTCTGGAGGGTGAATCAGAAGAAGCAGAAGAAGAAGAAGGAGAAGGTGAAGTCTGGAGGGTGAATCAGAAGAAGCAGAAGAAGGAGAAGGTGAAGTCTGGAGGGTGAATCAGAAGAAGTAGAAGACGGAGAAGGAGAAGGTGAAGTCTGGAGGCTGGAGGGTGAAGCAGAAGAAGTAGAAGAAGGAGAAGGAGAAGGTGAAGTCAGGAGGGTGAATCAGAAGAGGTAGAAGAAGGAGAAGGAGAAGGTGAAGTCAGGAGGGTGAATCAGAAGAAGCAGAAGAAGGAGAAGGAGAAGGTGAAGCCTGGAGAGTGAATCAGAAGAATCAGAAGAAGGAGAAGGAGAATGTGAAGTCTGGAGGGTGAATCAGAAGAAGCTGAAGAAAGAGAAGGAGAAGGTGAAGTCTGGAGGGTGAAGCAGAAGAAGCAGAAGAAGGAGAAGGAGAAGGTGAAGACTGGAGGGTGAATCAGAAGAAGTAGAAGAAGGAGAAGGAGAAGGTGAAGTCTGGAGGGTGAATCAGAAGAAGTAGAAGAAGGAGTAGGAGAAGGTGAAGTCTGGAGGGTGAATCAGAAGAATGAGAAGAAGGAGAAGGAGAAGGTGAAGTCTGGAGGGTGAATCAGAAGAAGCAGAAGAAGGAGAAGGAGAAGGTGAAGTCAGGAGGGTGAATCAGAAGAAGCAGAAGAAGGAGAAGGAGAAGGTGAAGTTAGGAGGGTGAATCAGAAGAAGCAGAAGAAGGAGAAGGAGAAGGTGAAGTCAGGGGGGTGAAGCAGAAGAAGTAGAAGAAGGAGAAGGAGAAGGTGAAGTCTGGAGGGTGAATCAGAAGAAGCAGAAGAAGGAGAAGGAGAAGGTGAGGTCTGGAGGGTGAATCAGAAGAAGCAGAAGAAGGAGAAGGAGAAGGTGAAGTCTGAAGGGTGAATCAGAAGAAGCAGAAGAAGGAGAAGGAGAAGGTGAAGTCTGGATTGTGAATCAGAAGAAGCAGAAGAAGGAGAAGGAGAAGGTGAAGTCTGGAGGGTGAATCAGAAGATGCAGAAGAAGGAGAAGGAGAAGGTGAAGTCTGGAGGGTGAATCAGAAGAAGCAGAAGAAGGAGAAGGAGAAGGTGAAGTCTGGAGGGTGAATCAGAAGAAGCAGAAGAAGGAGAAGGAGAAGGTGAAGTCTGGAGGGTGAATCAGAAGAAGCAGAAGAAAGAGAAGGAGAAAGTGAAGTCTGGAGGGTGAAGCAGAAGAAACAGAAGAAGGAGAAGGAGAAGGTGAAGACTGGAGGGTGAATCAGAAGAAGTAGAAGAAGGAGAAGGAGAAGGTGAAGTCTGGAGGATGAATCAGAAGAAGTAGAAGAAGGAGAAGGAAAAGATGAAGTCTGGAGGGTGAATCAGAAGAAGTAGAAGAAGGAGAAGGTGAGGTCTGGAGGGTGAATCAGAAGAATCAGAAGAAGGAGAAGGAGAAGGTGAAGTCTGGAGGGTGAATCAGAAGAAGCAGAAGAAGGAGAAGGAGAAGGTGAAGTCTGGAGGGTGAATCAGAACAAGCAGAAGAAGGAGAAGGAGAAGGTGAAGTCAGGAGGGTGAATCAGAAGAAGCAGAAGAAGGAGAAGGAGAAGGTGAAGTTAGGAGGGTGAATCAGAAGAAGCAGAAGAAGGAGAAGGAGAAGGTGAAGTCTGGAGGGTGAATCAGAAGAAGCAGAAGAAGAAGAAGGAGAAGGTGAAGTCTGGAGGGTGAATCAGAAGAAGTAGATGAAGGAGAAGGAGAAGGTGAGGTCTGGAGGGTGAATCAGAAGAAGCAGAAGAAGGAGAAGGAGAAGGTGAAATCTGAAGGGTGAATCAGAAGAAGCAGAAGAAGGAGAAGGAGAAGGTGAAGTCTGGTGGGTGAATCAGAAGAAGCAGAAGAAGGAGAAGGAGAAGGTGAAGTCTGGAGGGTGAATCAGAAGAAGCAGAAGAAGGAGAAGGAGAAGGTGAAGTCTGGAGGGTGAATCAGAAGAAGTAGAAGAAGGAGAAGGAGAAGGTGAGGTCTGGAGGGTGAATCAGAAGAAGTAGAAGAAGGAGAAGGAGAAGATGAAGTCTGGCGGGTGAATCGGAAGAAGCAGAAGAAGGAGAAGGAGAAGGTGAAGTCTGGAGGGTGAATCGGAAGAAGCAGAAGAAGGAGAAGGAGAAGATGAAGTCTGGAGGTTGAATCAGAAGAAGTAGAAGAAGGAGTAGGAGAAGGAGAAGTCTGGAGGGTGAATCAGAAGAAGCAGAAGAAGGAGAAGTAGATGGTGAAGTCTGGAGGGTGAATCAGAAGAAGTAGAAGAAGGAGAAGGAGAAGGTGAAGTCTGGAGGGTGAATCAGAAGAAGCAGAAGAAGGAGAAGGTGAAGTCTGGAGGGTGAATCAGAAGAAGTAGAAGACGGAGAAGGAGAAGTTGAAGTCTGGAGGCTGGAGGGTGAAGCAGAAGAAGTAGAAGAAGGAGAAGGAGAAGGTGAAGTCAGGAGGGTGAATCAGAAGAGGTAGAAGAAGGAGAAGGAGAAGGTGAAATCAGGAGGGTGAATCAGAAGAAGCAGAAGAAGGAGAAGGAGAAGGTGAAGCCTGGAGAGTGAATCAGAAGAATCAGAAGAAGGAGAAGGAGAATGTGAAGTCTGGAGGGTGAATCAGAAGAAGCTGAAGAAAGAGAAGGAGAAGGTGAAGTCTGGAGGGTGAAGCAGAAGAAGCAGAAGAAGGAGAAGGAGAAGGTGAAGACTGGAGGGTGAATCAGAAGAAGTAGAAGAAGGAGAAGGAGAAGGTGAAGTCTGGAGGGTGAATCAGAAGAAGTAGAAGAAGGAGTAGGAGAAGGTGAAGTCTGGAGGGTGAATCAGAAGAATGAGAAGAAGGAGAAGGAGAAGGTGAAGTCTGGAGGGTGAATCAGAAGAAGCAGAAGAAGGAGAAGGAGAAGGTGAAGTCAGGAGGGTGAATCAGAAGAAGCAGAAGAAGGAGAAGGAGAAGGTGAAGTTAGGAGGGTGAATCAGAAGAAGCAGAAGAAGGAGAAGGAGAAGGTGAAGTCAGGGGGGTGAAGCAGAAGAAGTAGAAGAAGGAGAAGGAGAAGGTGAAGTCTGGAGGGTGAATCAGAAGAAGCAGAAGAAGGAGAAGGAGAAGGTGAAGTCTGGAGGGTGAATCAGAAGAAGCAGAAGAAGGAGAAGGAGAAGATGAAGTCTGGAGGGTGAATCAGAAGAAGTAGATGAAGGAGAAGGAGAAGGTGAGGTCTGGAGGGTGAATCAGAAGAAGCAGAAGAAGGAGAAGGAGAAGGTGAAGTCTGAAGGGTGAATCAGAAGAAGCAGAAGAAGGAGAAGGAGAAGGTGAAGTCTGGAGGGTGAATCAGAAGAAGCAGAAGAAAGAGAAGGAGAAGGTGAAGTCTGGAGGGTGAATCAGAAGAAGCAGAAGAAGGAGAAGGAGAAGGTGAAGTCTGGAGGGTGAATCAGAAGAAGCAGAAGAAGGAGAAGGAGAAGGTGAAGTCAGGGGGGTGAAGCAGAAGAAGTAGAAGAAGGAGAAGGAGAAGGTGAAGTCTGGAGGGTGAATCAGAAGAAGCAGAAGAAGGAGAAGGAGAAGGTGAAGTCTGGAGGGTGAATCAGAAGAAGCAGAAGAAGGAGAAGGAGAAAGTGAAGTCTGGAGGGTGTATCAGAAGAAGCAGAAGAAGGAGAAGGAGAAGATGAAGTCTGGAGGGTGAATCAGAAGAAGTAGATGAAGGAGAAGGAGAAGGTGAGGTCTGGAGGGTGAATCAGAAGAAGCAGAAGAAGGAGAAGGAGAAGGTGAAGTCTGAAGGGTGAATCAGAAGAAGCAGAAGAAGGAGAAGGGGAAGGTGAAGTCTGGAGGGTGAATCAGAAGAAGCAGAAGAAGGAGAAGGAGAAGGTGAAGTCTGGAGGGTGAATCAGAAGAAGCAGAAGAAGGAGAAGGAGAAGGTGAAGTCTGGAGGGTGAATCAGAAGAAGCAGAAGAAAGAGAAGGAGAAAGTGAAGTCTGGAGGGTGAAGCAGAAGAAACAGAAGAAGGAGAAGGAGAAGGTGAAGACTGGAGGGTGAATCAGAAGAAGTAGAAGAAGGAGAAGGAGAAGGTGAAGTCTGGAGGATGAATCAGAAGAAGTAGAAGAAGGAGAAGGAAAAGATGAAGTCTGGAGGGTGAATCAGAAGAAGTAGAAGAAGGAGAAGGTGAGGTCTGGAGGGTGAATCAGAAGAATCAGAAGAAGGAGAAGGAGAAGGTGAAGTCTGGAGGGTGAATCAGAAGAAGCAGAAGAAGGAGAAGGAGAAGGTGAAGTCTGGAGGGTGAATCAGAACAAGCAGAAGAAGGAGAAGGAGAAGGTGAAGTCAGGAGGGTGAATCAGAAGAAGCAGAAGAAGGAGAAGGAGAAGGTGAAGTTAGGAGGCTGAATCAGAAGAAGCAGAAGAAGGAGAAGGAGAAGGTGAAGTCTGGAGGGTGAATCAGAAGAAGCAGAAGAAGGAGAAGGAGAAGGTGAAGTCTGGAGGGTGAATCAGAAGAAGCAGAAGAAGGAGAAGGAGAAGGTGAAGTCTGGAGGGTGAATCAGAAGAAGCAGAAGAAGGAGAAGGAGAAGGTGAAGTCTGGAGGGTGAATCAGAAGAAGCAGAAGAAGGAGAAGGAGAAGGTGAAGTCTGGAGGGTGAATCAGAAGAAGCAGAAGAAGGAGGAGGAGAAGGTGAAGTCTGGAGGGTGAATCAGAAGAAGCATTATAAGGAGAAGGAGAAGGTGAAGTCTGGAGGGTGAATCAGAAGAAGTAGAAGAAGGAGAAGGAGAAGGTGAAGTCTGGAGGGTGAATCAGAAAAAGCAGAAGAAGGAGAAGGAGAAGGTGAAGTCTGGAGGGTGAATCAGAAGAAGCAGAAGAAGGAGAAGGAGAAGGTGAAGTCTGGAGGGTGAATCAGAAGAAGCAGAAGAAGGAGAAGGAGAAGGTGAAGTCTGGAGGGTGAATCAGAAGAAGCAGAAGAAGGAGAAGGAGAAGGTGAAGTCTGGAGGATGAATCAGAAGAAGCAGAAAAAGGAGAAGGAGAAGGTGAAGTCTGAAGGGTGAATCAGAAGAAGTCGAAGAAGGAGAAGGAGAAGGTGAAGTCTGGAGGGTGAAGCAGAATAAGTAGAAGAAGGAGAAGGAGAAGGTGAAGTCAGGAGGGTGAATCAGAAGAAGTAGAAGAAGGAGAAGGAGAAGGAGAAGTCTGGAGGGTGAATCAGAAGAAGCAGAAGAAGGAGAAGGAGATGGTGAAGTCTGGAGGGTGAATCAGAAGAAGCAGAAGTAGGAGAAGGAGAAGGTGAAGTCTGGAGGGTGAATCAGAAGAAGCAGAAGAAGGAGAAGGAGAAGGTGAAGTCTGGAGGGTGAATCAGAAGAAGTAGAAGACGGAGAAGGAGAAGGTGAATTCTGGAGGCTGGAGGGTGAAGCAGAAGAAGTAGAAGAAGGAGAAGGAGAAGGTGAAGTCAGGAGGGTGAATCAGAAGAGGTAGAAGAAGGAGAAGGAGAAGGTGAAGTCAGGAGGGTGAATCAGAAGAAGCAGAAGAAGGAGAAGGAGAAGGTGAAGTCTGGAGAGTGAATCAGAAGAATCAGAAGAAGGAGAAGGAGAAGGTGAAGTCTGGAGGGTGAATCAGAAGAAGCTGAAGAAAGAGAAGGAGAAGGTGAAGTCTGGAGGGTGAAGCAGAAGAAGCAGAAGAAGGAGAAGGAGAAGGTGAAGACTGGAGGGTGAATCAGAAGAAGTAGAAGAAGGAGAAGGAGAAGGTGAAGTCTGGAGGGTGAATCAGAAGAAGTAGAAGAAGGAGTAGGAGAAGGTGAAGTCTGGAGGGTGAATCAGAAGAATGAGAAGAAGGAGAAGGAGAAGGTGAAGTCTGGAGGGTGAATCAGAAGAAGCAGAAGAAGGAGAAGGAGAAGGTGAAGTCAGGAGGGTGAATCAGAAGAAGCAGAAGAAGGAGAAGGAGAAGGTGAAGTTAGGAGGGTGAATCAGAAGAAGCAGAAGAAGGAGAAGGAGAAGGTGAAGTCAGGGGGGTGAAGCAGAAGAAGTAGAAGAAGGAGAAGGAGAAGGTGAAGTCTGGAGGGTGAATCAGAAGAAGCAGAAGAAGGAGAAGGAGAAGGTGAAGTCTGGAGGGTGAATCAGAAGAAGCAGAAGAAGGAGAAGGAGAAGATGAAGTTTGGAGGGTGAATCAGAAGAAGTAGATGAAGGAGAAGGAGAAGGTGAGGTCTGGAGGGTGAATCAGAAGAAGCAGAAGAAGGAGAAGGAGAAGGTGAAATCTGAAGGGTGAATCAGAAGAAGCAGAAGAAGGAGAAGGAGAAGGTGAAGTCTGGAGGGTGAATCAGAAGAAGCAGAAGAAGGAGAAGGAGAAGGTGAAGTCTGGAGGGTGAATCAGAAGAAGCAGAAGAAGGAGAAGGAGAAGGTGAAGTCTGGAGGGTGAATCAGAAGAAGTAGAAGAAGGAGAAGGAGAAGGTGAAGTCTGGAGGGTGAATCAGAAGAAGTAGAAGAAGGAGAAGGAGAAGGTGAAGTCTGGAGGGTGAATCGGTAGAAGCAGAAGAAGGAGAAGGAGAAGGTGAAGTCTGGAGGGTGAATCGGAAGAAGCAGAAGAAGGAGAAGGAGAAGGTGAAGTCTGGAGGTTGAATCAGAAGAAGTAGAAGAAGGAGTAGGAGAAGGAGAAGTCTGGAAGGTGAATCAGAAGAAGCAGAAGAAGGAGAAGGAGATGGTGAAGTCTGGAGGGTGAATCAGAAGAAGTAGAAGAAGGAGAAGGAGAAGGTGATGTCTGGAGGGTGAATCAGAAGAAGCAGAAGAAGGAGAAGGTGAAGTCTGGAGGTTGAATCAGAAGAAGTAGAAGACGGAGAAGGAGAAGGTGAAGTCTGGAGGCTGGAGGGTGAAGCAGAAGAAGTAGAAGAAGGAGAAGGAGAAGGTGAAGTCAGGAGGGTGAATCAGAAGAGGTAGAAGAAGGAGAAGGAGAAGGTGAAGTCAGGAGGGTGAATCAGAAGAAGCAGAAGAAGGAGAAGGAGAAGGTGAAGCCTGGAGAGTGAATCAGAAGAATCAGAAGAAGGAGAAGGAGAATGTGAAGTCTGGAGGGTGAATCAGAAGAAGCTGAAGAAAGAGAAGGAGAAGGTGAAGTCTGGAGGGTGAAGCAGAAGAAGCAGAAGAAGGAGAAGGAGAAGGTGAAGACTGGAGGGTGAATCAGAAGAAGTAGAAGAAGGAGAAGGAGAAGGTGAAGTCTGGAGGGTGAATCAGAAGAAGTAGAAGAAGGAGTAGGAGAAGGTGAAGTCTGGAGGGTGAATCAGAAGAATGAGAAGAAGGAGAAGGAGAAGGTGAAGTCTGGAGGGTGAATCAGAAGAAGCAGAAGAAGGAGAAGGAGAAGGTGAAGTCAGGAGGGTGAATCAGAAGAAGCAGAAGAAGGAGAAGGAGAAGGTGAAGTTAGGAGGGTGAATCAGAAGAAGCAGAAGAAGGAGAAGGAGAAGGTGAAGTCAGGGGGGTGAAGCAGAAGAAGTAGAAGAAGGAGAAGGAGAAGGTGAAGTCTGGAGGGTGAATCAGAAGAAGCAGAAGAAGGAGAAGGAGAAGGTGAAGTCTGGAGGGTGAATCAGAAGAAGCAGAAGAAGGAGAAGGAGAAGATGAAGTCTGGAGGGTGAATCAGAAGAAGTAGATGAAGGAGAAGGAGAAGGTGAGGTCTGGAGGGTGAATCAGAAGAAGCAGAAGAAGGAGAAGGAGAAGGTGAAGTCTGAAGGGTGAATCAGAAGAAGCAGAAGAAGGAGAAGGAGAAGGTGAAGTCTGGAGGGTGATTCAGAAGAAGCAGAAGAAGGAGAAGGAGAAGGTGAAGTCTGGAGGGTGAATCAGAAGAAGCAGAAGAAGGAGAAGGAGAAGGTGAAGTCTGGAGGGTGAATCAGAAGAAGCAGAAGAAGGAGAAGGAGAAGGTGAAGTCTGGAGGGTGTATCAGAAGAAGCAGAAGAAGGAGAAGGAGAAGATGAAGTCTGGAGGGTGAATCAGAAGAAGTAGATGAAGGAGAAGGAGAAGGTGAGGTCTGGAGGGTGAATCAGAAGAAGCAGAAGAAGGAGAAGGAGAAGGTGAAGTCTGAAGGGTGAATCAGAAGAAGCAGAAGAAGGAGAAGGAGAAGGTGAAGTCTGGAGGGTGAATCAGAAGAAGCAGAAGAAGGAGAAGGAGAAGGTGAAGTCTGGAGGGTGAATCAGAAGAAGCAGAAGAAGGAGAAGGAGAAGGTGAAGTCTGGAGGGTGAATCAGAAGAAGCAGAAGAAAGAGAAGGAGAAAGTGAAGTCTGGAGGGTGAAGCAGAAGAAACAGAAGAAGGAGAAGGAGAAGGTGAAGACTGGAGGGTGAATCAGAAGAAGTAGAAGAAGGAGAAGGAGAAGGTGAAGTCTGGAGGATGAATCAGAAGAAGTAGAAGAAGGAGAAGGAAAAGATGAAGTCTGGAGGGTGAATCAGAAGAAGTAGAAGAAGGAGAAGGAGAAGGTGAAGTCTGGAGGGTGAATCAGAAGAAGCAGAAGAAGGAGAAGGAGAAGGTGAAGTCAGGGGGGTGAAGCAGAAGAAGTAGAAGAAGGAGAAGGAGAAGGTGAAGTCTGGAGGGTGAATCAGAAGAAGCAGAAGAAGGAGAAGGAGAAGGTGAAGTCTGGAGGGTGAATCAGAAGAAGCAGAAGAAGGAGAAGGAGAAGGTGAAGTCTGGAGGGTGTATCAGAAGAAGCAGAAGAAGGAGAAGGAGAAGATGAAGTCTGGAGGGTGAATCAGAAGAAGTAGATGAAGGAGAAGGAGAAGGTGAGGTCTGGAGGGTGAATCAGAAGAAGCAGAAGAAGGAGAAGGAGAAGGTGAAGTCTGAAGGGTGAATCAGAAGAAGCAGAAGAAGGAGAAGGAGAAGGTGAAGTCTGGAGGGTGAATCAGAAGAAGCAGAAGAAGGAGAAGGAGAAGGTGAAGTCTGGAGGGTGAATCAGAAGAAGCAGAAGAAGGAGAAGGAGAAGGTGAAGTCTGGAGGGTGAATCAGAAGAAGCAGAAGAAAGAGAAGGAGAAAGTGAAGTCTGGAGGGTGAAGCAGAAGAAACAGAAGAAGGAGAAGGAGAAGGTGAAGACTGGAGGGTGAATCAGAAGAAGTAGAAGAAGGAGAAGGAGAAGGTGAAGTCTGGAGGATGAATCAGAAGAAGTAGAAGAAGGAGAAGGAAAAGATGAAGTCTGGAGGGTGAATCAGAAGAAGTAGAAGAAGGAGAAGGTGAGGTCTGGAGGGTGAATCAGAAGAATCAGAAGAAGGAGAAGGAGAAGGTGAAGTCTGGAGGGTGAATCAGAAGAAGCAGAAGAAGGAGAAGGAGAAGGTGAAGTCTGGAGGGTGAATCAGAACAAGCAGAAGAAGGAGAAGGAGAAGGTGAAGTCAGGAGGGTGAATCAGAAGAAGCAGAAGAAGGAGAAGGAGAAGGTGAAGTTAGGAGGGTGAATCAGAAGAAGCAGAAGAAGGAGAAGTAGAAGGTGAAGTCTGGAGGGTGAATCAGAAGAAGTAGAAGACGGAGAAGGAGAAGGTGAAGTCTGGAGGCTGGAGGGTGAAGCAGAAGAAGTAGAAGAAGGAGAAGGAGAAGGTGAAGTCAGGAGGGTGAATCAGAAGAGGTAGAAGAAGGAGAAGGAGAAGGTGAAGTCAGGAGGGTGAATCAGAAGAAGCAGAAGAAGGAGAAGGAGAAGGTGAAGCCTGGAGAGTGAATCAGAAGAATCAGAAGAAGGAGAAGGAGAATGTGAAGTCTGGAGGGTGAATCAGAAGAAGCTGAAGAAAGAGAAGGAGAAGGTGAAGTCTGGAGGGTGAAGCAGAAGAAGCAGAAGAAGGAGAAGGAGAAGGTGAAGACTGGAGGGTGAATCAGAAGAAGTAGAAGAAGGAGAAGGAGAAGGTGAAGTCTGGAGGGTGAATCAGAAGAAGTAGAAGAAGGAGTAGGAGAAGGTGAAGTCTGGAGGGTGAATCAGAAGAATGAGAAGAAGGAGAAGGAGAAGGTGAAGTCTGGAGGGTGAATCAGAAGAAGCAGAAGAAGGAGAAGGAGAAGGTGAAGTCAGGAGGGTGAATCAGAAGAAGCAGAAGAAGGAGAAGGAGAAGGTGAAGTTAGGAGGGTGAATCAGAAGAAGCAGAAGAAGGAGAAGGAGAAGGTGAAGTCAGGGGGGTGAAGCAGAAGAAGTAGAAGAAGGAGAAGGAGAAGGTGAAGTCTGGAGGGTGAATCAGAAGAAGCAGAAGAAGGAGAAGGAGAAGGTGAGGTCTGGAGGGTGAATCAGAAGAAGCAGAAGAAGGAGAAGGAGAAGGTGAAGTCTGAAGGGTGAATCAGAAGAAGCAGAAGAAGGAGAAGGAGAAGGTGAAGTCTGGAGTGTGAATCAGAAGAAGCAGAAGAAGGAGAAGGAGAAGGTGAAGTCTGGAGGGTGAATCAGAAGATGCAGAAGAAGGAGAAGGAGAAGGTGAAGTCTGGAGGGTGAATCAGAAGAAGCAGAAGAAGGAGAAGGAGAAGGTGAAGTCTGGAGGGTGAATCAGAAGAAGCAGAAGAAGGAGAAGGAGAAGGTGAAGTCTGGAGGGTGAATCAGAAGAAGCAGAAGAAAGAGAAGGAGAAAGTGAAGTCTGGAGGGTGAAGCAGAAGAAACAGAAGAAGGAGAAGGAGAAGGTGAAGACTGGAGGGTGAATCAGAAGAAGTAGAAGAAGGAGAAGGAGAAGGTGAAGTCTGGAGGATGAATCAGAAGAAGTAGAAGAAGGAGAAGGAAAAGATGAAGTCTGGAGGGTGAATCAGAAGAAGTAGAAGAAGGAGAAGGTGAGGTCTGGAGGGTGAATCAGAAGAATCAGAAGAAGGAGAAGGAGAAGGTGAAGTCTGGAGGGTGAATCAGAAGAAGCAGAAGAAGGAGAAGGAGAAGGTGAAGTCTGGAGGGTGAATCAGAACAAGCAGAAGAAGGAGAAGGAGAAGGTGAAGTCAGGAGGGTGAATCAGAAGAACCAGAAGAAGGAGAAGGAGAAGGTGAAGTTAGGAGGGTGAATCAGAAGAAGCAGAAGAAGGAGAAGGAGAAGGTGAAGTCTGGAGGGTGAATCAGAAGAAGCAGAAGAAGAAGAAGGAGAAGGTGAAGTCTGGAGGGTGAATCAGAAGAAGCAGAAGAAGGAGAAGGTGAAGTCTGGAGGGTGAATCAGAAGAAGTAGAAGACGGAGAAGGAGAAGGTGAAGTCTGGAGGCTGGAGGGTGAAGCAGAAGAAGTAGAAGAAGGAGAAGGAGAAGGTGAAGTCAGGAGGGTGAATCAGAAGAGGTAGAAGAAGGAGAAGGAGAAGGTGAAGTCAGGAGGGTGAATCAGAAGAAGCAGAAGAAGGAGAAGGAGAAGGTGAAGCCTGGAGAGTGAATCAGAAGAATCAGAAGAAGGAGAAGGAGAATGTGAAGTCTGGAGGGTGAATCAGAAGAAGCTGAAGAAAGAGAAGGAGAAGGTGAAGTCTGGAGGGTGAAGCAGAAGAAGCAGAAGAAGGAGAAGGAGAAGGTGAAGACTGGAGGGTGAATCAGAAGAAGTAGAAGAAGGAGAAGGAGAAGGTGAAGTCTGGAGGGTGAATCAGAAGAAGTAGAAGAAGGAGTAGGAGAAGGTGAAGTCTGGAGGGTGAATCAGAAGAATGAGAAGAAGGAGAAGGAGAAGGTGAAGTCTGGAGGGTGAATCAGAAGAAGCAGAAGAAGGAGAAGGAGAAGGTGAAGTCAGGAGGGTGAATCAGAAGAAGCAGAAGAAGGAGAAGGAGAAGGTGAAGTTAGGAGGGTGAATCAGAAGAAGCAGAAGAAGGAGAAGGAGAAGGTGAAGTCAGGGGGGTGAAGCAGAAGAAGTAGAAGAAGGAGAAGGAGAAGGTGAAGTCTGGAGGGTGAATCAGAAGAAGCAGAAGAAGGAGAAGGAGAAGGTGAGGTCTGGAGGGTGAATCAGAAGAAGCAGAAGAAGGAGAAGGAGAAGGTGAAGTCTGAAGGGTGAATCAGAAGAAGCAGAAGAAGGAGAAGGAGAAGGTGAAGTCTGGAGTGTGAATCAGAAGAAGCAGAAGAAGGAGAAGGAGAAGGTGAAGTCTGGAGGGTGAATCAGAAGAAGCAGAAGAAGGAGAAGGAGAAGGTGAAGTCTGGAGGGTGAATCAGAAGAAGCAGAAGAAGGAGAAGGAGAAGGTGAAGTCAGGGGGTGAAGCAGAAGAAGTAGAAGAAGGAGAAGGAGAAGGTGAAGTCTGGAGGGTGAATCAGAAGAAGCAGAAGAAGGTGAAGGAGAAGGTGAAGTCTGGAGGGTGAATCAGAAGAAGCAGAAGAAGGAGAAGGAGAAGGTGAAGTCTGGAGGGTGTATCAGAAGAAGCAGAAGAAGGAGAAGGAGAAGATGAAGTCTGGAGGGTGAATCAGAAGAAGTAGATGAAGGAGAAGGAGAAGGTGAGGTCTGGAGGGTGAATCAGAAGAAGCAGAAGAAGGAGAAGGAGAAGGTGAAGTCTGAAGGGTGAATCAGAAGAAGCAGAAGAAGGAGAAGGAGAAGGTGAAGTCTGGAGGGTGAATCAGAAGAAGCAGAAGAAGGAGAAGGAGAAGGTGAAGTCTGGAGGGTGAATCAGAAGAAGCAGAAGAAGGAGAAGGAGAAGGTGAAGTCTGGAGGGTGAATCAGAAGAAGCAGAAGAAAGAGAAGGAGAAAGTGAAGTCTGGAGGGTGAAGCAGAAGAAACAGAAGAAGGAAAAGGAGAGGTGAAGACTGGAGGGTGAATCAGAAGAAGTAGAAGAAGGAGAAGGAGAAGGTGAAGTCTGGAGGATGAATCAGAAGAAGTAGAAGAAGGAGAAGGAAAAGATGAAGTCTGGAGGGTGAATCAGAAGAAGTAGAAGAAGGAGAAGGTGAGGTCTGGAGGGTGAATCAGAAGAATCAGAAGAAGGAGAAGGAGAAGGTGAAGTCTGGAGGGTGAATCAGAAGAAGCAGAAGAAGGAGAAGGAGAAGGTGAAGTCTGGAGGGTGAATCAGAACAAGCAGAAGAAGGAGAAGGAGAAGGTGAAGTCAGGAGGGTGAATCAGAAGAAGCAGAAGAAGGAGAAGGAGAAGGTGAAGTTAGGAGGGTGAATCAGAAGAAGCAGAAGAAGGAGAAGGAGAAGGTGAAGTCTGGAGGGTGAATCAGAAGAAGCAGAAGAAGGAGAAGGAGAAGGTGAAGTCTGGAGAGTGAATCAGAAGAAGCAGAAGAAGGAGAAGGAGAAGGTGAAGTCTGGAGGGTGAATCAGAAGAAGCAGAAGAAGGAGAAGGAGAAGGTGAAGTCTGGAGGGTGAATCAGAAGAAGCAGAAGAAGGAGAAGGAGAAGGTGAAGTCTGGAGGGTGAATCAGAAGAAGCAGAAGAAGGAGGAGGAGAAGGTGAAGTCTGGAGGGTGAATCAGAAGAAGCATTATAAGGAGAAGTAGAAGGTGAATCTGGAGGGTGAATCAGAAGAAGCAGAAGAAAGAGAAGGAGAAAGTGAAGTCTGGAGGGTGAAGCAGAAGAAACAGAAGAAGGAGAAGGAGAAGGTGAAGACTGGAGGGTGAATCAGAAGAAGTAGAAGAAGGAGAAGGAGAAGGTGAAGTCTGGAGGATGAATCAGAAGAAGTAGAAGAAGGAGAAGGAAAAGATGAAGTCTGGAGGGTGAATCAGAAGAAGTAGAAGAAGGAGAAGGTGAGGTCTGGAGGGTGAATCAGAAGAATCAGAAGAAGGAGAAGGAGAAGGTGAAGTCTGGAGGGTGAATCAGAAGAAGCAGAAGAAGGAGAAGGAGAAGGTGAAGTCTGGAGGGTGAATCAGAAGAAGCAGAAGAAGGAGAAGGAGAAGGTGAAGTCAGGAGGGTGAATCAGAAGAAGCAGAAGAAGGAGAAGGAGCAGGTGAAGTCAGGGGGGTGAAGCAGAAGAAGTAGAAGAAGGAGAAGGAGAAGGTGAAGTCAGGAGGGTGAAGCAGAAGAAGCAGAAGAAGGAGAAGGAGAAGGTGAAGTCTGGAGGGCGCAGCAGAAGAAGCAGAAGAAGGAGAAGGAGAAGGTGAATTCTGGAGGGTGAATCAGAAGAAGCAGAAGAAGGAGAAGGAGAAGGTGAAGTCTGGAGGGTGAATCAGAAGATGTAGAAGGAGGAGAAGGAGAAGGTGAAGTTACGAGAGTGAAGCAGAAGAAGCAGAAGAAGGAGAAGGAGAAGGTGAAGTCTGGAGGGTGAAGCAGAAGAAGCAGAAGAAGGAGAAGGAGAAGGTGAAGTCTGGAGGGCGAAGCAGAAGAAGCAGAAGAAGGGGAAGGAGAAGGTGAAGTCTGGAGGGTGAAGCAGAAGAAGCAGAAGAAGGAGAAGGAGAAGGTGAAGTCTGGAGGGTGAATCAGAAGAAGTAGAAGAAGGAGAAGGAGAAGGTGAAGTCAGGAGGGTGAAGCAGAAGAAGCAGAGGAAGGAGAAGGAGAAGGTAAAGTTTGGAGGGTGAAGCAGAAGAAGCAGAAGAAGGAGAAGGAGAACGTGAAGTCAGGAGGGTGAATCAGAAGAAGGAGAAGAAGGAGAAGGAGAAGGTGAAGTCTGGAGGGTGAATCAGAAGAAGTAGAAGAAGGAGAAGGAGAAGCTGAAGTCTGGAGGGTGAATCAGAAGAAGTAGAAGAAGGAGAAGGAGAAGGTGAAGTCTGGAGGGTGAATCAGAAGAAGCAGAAGAAGGAGAAGGAGAAGGTGAAGTCTGGAGGGAGAAGCAGAAGAAGTAGAAGAAGGAGAAGGAGAAGGTGAAGTCTGGAGGGTGAATCAGAAGAAGTAGAAGAAGGAGAAGGTGAAGTCTGGAGGGTGAATCAGAAGAAGTAGAAGAAGGAGAAGGAGAAGGTGAAGTCTGGAGGGTGAATCAGAAGAAGCAGAAGAAGGAGAAGGAGAAGGTGAAGTCTGGAGGGTGAATCAGAAGAAGTAGAAGAAGGAGAAGGAGAAGGTGTAGTCTGGAGGGTGAATCAGAAGAAGTAGACGAAGGAGAAGGAGAAGGTGAAGTCTGGAGGGTGAATCAGAAGAAGCAGAAGAAGGAGAAGGAGAAGGTGAAGTCTGGAGGGTGGATCAGAAGAAGTAGAAGAAGGAGAAGGAGAAGGTGAAGTCTGGAGGGTGAATCAGAAGAAGCAGAAGAAGGAGAAGGAGAAGGTGAAGTCTGCAGGGTGAATCAGAAGAAGCAGAAGAAGGAGAAGGAGAAGGTGAAGTCTGGAGGGTGAATCAGAAGAAGCAGAATAAGGAGAAGGAGAAGGTGAAGTCTGGAGGGTGAATCAGAAGAAGCAGAAGAAGGAGAAGGAGAAGGTGAAGTCTGGAGGGTGAATCAGAAGGAGTAGAAGAAGGAGAAGGAGAAGGTGAAGTCTGGAGGGTGAATCAGAAGAAGCAGAGGAAGGAGAAGGAGAAGGTGAAGTCTGGAGGGTGAATCAGAAGAAGCAGAAGAAGGAGAAGGAGAAGGTGAAGTCTGGAGGGTGAATCAGAAGAAGTAGAAGAAGGAGAAGGAGAAGGTGAAGTCTGGAGGTTGAAGCAGAAGAAGTAGAAGAAGGAGAAGGAAAAGGTGAAGTCTGGAGGGTGAATCAGAAGAAGCAGAAGAAAGAGAAGGAGAAGGTGAAGTCTGGAGGGTGAATCAGAAGAAGTAGAAGAAGGAGAAGGAGAAGGTGAAGTCTGGAGGGTGAATCAGAATAATCAGAAGAAGGAGAAGGAGAAGGTGAAGTCTGGAGGGTGAATCAGAAGAAGCAGAAGAAAGAGAAGGAGAAGGTGAAGTCTGGAGGGTGAATCAGAAGAAGTAGAAGAAGGAGAAGGAGAAGGTGAAGTCTGGAGGGTGAATCAGAAAAAGCAGAAGAAGGAGAAGGAGAAGGTGAAGTCTGGAGGGTGAATCAGAAGAAGCAGAAGAAGGAGAAGGAGAAGGTGAAGTCTGGAGGGTGAATCAGAAGAAGCAGAAGAAGGAGAAGGAGAAGGTGAAGTCTGGAGGGTGAATCAGAAGAAGCAGAAGAAGGAGAAGGAGAAGGTGAAGTCTGGAGGATGAATCAGAAGAAGCAGAAAAAGGAGAAGGAGAAGGTGAAGTCTGAAGGGTGAATCAGAAGAAGTCGAAGAAGGAGAAGGAGAAGGTGAAGTCTGGAGGGTGAAGCAGAAGAAGTAGAAGAAGGAGAAGGAGAAGGTGAAGTCAGGAGGGTGAATCAGAAGAAGTAGAAGAAGGAGAAGGAGAAGGTGAAGTCAGGAGGGTGAATCAGAAGAAGCAGAAGAAGGAGAAGGAGAAGGTGAAGTCTGGAGGGTGAATCAGAAGAATCAGAAGAAGGAGAAGGAGAAGGTGAAGTCTGGAGGGTGAATCAGAAGAAGCAGAAGAAAGAGAAGGAGAAGGTGAAGTCTGGAGGGTGAAGCAGAAGAAACAGAAGAAGGAGAAGGAGAAGGTGAAGACTGGAGGGTGAATCAGAAGAAGTAGAAGAAGGAGAAGGAGAAGGTGAAGTCTGGAGGGTGAATCAGAAGAAGTAGAAGAAGGAGAAGGAGAAGGTGAAGTCTGGAGGGTGAATCAGAAGAAGCAGAAGAAGGAGAAGGAGAAGGTGAAGTCTGGAGGGTGAATCAGAAGAAGCAGAAGAAGGAGAAGGAGAAGATGAAGTCTGGAGGGTGAATCAGAAGAAGTAGAAGAAGGAGAAGGAGAAGGTGAGGTCTGGAGGGTGAATCAGAAGAAGCAGAAGAAGGAGAAGGAGAAGGTGAAGTCTGGAGGGTGAATCAGAAGAAGCAGAAGAAGGAGAAGGAGAAGGTGAAGTCTGCAGGGTGAATCAGAAGAAGCAGAAGAAGGAGAAGGAGAAGGTGAAGTCAGGAGGGTGAATCAGAAGAAGCAGAAGAAGGAGAAGGAGAAGGTAAAGTTAGGAGGGTGAATCAGAAGAAGCAGAAGAAGGAGAAGGAGCAGGTGATGTCAGGGGGATGAAGCAGAAGAAGTAGAAGAAGGAGAAGGAGAAGGTGAAGTCAGGACGGTGAAGCAGAAGAAGCAGAAGAAGGAGAAGGAGAAGGTGAAGTCTGGAGGGTGAATCAGAAGAAGTAGAAGAAGGAGAAGGAGAAGGTCAAGTCTGGAGGGTGAATCAGAAGAAGTAGAATAAGGAGAAGGAGAAGGTGAAGTCTGGAGGGTGAAGCAGAAGAAGTAGAAGAAGGAGAACGAGAAGGTGAAGTCAGGAGGGTGAATCAGAAGAAGTAGAAGAAGGAGAAGGAGAAGGTGAAGTCTGGAGGGTGAATCAGAAGAAGCAGAAGAAGGAGAAGGAGAAGGTGAAGTCTGGAGGGTGAATCAGAAGAAGCAGAAGAAGGAGAAGCAGAAGGTGAAGTCTGGAGGGTGAATCAGAAGAAGCAGAATAAGGAGAAGGAGAAGGTGAAGTCTGGAGGGTGAATCAGAAGAAGCAGAAGAAGGAGAAGGAGAAGGTGAAGTCTGGAGGGTGAATCAGAAGAAGTAGAAGAAGGAGAAGGAGAAGGTGAAGTCAGGACGGTGAAGCAGAAGAAGCAGAAGAAGGAGAAGGAGAAGGTGAAGTCAGGAGGGTGAATCAGAAGAAGCAGAAGAAGGAGAAGGAGAAGGTAAAGTTAGGAGGGTGAATCAGAAGAAGCAGAAGAAGGAGAAGGAGCAGTTGATGTCAGGGGGATGAAGCAGAAGAAGTAGAAGAAGGAGAAGGAGAAGGTGAAGTCAGGACGGTGAAGCAGAAGAAGCAGAAGAAGGAGAAGGAGAAGGTGAAGTCTGGAGGGTGAATCAGAAGAAGTAGAAGAAGGAGAAGGAGAAGGTCAAGTCTGGAGGGTGAATCAGAAGAAGGAGAAGAAGGAGAAGGAGAAGCTGAAATCTGGAGGGTGAAGTAGAAGTAGTAGAAGAAGGAGAAGGAGAAGGTGAAGTCAGGAGGGTGAATCAGAAGAAGTAGAAGAAGGAGAAGAAGAAGGTGAAGTCAGGAGGGTGAATCAGAAGAATCAGAAGAAGGAGAAGGAGAAGGTGAAGTCTGGAGGGTGAATCAGATGAAGCAGAAGAAAGAGAAGGAGAAGGTGAAGTCTGGAGGGTGAATCAGAAGAAGTAGAAGAAGGAGAAGGAGAAGGTGAAGTCTGGAGTGTGAATCAGAAGAAGCAGAAGAAGGAGAAGGAGAAGGTGAAGTCTGGAGGGTGAATCAGAAGAAGCAGAATAAGGAGAAGGAGAAGGTGAAGTCTGGAGGGTGAATCAGAAGAAGCAGAAGAAGGAGAAGGAGAAGGTGAAGTCTGGAGGGTGAATCAGAAGAAGTAGAAGAAGGAGAAGGAGAAGGTGAAGTCTGGAGGGTGAAGCAGAAGAAGTAGAAGTAGGAGAAGGAGAAGGTGAAGTTAGGAGGGTGAATCAGAAGAAGTAGAAGAAGGAGAAGGAGAAGGTGAAGTCAGGAGGGTGAATCAGAAGAAGCAGAAGAAGGAGAAGGAGAAGGTGAAGTCTGGAGGGTGAATCAGAAGAATCAGAAGAAGGAGAAGGAGAAGGTGAAGTCTGGAGGGTGAATCAGAAGAAGCAGAGGAAGGAGAAGGAGAAGGTGAAGTCTGGAGGGTGAATCAGAAGAAGCAGAATAAGGAGAAGGAGAAGGTGAAGTCTGGAGGGTGAATCAGAAGAAGCAGAATAAGGAGAAGGAGAAGGTGAAGTCTGGAGGGTGAATCAGAAGAAGCAGAAGAAGGAGAAGGAGAAGATGAAGTCTGGAGGGTGAATCAGAAGAAGTAGAAGAAGGAGAAGGAGAAGGTGAAGTCTGGAGGGTGAAGCAGAAGAAGTAGAAGAAGGAGAAGGAGAAGGTGAAGTCAGGAGGGTGAATCAGAAGAAGCAGAAGAAGGAGAAGGAGAAGGTGAAGTCTGGAGGGTGAATCAGAAGAATCAGAAGAAGGAGAAGGAGAAGGTGAAGTCTGGAGGGTGAATAAGAAGAAGCAGAAGAAAGAGAAGGAGAAGGTGAAGTCTGGAGGGTGAAGCAGAAGAAACAGAAGAAGGAGAAGGAGAAGGTGAAGACTGGAGGGTGAATCAGAAGAAGTAGAAGAAGGAGAAGGAGAAGGTGAAGTCTGGAGGGTGAATCAGAAGAAGATGAAGAAGGAGAAGGAGAAGGTGAAGTCTGGAGAGTGAATCAGAAGAAGCAGAAGAAGGAGAAGGAGAAGGTGAAGACTGGAGGGTAAATCAGAAGAAGTCGAAGAAGGAGAAGGAGAAGGTGAAGTCTGGAGGGTGAATCAGAAGAAGTAGAAGAAGGAGAAGGAGTAGGCGAAGTCTGGAGGGTGAATCAGAAGAAGCAGAAGAAGGAGAAGGAGAAGGTGAAGTCTGAAGGGTGAATCAGAAGAAGCAGAAGAAGGAGAAGGAGAAGGTGAAGTCTGGAGGGTGAATCAGAAGAAGCAGAAGAAGGAGAAGGAGAAGGTGAAGTCTGGAGGGTGAATCAGGAGAAGCAGAAGAAGGAGAAGTCGAAGGTGAAGTCTGGAGGGTGAATCAGAAGAAGTTGAAGAAGGAGAAGGAGAAGGTGAAGTCTGGAGGGTGAATCAGAAGAAGCAGAAGAAGGAGAAGGAGAAGATGAAGTCTGGAGGGTGAATCAGAAGAAGTAGAAGAAGGAGAAGGAGAAGGTGAAGTCTGGAGGGTGAATCAGAAGAAGCAGAAGAAGGAGAAGGAGAAGGTGAAGTCTGGAGGGTGAATCAGAAGAAGCAGAAGAAGGAGAAGCAGAAGGTGAAGTCTGGAGGGTGAATCAGAAGAAGCAGAATAAGGAGAAGGAGAAGGTGAAGTCTGGAGGGTGAATCAGAAGAAGCAGAAGAAGGAGAAGGAGAAGGTGAAGTCTGGAGGGTGAATCAGAAGAAGTAGAAGAAGGAGAAGGAGAAGGTGAAGTCAGGACGGTGAAGCAGAAGAAGCAGAAGAAGGAGAAGGAGAAGGTGAAGTCAGGAGGGTGAATCAGAAGAAGCAGAAGAAGGAGAAGGAGAAGGTAAAGTTAGGAGGGTGAATCAGAAGAAGCAGAAGAAGGAGAAGGAGCAGTTGATGTCAGGGGGATGAAGCAGAAGAAGTAGAAGAAGGAGAAGGAGAAGGTGAAGTCAGGACGGTGAAGCAGAAGAAGCAGAAGAAGGAGAAGGAGAAGGTGAAGTCTGGAGGGTGAATCAGAAGAAGTAGAAGAAGGAGAAGGAGAAGGTCAAGTCTGGAGGGTGAATCAGAAGAAGGAGAAGAAGGAGAAGGAGAAGGTGAAATCTGGAGGGTGAAGTAGAAGTAGTAGAAGAAGGAGAAGGAGAAGGTGAAGTCAGGAGGGTGAATCAGAAGAAGTAGAAGAAGGAGAAGAAGAAGGTGAAGTCAGGAGGGTGAATCAGAAGAATCAGAAGAAGGAGAAGGAGAAGGTGAAGTCTGGAGGGTGAATCAGATGAAGCAGAAGAAAGAGAAGGAGAAGGTGAAGTCTGGAGGGTGAATCAGAAGAAGTAGAAGAAGGAGAAGGAGAAGGTGAAGTCTGGAGGGTGAATCAGAAGAAGCAGAAGAAGGAGAAGGAGAAGGTGAAGTCTGGAGGGTGAATCAGAAGAAGCAGAAGAAGGAGAAGCAGAAGGTGAAGTCTGGAGGGTGAATCAGAAGAAGCAGAATAAGGAGAAGGAGAAGGTGAAGTCTGGAGGGTGAATCAGAAGAAGCAGAAGAAGGAGAAGGAGAAGGTGAAGTCTGGAGGGTGAATCAGAAGAAGTAGAAGAAGGAGAAGGAGAAGGTGAAGTCAGGACGGTGAAGCAGAAGAAGCAGAAGAAGGAGAAGGAGATGGTGAAGTCAGGAGGGTGAATCAGAAGAAGCAGAAGAAGGAGAAGGAGAAGGTAAAGTTAGGAGGGTGAATCAGAAGAAGCAGAAGAAGGAGAAGGAGCAGTTGATGTCAGGGGGATGAAGCAGAAGAAGTAGAAGAAGGAGAAGGAGAAGGTGAAGTCAGGACGGTGAAGCAGAAGAAGCAGAAGAAGGAGAAGGAGAAGGTGAAGTCTGGAGGGTGAATCAGAAGAAGTAGAAGAAGGAGAAGGAGAAGGTCAAGTCTGGAGGGTGAATCAGAAGAAGGAGAAGAAGGATAAGGAGAAGGTGAAATCTGGAGGGTGAAGTAGAAGTAGTAGAAGAAGGAGAAGGAGAAGGTGAAGTCAGGAGGGTGAATCAGAAGAAGTAGAAGAAGGAGAAGAAGAAGGTGAAGTCAGGAGGGTGAATCAGAAGAATCAGAAGAAGGAGAAGGAGAAGGTGAAGTCTGGAGGGTGAATCAGATGAAGCAGAAGAAAGAGAAGGAGAAGGTGAAGTCTGGAGGGTGAATCAGAAGAAGTAGAAGAAGGAGAAGGAGAAGGTGAAGTCTGGAGTGTGAATCAGAAGAAGCAGAAGAAGGAGAAGGAGAAGGTGAAGTCTGGAGGGTGAATCAGAAGAAGCAGAATAAGGAGAAGGAGAAGGTGAAGTCTGGAGGGTGAATCAGAAGAAGCAGAAGAAGGAGAAGGAGAAGGTGAAGTCTGGAGGGTGAATCAGAAGAAGTAGAAGAAGGAGAAGGAGAAGGTGAAGTCTGGAGGGTGAAGCAGAAGAAGTAGAAGTAGGAGAAGGAGAAGGCGAAGTCTGGAGGGTGAATCAGAAGAAGCAGAAGAAGGAGAAGGAGAAGGTGAAGTCTGGAGGGTGAATCAGAAGAAGCAGAAGAAGGAGAAGGTGAAGACTGGAGGGTGAATCAGAAGAAGTAGAAGAAGGAGAAGGAGAAGGTGAAGTCTGGAGGGTGAATCAGAAGAAGTAGAAGAAGGAGAAGGAGAAGGCGAAGTCTGGAGGGTGAATCAGAAGAAGCAGAAGAAGGAGAAGGAGAAGGTGAAGTCTGGAGGGTGAATCAGAAGAAGCAGAAGAAGGAGAAGGAGAAGATGAAGTCTGGAGGGTGAATCAGAAGAAGTAGAAGAAGGAGAAGGAGAAGGTGAGGTCTGGAGGGTGGATCAGAAGAAGCAGAAGAAGGAGAAGGAGAAGGTGAAATCAGGAGGGTGAATCAGAAGAAGCAGAAGAAGGAGAAGGAGAAGGTGAAGTCTGGAGGGTGAATCAGAAGAAGCAGAAGAAGGAGAAGGAGAAGGTGAAGACTGGAGGGTAAATCAGAAGAAGTAGAAGAAGGAGAAGGAGAAGGTGAAGTCTGGAGGGTGAATCAGAAGAAGTAGAAGAAGGAGAAGGAGTAGGCGAAGTCTGGAGGGTGAATCAGAAGAAGCAGAAGAAGGAGAAGGAGAAGGTGAAGTCTGAAGGGTGAATCAGAAGAAGCAGAAGAAGGAGAAGGAGAAGGTGAAGTCTGGAGGGTGAATCAGAAGAAGCAGAAGAAGGAGAAGGAGAAGGTGAAGTCTGGAGGGTGAATCAGGAGAAGCAGAAGAAGGAGAAGTAGAAGGTGAAGTCGGAAGGGTGAATCAGAAGAAGTTGAAGAAGGAGAAGGAGAAGGTGAAGTCTGGAGGGTGAATCAGAAGAAGTAGAAGAAGGAGAAGGAGAAGGTGAAGTCTGGAGGGTGAATCAGAAGAAGCAGAAGAAGGAGAAGGAGAAGGTGAAGTCTGGAGGGTGAATCAGAAGAAGCAGAAGAAGGAGAAGGAGAAGATGAAGTCTGGAGGGTGAATCAGAAGAAGTAGAAGAAGGAGAAGGAGAAGGTGAAGTCTGGAGGGTGAATCAGAAGAAGCAGAATAAGGAGAAGGAGAAGGTGAAGTCTGGAGGGTGAATCAGAAGAAGCAGAAGAAGGAGAAGGAGAAGGTGAAGTCTGGAGGGTGAATCAGAAGAAGTAGAAGAAGGAGAAGGAGAAGGTGAAGTCTGGAGGGTGAAGCAGAAGAAGTAGAAGAAGGAGAAGGAGAAGGTGAAGTCAGGAGGGTGAATCAGAAGAAGCAGAAGAAGGAGAAGGAGAAGGTGAAGTCAGGAGGGTGAATCAGAAGAAGCAGAAGAAGGAGAAGGAGAAGGTGAAGTCTGGAGGGTGAATCAGAAGAAGCAGAAGAAGGAGAAGGAGAAGGTGAAGACTGGAGGGTAAATCAGAAGAAGTAGAAGAAGGAGAAGGAGAAGGTGAAGTCTGGAGGGTGAATCAGAAGGAGTAGAAGAAGGAGAAGGAGGAAGCGAAGTCTGGAGGGTGAATCAGAAGAAGCAGAAGAAGGAGAAGGAGAAGGTGAAGTCTGGAGGGTGAATCAGAAGAAGCAGAAGAAGGAGAAGGAGAAGATGAAGTCTGGAGGGTGAATCAGAAGAAGTAGAAGAAGGAGAAGGAGAAGGTGAGGTCTGGAGGTTGAATCAGAAGAAGCAGAAGAAGGAGAAGTAGAAGGTGAAGTCTGGAGGCTGAATCAGAAGAAGTAGACGAAGGAGAATGAGAAGGTGAAGTCTGGAGGGTGAATCAGAAGAAGCAGAAGAAGTAGAAGGAGAAGGTGAAGTCTGAAGGGTGAATCAGAAGAAGCAGAAGAAGGAGAAGGAGAAGGTGAAGTCTGGAGGGTGAATCAGAAGAAACAGAAGAAGGAGAAGGAGAAGGTGAAGTCTGGAGGGTGAATCAGAAGAAGCAGAAGAAGGAGAAGTAGAAGGTGAAGTCTGGAGGGTGAATCAGAAGAAGTAGAAGAAGGAGAAGGTGAAGTCTGGAGTGTGTATCAGAAGAAGCAGAAGAAGGAGAAGGAGAAGGTGAAGTCTGGAGGGTGAATCAGAAGAAGCAGAAAAAGGAGAAGGAGAAGGTGAAGTCTGGAGGGTGAATCAGAAGAAGTAGAAGAAGGAGAAGGTGAAGTCTGGAGTGTGTATCAGAAGAAGCAGAAGAAGGAGAAGGAGAAGGTGAAGTCTGGAGTGTGAATCAGAAGAAGCAGAAGAAGGAGAAGGAGAAGGTGAAGTCTGGAGGGTGAATCAGAAGAAGCAGAATAAGGAGAAGGAGAAGGTGAAGTCTGGAGGGTGAATCAGAAGAAGCAGAAGAAGGAGAAGGAGAAGGTGAAGTCTGGAGGGTGAATCAGAAGAAGTAGAAGAAGGAGAAGGAGAAGGTGAAGTCTGGAGGGTGAAGCAGAAGAAGTAGAAGTAGGAGAAGGAGAAGGCGAAGTCTGGAGGGTGAATCAGAAGAAGCAGAAGAAGGAGAAGGAGAAGGTGAAGTCTGGAGGGTGAATCAGAAGAAGCAGAAGAAGGAGAAGGTGAAGACTGGAGGGTGAATCAGAAGAAGTAGAAGAAGGAGAAGGAGAAGGTGAAGTCTGGAGGGTGAATCAGAAGAAGTAGAAGAAGGAGAAGGAGAAGGCGAAGTCTGGAGGGTGAATCAGAAGAAGCAGAAGAAGGAGAAGGAGAAGGTGAAGTCTGGAGGGTGAATCAGAAGAAGCAGAAGAAGGAGAAGGAGAAGATGAAGTCTGGAGGGTGAATCAGAAGAAGTAGAAGAAGGAGAAGGAGAAGGTGAGGTCTGGAGGGTGGATCAGAAGAAGCAGAAGAAGGAGAAGGAGAAGGTGAAATCAGGAGGGTGAATCAGAAGAAGCAGAAGAAGGAGAAGGAGAAGGTGAAGTCTGGAGGGTGAATCAGAAGAAGCAGAAGAAGGAGAAGGAGAAGGTGAAGACTGGAGGGTAAATCAGAAGAAGTAGAAGAAGGAGAAGGAGAAGGTGAAGTCTGGAGGGTGAATCAGAAGAAGTAGAAGAAGGAGAAGGAGTAGGCGAAGTCTGGAGGGTGAATCAGAAGAAGCAGAAGAAGGAGAAGGAGAAGGTGAAGTCTGAAGGGTGAATCAGAAGAAGCAGAAGAAGGAGAAGGAGAAGGTGAAGTCTGGAGGGTGAATCAGAAGAAGCAGAAGAAGGAGAAGGAGAAGGTGAAGTCTGGAGGGTGAATCAGGAGAAGCAGAAGAAGGAGAAGTAGAAGGTGAAGTCGGAAGGGTGAATCAGAAGAAGTTGAAGAAGGAGAAGGAGAAGGTGAAGTCTGGAGGGTGAATCAGAAGAAGTAGAAGAAGGAGAAGGAGAAGGTGAAGTCTGGAGGGTGAATCAGAAGAAGCAGAAGAAGGAGAAGGAGAAGGTGAAGTCTGGAGGGTGAATCAGAAGAAGCAGAAGAAGGAGAAGGAGAAGATGAAGTCTGGAGGGTGAATCAGAAGAAGTAGAAGAAGGAGAAGGAGAAGGTGAAGTCTGGAGGGTGAATCAGAAGAAGCAGAATAAGGAGAAGGAGAAGGTGAAGTCTGGAGGGTGAATCAGAAGAAGCAGAAGAAGGAGAAGGAGAAGGTGAAGTCTGGAGGGTGAATCAGAAGAAGTAGAAGAAGGAGAAGGAGAAGGTGAAGTCTGGAGGGTGAAGCAGAAGAAGTAGAAGAAGGAGAAGGAGAAGGTGAAGTCAGGAGGGTGAATCAGAAGAAGCAGAAGAAGGAGAAGGAGAAGGTGAAGTCAGGAGGGTGAATCAGAAGAAGCAGAAGAAGGAGAAGGAGAAGGTGAAGTCTGGAGGGTGAATCAGAAGAAGCAGAAGAAGGAGAAGGAGAAGGTGAAGACTGGAGGGTAAATCAGAAGAAGTAGAAGAAGGAGAAGGAGAAGGTGAAGTCTGGAGGGTGAATCAGAAGGAGTAGAAGAAGGAGAAGGAGGAAGCGAAGTCTGGAGGGTGAATCAGAAGAAGCAGAAGAAGGAGAAGGAGAAGGTGAAGTCTGGAGGGTGAATCAGAAGAAGCAGAAGAAGGAGAAGGAGAAGATGAAGTCTGGAGGGTGAATCAGAAGAAGTAGAAGAAGGAGAAGGAGAAGGTGAGGTCTGGAGGTTGAATCAGAAGAAGCAGAAGAAGGAGAAGTAGAAGGTGAAGTCTGGAGGCTGAATCAGAAGAAGTAGACGAAGGAGAATGAGAAGGTGAAGTCTGGAGGGTGAATCAGAAGAAGCAGAAGAAGTAGAAGGAGAAGGTGAAGTCTGAAGGGTGAATCAGAAGAAGCAGAAGAAGGAGAAGGAGAAGGTGAAGTCTGGAGGGTGAATCAGAAGAAACAGAAGAAGGAGAAGGAGAAGGTGAAGTCTGGAGGGTGAATCAGAAGAAGCAGAAGAAGGAGAAGTAGAAGGTGAAGTCTGGAGGGTGAATCAGAAGAAGTAGAAGAAGGAGAAGGTGAAGTCTGGAGTGTGTATCAGAAGAAGCAGAAGAAGGAGAAGGAGAAGGTGAAGTCTGGAGGGTGAATCAGAAGAAGCAGAAAAAGGAGAAGGAGAAGGTGAAGTCTGGAGGGTGAATCAGAAGAAGTAGAAGAAGGAGAAGGTGAAGTCTGGAGTGTGTATCAGAAGAAGCAGAAGAAGGAGAAGGAGAAGGTGAAGTCTGGAGGGTGAATCAGAAGAAGCAGAAGAAGGAGAGGGAGAAGGTGAAGTCTGGAGGGTGAATCAGAAGAAGTAGAAGAAGGAGAAGGTGAAGTCTGGAGTGTGTATCAGAAGAAGCAGAAGAAGGAGAAGGAGAAGGTGAAGTCTGGAGGGTGAATCAGAAGAAGCAGAAGAAGGAGAGGGAGAAGGTGAAGTCTGGAGGGTGAATCAGAAGAAGCAGAAGAAGGAGAAGGAGAAGGTGAAGTCTGGAGGGTGAATCAGAAGAAGCAGAAGAAGTAGAAGGAGAAGGTGCAGTCTGGAGGGTGAATCAGAAGAAGTAGAAGAAGGTGAAGTCTGGAGGGTGAATCAGAAGAAGCAGAAGAAGGAGAAGGAGAAGGTGAAGTCAGGAGGGTGAATCAGAAGAAGCAGAAGAAGGAGAAGGAGAAGGTGAAGTCTGAAGGGTGAATCAGAAGAAGCAGAAGAAGGAGAAGGAGAAGGTGAAGACTGGAGGGTGAATCAGAAGAAGTAGAAGAAGGAGAAGGAGAAGGTGAAGTCTGGAGGGTGAATCAGAAGAAGTAGAAGAAGGAGAAGGAGAAGGCGAAGTCTGGAGGGTGAATCAGAAGAAGCAGAGGAAGGAGAAGGAGAAGGTGAAGTCTGGAGGGTGAATCAGAAGAAGCAGAAGAAGGAGAAGGAGAAGATGAAGTCTGGAGGGTGAATCAGAAGAAGTAGAAGAAGGAGAAGGAGAAGGTGAGTTCTGGAGGGTGAATCAGATGAAGCAGAAGAAGGAGAAGGAGAAGGTGAAGTCTGGAGGGTGAATCAGGAGAAGCAGAAGAAGGAGAAGTAGAAGGTGAAGTCTGGAGGGTGAATCAGAAGAAGTTGAAGAAGGAGAAGGAGAAGGTGAAGTCTGGAGGGTGAATCAGAAGAAGTAGAAGAAGGAGAAGGAGAAGGTGAAGTCTGGAGGGTGAATCAGAAGAAGCAGAAGAAGGAGAAGGAGAAGGTGAAGTCTGGAGGGTGAATCAGAAGAAGCAGAAGAAGCAGAAGGAGAAGATGAAGTCTGGAGGGTGAATCAGAAGAAGTAGAAGAAGGAGAAGGAGAAGGTGAAGTCTGGAGGGTGAATCAGAAGAAGCAGAATAAGGAGAAGGAGAAGGTGAAGTCTGGAGGGTGAATCAGAAGAAGCAGAAGAAGGAGAAGGAGAAGGTGAAGTCTGGAGGGTGAATCAGAAGAAGTAGAAGAAGGAGAAGGAGAAGGTGAAGTCTGGAGGGTGAAGCAGAAGAAGTAGAAGAAGGAGAAGGAGAAGGTGAAGTCAGGAGGGTGAATCAGAAGAAGCAGAAGAAGGAGAAGGAGAAGGTGAAGTCAGGAGGGTGAATCAGAAGAAGCAGAAGAAGGAGAAGGAGAAGGTGAAGTCTGGAGGGTGAATCAGAAGAAGCAGAAGAAGGAGAAGGAGAAGATGAAGTCTGGAGGGTGAATCAGAAGAAGTAGAAGAAGGAGAAGGAGAAGGTGAAGTCTGGAGGGTGAATCAGAAGGAGTAGAAGAAGGAGAAGGAGTAGGCGAAGTCTGGAGGGTGAATCAGAAGAAGCAGAAGAAGGAGAAGTAGAAGGTGAAGTCTGGAGGCTGAATCAGAAGAAGTAGACGAAGGAGAATGAGAAGGTGAAGTCTGGAGGGTGAATCAGAAGAAGCAGAAGAAGGAGAAGGAGAAGGTAAAGTCTGGAGGGTGAATCAGAAGAAGTAGAAGAAGGAGAAGGAGAAGGTGAAGTCTGGAGGGTGAATCAGAAGAAGCAGAAGAAGGAGAAGGAGAAGGTGAAGTCTGGAGGGTGCAACAGAAGAAGCAGAAGAAGGAGAGGGAGAAGGTGAAGTCTGGATGGTGAATCAGAAGAAGCAGAAGAAGGAGAAGGAGAAGTTGAAGTCTGGAGGGTGAATCAGAAGAAGGAGAAGAAGTAGAAGGAGAAGGTGAAGTCTGGAGGGTGAATCAGAAGAAGTAGAAGAAGGAGAAGGAGAAGGTGAAGTCTGGAGGGTGAATCAGAAGAAGCAGAAGAAGGAGAAGGAGAAGGTGAAGTCAGGAGGGTGAATCAGAAGAAGCAGAAGAAGGAGAAGGAGAAGGTGAAGTCTGGAGGGTGAATCAGAAGAAGCAGAAGAAGGAGAAGGAGAAGGTGAAGACTGGAGGGTGAATCAGAAGAAGTAGAAGAAGGAAAAGGAGAAGGTGAAGTCTGGAGGGTGAATCAGAAGAAGTAGAAGAAGGAGAAGGAGAAGGCGAAGTCTGGAGGGTGAATCAGAAGAAGCAGAAGAAGGAGAAGGAGAAGGTGAAGTCTGGAGGGTGAATCAGAAGAAGCAGAAGAAGGAGAAGGAGAAGATGAAGTCTGGAGGGTGAATCAGAAGAAGTAGAAGAAGGAGAAGGAGAAGGTGAAGTCTGGAGGGTGAATCAGAAGAAGCAGAAGAAGGAGAAGGAGAAGGTGAAGCCTGGAGGGTGAATCAGAAGAAGCAGAAGAAGGAGAAGGAGAAGATGAAGTCTGGAGGGAGAATCAGAAGAAGTAGAAGAAGGAGAAGGAGAATGTGAAGTCTGGAGGGTGAATCAGAAGAAGCAGAAGAAGGAGAAGGAGAAGGTGAAGTCTGGAGGGTGAATCAGAAGAAGCAGAAGAAGGAGAAGGAGAAGGTGAAGTCTGGAGGGTGAATCAGAAGAAGCAGAATAAGGAGAAGGAGAAGGTGAATTCTGGAGGGTGAATCAGAAGAAGCAGAAGAAGGAGAAGGAGAAGGTGAAGTCTGGAGGGTGAATCAGAAGAAGTAGAAGAAGGAGAAGGAGAAGGTGAAGTCTGGAGGGTGAAGCAGAAGAAGGAGAAGAAGGAGAAGGAGAATGTGAAGTCAGGAGGGTGAATCAGAAGAAGTAGAAGAAGGAGAAGGAGAGGGTGAAGTCAGGAGGGTGAATCAGAAGAAGCAGAAGAAGGAGAAGGAGAAGGTGAAGTCTGGAGGGTGAATCAAAAGAATCAGAAAAAGGAGAAGGAGAAGGTGAAGTCTGGAGGGTGAATCAGAAGAAGCAGAAGAAGGAGAAGAAGAAGGTGAAGACTGGAGGGTGAATCAGAAGAAGGAGAAGAAGGAGAAGAAGAAGGTGAAGTCTGGAGGGTGATTCAGAAGAAGTAGAAGAAGGAGAAAGAGAAGGTGAAGTCTGGAGGGTGAATCAGAAGAAGCAGAAAAGGAGAAGGAGAAGGTGAAGTCTGGAGGGTGAATCAGAAGAAGCAGAAGAAGGAGAAGGAGAAGATGAAGTCTGGAGGGTGAATCAGAAGAAGTAGAAGAAGGAGAAGGAGAAGGTGAGGTCTGGAGGGTGAATCAGAAGAAGCAGAAGAAGGAGAAGGAGAAGGTGAAGTCTGGAGGGTGAATCAGAAGAAGCAGAAGAAGCAGAAGGAGAAGATGAAGTCAGGAGGGTGAATCAGAAGAAGCAGAAGAAGGAGAAGGAGAAGGTGAAGTTAGGAGGGTGAATCAGAAGAAGCAGAAGAAGGAGAAGGAGAAGGTGAAGTCAGTGGGGTGAAGCAGAAGAAGTAGAAGAAGGAGAAGGAGAAGGTGAAGTCAGGAGGGTGAAGCAGAAGAAGCAGAAGAAGGAGAAGGAGAAGGTGAAGTCTGGAGGGCGCAGCAGAAGAAGCAGAAGAAGGAGAACGAGAAGGTGAAGTCTGGAGGGTGAAGCAGAAGAAGCAGAAGAAGGAGAAGGAGAAGGTGAAGTCTGGAGGGTGAATCATAAGAAGTAGAAGAAGGAGAAGGAGAAGGTGAAGTCTGGAGGGTGAATCAGAAGAAGTAGAAGAAGGAGAAGGAGAAGCTGAAGTCTGGAGGGTGAATCAGAAGAAGTAGAAGAAGGAGAAGGAGAAGGTGAAGTCTGGAGGGTGAATCAGAAGAAGCAGAAGAAGGAGAAGGAGAAGGTGAAGTCTGGAGGGTGAATCAGAAGAAGTAGAAGAAGGAGAAGGAGCAGGTGAAGTCTGGAGGGTGAATCAGAAGAAGTGGAAGAAGGAGAAGGAGAAGGTGTAGTCTGGAGGGTGAATCAGAAGAAGCAGACGAAGGAGAAGGAGAAGGTGAAGTCTGGAGGGTGAATTAGAAGAAGCAGAAGAAGGAGAAGGAGAAGGTGAAGTCTGGAGGGTGAATTAGAAGAAGTACAAGAAGGAGAAGGAGAAGGTGAAGTCTAGAGGGTGAATCAGAAGAAGCAGAAGAAGGAGAAGGAGAAGGTGAAGTCAGGAGGGTGAATCAGGAGAAGCAGAAGAAGGAGAAGGAGAAGGTGAAGTTTGGAGGGTGAATCAGAAGACGCAGAAGAAGGAGAAGGAGAAGGTGAAGACTGGAGGGTGAATCAGAAGAAGCAGAAGAAGGAGAAGGAGAAGGTGAAGTCTGGAGGGTGAATCAGAAGAAGTAGAAGAAGGAGAAGGAGAAGGCGAAGTCTGGAGGGTGAATCAGAAGAAGCAGAAGAAGGAGAAGGAGAAGGTGAAGTCTGGAGGGTGAATCAGAAGGAGCAGAAGAAGGAGAAGGAGAAGGTGAAGTCTGGAGGGTGAATCAGAAGAAGCAGAAGAAGGAGAAGGAGAAGGTGAAGTCTGGAGGGTGAATCAGAAGAAGCAGAAGAAGGATAAGTAGAAGGTGAAGTCTGGAGGCTGAATCAGAAGAAGTAGACGAAGGAGAATGAGAAGGTGAAGTCTGGAGGGTGAATCAGAAGAAGCAGAAAAAGGAGAAGGAGAAGGTGAAGTCTGGAGGGTGAATCAGAAGAAGTAGAAGAAGGAGAAGGTGAAGTCTGGAGTGTGTATCAGAAGAAGCAGAAGAAGGAGAAGGAGAAGGTGAAGTCTGGAGGGTGAATCAGAAGAAGCAGAAGAAGGAGAGGGAGAAGGTGAAGTCTGGAGGGTGAATCAGAAGAAGCAGAAGAAGGAGAAGGAGAAGGTGAAGTCTGGAGGGTGAATCAGAAGAAGCAGAAGAAGGAGAAGGAGAAGGTGAAGTCTGAAGGGTGAATCAGAAGAAGCAGAAGAAGGAGAAGGAGAAGGTGAAGACTGGAGGGTGAATCAGAAGAAGTAGAAGAAGGAGAAGGAGAAGGTGAAGTCTGGAGGGTGAATCAGAAGAAGTAGATGAAGGAGAAGGAGAAGGCGAAGTCTGGAGGGTGAATCAGAAGAAGCAGAGGAAGGAGAAGGAGAAGGTGAAGTCTGGAGGGTGAATCAGAAGAAGTTGAAGAAGGAGAAGGAGAAGGTGAAGTCTGGAGGGTGAATCAGAAGAAGTAGAAGAAGGAGAAGGAGAAGGTGAAGTCTGGAGGGTGAATCAGAAGAAGCAGAAGAAGGAGAAGGAGAAGGTGAAGTCTGGAGGGTGAATCAGAAGAAGCAGAACAAGGAGAAGGAGAAGATGAAGTCTGGAGGGTGAATCAGAAGAAGTAGAAGAAGGAGAAGGAGAAGGTGAAGTCTGGAGGGTGAATCAGAAGAAGCAGAAGAAGGAGAAGGAGAAGATGAAGTCTGGAGGGTGAATCAGAAGAAGCAGAAGAAGGAGAAGCAGAAGGTGAAGTCTGGAGGGTGAATCAGAAGAAGCAGAATAAGGAGAAGGAGAAGGTGAAGTCTGGAGGCTGAATCAGAAGAAGTAGACGAAGGAGAATGAGAAGGTGAAGTCTGGAGGGTGAATCAGAAGAAGTAGAAGAAGGAGAAGGAGAAGGTGAAGTCTGGAGGGTGCATCAGAAGAAGCAGAAGAAGGAGAGGGAGAAGGTGAAGTCTGGAGGGTGAATCAGAAGAAGCAGAAGAAGGAGAAGGAGAAGGTGAAGTCTGGAGGGTGAATCAGAAGAAGGAGAAGAAGTAGAAGGAGAAGGTGAAGTCTGGAGGGTGAATCAGAAGAAGTAGAAGAAGGAGAAGGAGAAGGTGAAGTCTGGAGGGTGAATCAGAAGAAGCAGAAGAAGGAGAAGGAGAAGGTGAAGTCAGGAGGGTGAATCAGAAGAAGCAGAAGAAGGAGAAGGAGAAGGTGAAGTCTGGAGGGTGAATCAGAAGAAGCAGAAGAAGGAGAAGGAGAAGGTGAAGACTGGAGGGTGAATCAGAAGAAGTAGAAGAAGGAGAAGGAGAAGGTGAAGTCTGGAGGGTGAATCAGAAGAAGTAGAAGAAGGAGAAGGAGAAGGCGAAGTCTGGAGGGTGAATCAGAAGAAGCAAAAGAAGGAGAAGGAGAAGGTGAAGTCTGGAGGGTGAATCAGAAGAAGCAGAAGAAGGAGAAGGAGAAGATGAAGTCTGGAGGGTGAATCAGAAGAAGTAGAAGAAGGAGAAGGAGAAGGTGAGGTCTGGAGGGTGAATCAGAAGAAGCAGAAGAAGGAGAAGGAGAAGGTGAAGTCTGAAGGGTGAATCAGAAGAAGCAGAAAAAGGAGAAGGAGAAGGTGAAGTCTGGAGGGTGAATCAGAAGAAGCAGAAGAAGGAGAAGGAGAAGGTGAAGTCTGGAGGGTGAATCAGAAGAAGCAGAAGAAGGAGAAGGAGAAGATGAAGTCTGGAGGGTGAATCAGAAGAAGCAGAAGAAGGAGAAGCAGAAGGTGAAGTCTGGAGGGTGAATCAGAAGAAGCAGAATAAGGAGAAGGAGAAGGTGAAGTCTGGAGGGTGAATCAGAAGAAGCAGAAGAAGGAGAAGGAGAAGGTGAAGTCTGGAGGGTGAATCAGAAGAAGTAGAAGAAGGAGAAGGAGAAGGTGAAGTCTGGAGGGTGAATCAGAAGAAGTAGAAGAAGGAGAAGGAGTAGGCGAAGTCTGGAGGGTGAATCAGAAGAAGCAGAAGAAGGAGAAGGAGAAGGTGAAGTCTGAAGGGTGAATCAGAAGAAGCAGAAGAAGGAGAAGGAGAAGGTGAAGTCTGGAGGGTGAATCAGAAGAAGCAGAAGAAGGAGAAGGAGAAGGTGAAGTCTGGAGGGTGAATCAGGAGAAGCAGAAGAAGGAGAAGTAGAAGGTGAAGTCTGGAGGGTGAATCAGAAGAAGTTGAAGAAGGAGAAGGAGAAGGTGAAGTCTGGAGGGTGAATCAGAAGAAGTAGAAGAAGGAGAAGGAGAAGGTGAAGTCTGGAGGGTGAATCAGAAGAAGCAGAAGAAGGAGAAGGAGAATGTGAAGTCTGGAGGGTGAATCAGAAGAAGCAGAAGAAGGAGAAGGAGAAGATGAAGTCTGGAGGGTGAATCAGAAGAAGTAGAAGAAGGAGAAGGAGAAGGTGAAGTCTGGAGGGTGAATCAGAAGAAGCAGAAGAAGGAGAAGGAGAAGGTGAAGTCTGGAGGGTGAATCAGAAGAAGCAGAAGAAGGAGAAGCAGAAGGTGAAGTCTGGAGGGTGAATCAGAAGAAGCAGAATAAGGAGAAGGAGAAGGTGAAGTCTGGAGGGTGAATCAGAAGAAGCAGAAGAAGGAGAAGGAGAAGGTGAAGTCTGGAGGGTGAATCAGAAGAAGTAGAAGAAGGAGAAGGAGAAGGTGAAGTCTGGAGGGTGAAGCAGAAGAAGTAGAAGAAGGAGAAGGAGAAGGTGAAGTCAGGAGGGTGAATCAGAAGAAGCAGAAGAAGGAGAAGGAGAAGGTGAAGACTGGAGGGTAAATCTTAAGAAGTAGAAGAAGGAGAAGGAGAAGGTGAAGTCTGGAGGGTGAATCAGAAGGAGTAGAAGAAGGAGAAGGAGGAGGCGAAGTCTGGAGGGTGAATCAGAAGAAGCAGAAGAAGGAGAAGGAGAAGGTGAAGTCTGGAGGGTGAATCAGAAGAAGCAGAAGAAGGAGAAGGAGAAGATGAAGTCTGGAGGGTGAATCAGAAGAAGTAGAAGAAGGAGAAGGAGAAGGTGAGGTCTGGAGGTTGAATCAGAAGAAGCAGAAGAAGGAGAAGTAGAAGGTGAAGTCTGGAGGCTGAATCAGAAGAAGTAGACGAAGGAGAATGAGAAGGTGAAGTCTGGAGGGTGAATCAGAAGAAGCAGAAGAAGTAGAAGGAGAAGGTGAAGTCTGAAGGGTCAATAAGAAGAAGCAGAAGAAGGAGAAGGAGAAGGTGAAGTCTGGAGGGTGAATCAGAAGAAGCAGAAGAAGGAGAAGGAGAAGGTGAAGTCTGGAGGGTGAATCAGAAGAAGCAGAAGAAGGAGAAGTAGAAGGTGAAGTCTGGAGGCTGAATCAGAAGAAGTAGACGAAGGAGAATGAGAAGGTGAAGTCTGGAGGGTGAATCAGAAGAAGCAGAAGAAGTAGAAGGAGAAGGTAAAGTCTGGAGGGTGAATCAGAAGAAGTAGAAGAAGGAGAAGGAGAAGGTGAAGTCTGGAGGGTGCATCAGAAGAAGCAGAAGAAGGAGAGGGAGAAGGTGAAGTCTGGAGGGTGAATCAGAAGAAGCAGAAGAAGGAGAAGGAGAAGGTGAAGTCTGGAGGGTGAATCAGAAGAAGGAGAAGAAGTAGAAGGAGAAGGTGAAGTCTGGAGGGTGAATCAGAAGAAGTAGAAGAAGGAGAAGGAGAAGGTGAAGTCTGGAGGGTGAATCAGAAGAAGCAGAAGAAGGAGAAGGAGAAGGTGAAGTCAGGAGGGTGAATCAGAAGAAGCAGAAGAAGGAGAAGGAGAAGGTGAAGTCTGGAGGGTGAATCAGAAGAAGCAGAAGAAGGAGAAGGAGAAGGTGAAGACTGGAGGGTGAATCAGAAGAAGTAGAAGAAGGAGAAGGAGAAGGTGAAGTCTGGAGGGTGAATCAGAAGAAGTAGAAGAAGGAGAAGGAGAAGGCGAAGTCTGGAGGGTGAATCAGAAGAAGCAGAAGAAGGAGAAGGAGAAGGTGAAGTCTGGAGGGTGAATCAGAAGAAGCAGAAGAAGGAGAAGGAGAAGATGAAGTCTGGAGGGTGAATCAGAAGAAGTAGAAGAAGGAGAAGGAGAAGGTGAGGTCTGGAGGGTGAATCAGAAGAAGCAGAAGAAGGAGAAGGAGAAGGTGAAGTCTGAAGGGTGAATCAGAAGAAGCAGAAAAAGGAGAAGGAGAAGGTGAAGTCTGGAGGGTGAATCAGAAGAAGCAGAAGAAGGAGAAGGAGAAGGTGAAGTCTGGAGGGTGAATCAGAAGAAGCAGAATAAGGAGAAGGAGAAGGTGAAGTCTGGAGGGTGAATCAGAAGAAGCAGAAGAAGGAGAAGGAGAAGATGAAGTCTGGAGGGTGAATCAGAAGAAGTAGAAGAAGGAGAAGGAGAATGTGAAGTCTGGAGGGTGAATCAGAAGAAGCAGAAGAAGGAGAAGGAGAAGATGAAGTCTGGAGGGTGAATCAGAAGAAGCAGAAGAAGGAGAAGGAGAAGGTGAAGTCTGGAGGGTGAATCAGAAGAAGCAGAAGAAGGAGAAGGAGAAGGTGAAGTCTGGAGGGTGAATCAGAAGAAGCAGAATAAGGAGAAGGAGAAGGTGAAGTCTGGAGGGTGAATCAGCAGAAGCAGAAGCAGGAGAAGGAGAAGGTGAAGTCTGGAGGGTGAATCAGAAGAAGTAGAAGAAGGAGAAGGAGAAGGTGAAGTCTGGAGGGTGAAGCAGAAGAAGTAGAAGAAGGAGAAGGAGAAGGTGAAGTCTGGAGGGTGAATCAGAAGAAGCAGAAGAAGGAGAAGGAGAAGGTGAAGACTGGAGGGTGAATCAGAAGAAGGAGAAGAAGGAGAAGAAGAAGGTGAAGTCTGGAGGGTGATTCAGAAGAAGTAGAAGAAGGAGAAAGAGAAGGTGAAGTCTGGAGGGTGAATCAGAAGAAGCAGAAAAGGAGAAGGAGAAGGTGAAGTCTGGAGGGTGAATCAGAAGAAGCAGAAGAAGGAGAAGGAGAAGGTGAAGACTGGAGGGTGAATCAGAAGAAGGAGAAGAAGGAGAAGAAGAAGGTGAAGTCTGGAGGGTGATTCAGAAGAAGTAGAAGAAGGAGAAAGAGAAGGTGAAGTCTGGAGGGTGAATCAGAAGAAGCAGAAAAGGAGCAGGAGAAGGTGAAGTCTGGAGGGTGAATCAGAAGAAGCAGAAGAAGGAGAAGGAGAAGATGAAGTCTGGAGGGTGAATCAGAAGAAGTAGAAGAAGGAGAAGGAGATGGTGAGGTCTGGAGGGTGAATCAGAAGAAGCAGAAGAAGGAGAAGGAGAAGGTGAAGTCTGGAGGGTGAATCAGAAGAAGCAGAAGAAGGAGAAGGAGAAGGTGAAGTCTGGAGGGTGAATCAGAAGAAGCAGAAGAAGGAGAAGGAGAAGATGAAGTCAGGAGGGTGAATCAGAAGAAGCAGAAGAAGGAGAAGTAGAAGTTGAAGTTAGGAGGGTGAATCAGAAGAAGCAGAAGAAGGAGAAGGAGAAGGTGAAGTCAGTGGGGTGAAGCAGAAGAAGTAGAAGAAGGAGAAGGAGAAGGTGAAGTCAGGAGGGTGAAGCAGAAGAAGCAGAAGAAGGAGAAGGAGAAGGTGAAGTCTGGAGGGCGCAGCAGAAGAAGCAGAAGAAGGAGAACGAGAAGGTGAAGTCTGGAGGGTGAAGCAGAAGAAGCAGAAGAAGGAGAAGGAGAAGGTGAAGTCTGGAGGGAGAATCAGAAGAAGTAGAAGAAGGAGAAGGAGAAGGTGAAGTCAGGAGGGTGAAGCAGAAGAAGCAGAAGAAGGAGAAGGAGAAGGTGATGTCTGGAGGGTGAAGCAGAAGAAGCAGAAGAAGGAGAAGGAGAAGGTGAAGTCTGGAGGGCGAAGCAGAAGTAGCAGAAGAAGGAGAAGGAGAAGGTGAAGTCTGGAGGGTGAAGCAGAATAAGCAGAAGAAGGAGAAGGAGAAGGTGAAGTCTGGAGGGTGAATCAGAAGAAGTAGAAGAAGGAGAAGGAGAAGGTGAAGTCAGGAGGGTGAAGCAGAAGAAGCAGAAGAAGGAGAAGGAGAAGGTGAAGTCTGGAGGGTGAAGCAGAAGAAGCAGAAGAAGGAGAAGGAGAAGGTGAAGTCTGGAGGGTGAAGCAGAAGAAGCAGAAGAAGGAGAAGGAGAAGCTGAAGTCTGGAGGGGGAATCAGAAGAAGTAGAAGAAGGAGAAGGAGAAGGTGAAGTCTGGAGGGTGAATCAGAAGAAGCAGAAGAAGGAGAAGGAGAAGGTGAAGTCTGGAGGGAGAAGCAGAAGAAGTAGAAGAAGGAGAAGGAGAAGGTGAAGTCTGGAGGGTGAATCAGAAGAAGTAGAAGAAGGAGAAGCAGAAGGTGAAGTCTGGAGGGTGAATCAGAAGAAGTAGAAGAAGGAGAAGGAGAAGGTGAAGTCTGGAGGGTGAATCAGAAGAAGCAGAAGAAGGAGAAGGAGAAGGTGAAGTTTGGAGGGTGAATCAGAAGAAGTGGAAGAAGGAGAAGGAGAAGGTGTAGTCTGGAGGGTGAATCAGAAGAAGCAGACGAAGGAGAAGGAGAAGGTGAAGTCTGGAGGGTGAATCAGAAGAAGCAGAAGAAGGAGAAGGAGAAGGTGAAGTCTGGAGGGTGAATTAGAAGAAGTACAAGAAGGAGAAGGAGAAGGTGAAGTCTGGTGGGTGAATCAGAAGAAGCAGAAGAAGGAGAAGGAGAAGGTGAAGTCAGGAGGGTGAATCAGGAGAAGCAGAAGAAGGAGAAGGAGAAGGTGAAGTTTGGAGGGTGAATCAGAAGACGCAGAAGAAGGAGAAGGAGAAGGTGAAGACTGGAGGGTGAATCAGAAGAAGTAGAAGAAGGAGAAGGAGAAGGTGAAGTCTGGAGGGTGAATCAGAAGAAGTAGAAGAAGGAGAAGGAGAAGGCGAAGTCTGGAGGGTGAATCAGAAGAAGCAGAAGAAGGAGAAGGAGAAGGTGAAGTCTGGAGGGTGAATCAGAAGAAGCAAAAGAAGGAGAAGGAGAAGATGAAGTCTGGAGGGTGAATCAGAAGAAGTTGAAGAAGGAGAAGGAGAAGGTGAGGTCTGGAGGGTGAATCAGAAGAAGCAGAAGAAGGAAAAGGAGAAGGTGAAGTCTGAAGGGTGAATCAAAAGAAGCAGAAGAAGGAGAAGGAGAAGGTGAAGTCTGAAGGGTGAATCAGAAGAAGCAGAAGAAGGAGAAGGTGAAGTCTGGAGGGTGAATCAGAAGAAGCAGAAGAAGGAGAAGGAGAAGGTGAAGTCTGGAGGGTGAATCAGGAGAAGCAGAAGAAGGAGAAGTAGAAGGTGAAGTCTGGAGGGTGAATCAGAAGAAGTTGAAGAAGGAGAAGGAGAAGGTGAAGTCTGGAGGGTGAATCAGAAGAAGTAGAAGAAGGAGAAGGAGAAGGTGAAGTCTGGAGGGTGAATCAGAAGAAGCAGAAGAAGGAGAAGGAGAAGGTGAAGTCTGGAGGGTGAATCAGAAGAAGCAGAAGAAGGAGAAGGAGAAGATGAAGTCTGGAGGGTGAATCAGAAGAAGTAGAAGAAGGAGAAGGAGAAGGTGAAGTCTGGAGGGTGAATCAGAAGAAGCAGAAGAAGGAGAAGGAGAAGGTGAAGTCTGGAGGGTGAATCAGAAGAAGCAGAAGAAGGAGAAGCAGAAGGTGAAGTCTGGAGGGTGAATCAGAAGAAGCAGAATAAGGAGAAGGAGAAGGTAAAGTCTGGAGGGTGAATCAGAAGAAGCAGAAGAAGGAGAAGGAGAAGGTGAAGTCTGGAGGGTGAATCAGAAGAGGTAGAAGAAGGAGAAGGAGAAGGTGAAGTCTGGAGGGTGAAGCAGAAGAAGTAGAAGAAGGAGAAGGAGAAGGTGAAGTCAGGAGGGTGAATCAGAAGAAGCAGAAGAAGGAGAAGGAGAAGGTGAAGTCAGGAGGGTGAATCAGAAGAAGCAGAAGAAGGAGAAGGAGAAGGTGAAGTCTGGAGGGTGAATCAGAAGAAGCAGAAGAAGGAGAAGGAGAAGGTGAAGACTGGAGGGTAAATCAGAAGAAGTAGAAGAAGGAGAAGGAGAAGGTGAAGTCTGGAGGGTGAATCAGAAGGAGTAGAAGAAGGAGAAGGAGTAGGCGAAGTCTGGAGGGTGAATCAGAAGAAGCAGAAGAAGGAGAAGGAGAAGGTGAAGTCTGGAGGGTGAATCAGAAGAAGCAGAAGAAGGAGAAGGAGAAGATGAGGTCTGGAGGTTGAATCAGAAGAAGCAGAAGAAGGAGAAGTAGAAGGTGAAGTCTGGAGGCTGAATCAGAAGAAGTAGACGAAGGAGAATGAGAAGGTGAAGTCTGGAGGGTGAATCAGAAGAAGCAGAAGAAGTAGAAGGAGAAGGTGAAGTCTGAAGGGTGAATCAGAAGAAGCAGAAGAAGGAGAAGGAGAAGGTGAAGTCTGGAGGGTGAATCAGAAGAAGCAGAAGAAGGAGAAGGAGAAGGTGAAGTCTGGAGGGTGAATCAGAAGAAGCAGAAGAAGCAGAAGGAGAAGATGAAGTCAGGAGGGTGAATCAGAAGAAGCAGAAGAAGGAGAAGGAGAAGGTGAAGTTAGGAGGGTGAATCAGAAGAAGCAGAAGAAGGAGAAGGAGAAGGTGAAGTCAGTGGGGTGAAGCAGAAGAAGTAGAAGAAGGAGAAGGAGAAGGTGAAGTCAGGAGGGTGAAGCAGAAGAAGCAGAAGAAGGAGAAGGAGAAGGTGAAGTCTGGAGGGCGCAGCAGAAGAAGCAGAAGAAGGAGAACGAGAAGGTGAAGTCTGGAGGGTGAAGCAGAAGAAGCAGAAGAAGGAGAAGGAGAAGGTGAAGTCTGGAGGGTGAATCAGAAGAAGTAGAAGAAGGAGAAGGAGAAGGTGAAGTCAGGAGGGTGAAGCAGAAGAAGCAGAAGAAGGAGAAGGAGAAGGTGATGTCTGGAGGGTGAAGCAGAAGAAGCAGAAGAAGGAGAAGGAGAAGGTGAAGTCTGGAGGGCGAAGCAGAAGAAGCAGAAGAAGGAGAAGGAGAAGGTGAAGTCTGGAGGGTGAAGCAGAAGAAGCGGAAGAAGGAGAAGGAGAAGGTGAAGTCTGGAGGGTGAATCAGAAGAAGTAGAAGAAGGAGAAGGAGAAGGTGAAGTCAGGAGGGTGAAGCAGAAGAAGCAGAAGAAGGAGAAGGAGAAGGTGAAGTCTGGAGGGTGAAGCAGAAGAAGCAGAAGAAGGAGAAGGAGAAGGTGAAGTCTGGAGGGTGAAGCAGAAGAAGCAGAAGAAGGAGAAGGAGAAGGTGAAGTCAGGCGGGTGAATCATAAGAAGTAGAAGAAGGAGAAGGAGAAGGTGAAGTCTGGAGGGTGAATCAGAAGAAGTAGAAGAAGGAGAAGGAGAAGCTGAAGTCTGGAGGGTGAATCAGAAGAAGTAGAAGAAGGAGAAGGAGAAGGTGAAGTCTGGAGGGTGAATCAGAAGAAGCAGAAGAAGGAGAAGGAGAAGGTGAAGTCTGGAGGGAGAAGCAGAAGAAGTAGAAGAAGGAGAAGGAGAAGGTGAAGTCTGGAGGGTGAATCAGAAGAAGTAGAAGAAGGAGAAGCAGAAGGTGAAGTCTGGAGGGTGAATCAGAAGATGTAGAAGAAGGAGAAGGAGAAGGTGAAGTCTGGAGGGTGAATCAGAAGAAGCAGAAGAAGGAGAAGGAGAAGGTGAAGTTTGGAGGGTGAATCAGAAGAAGTGGAAGAAGGAGAAGGAGAAGGTGTAGTCTGGAGGGTGAATCAGAAGAAGCAGACGAAGGAGAAGGAGAAGGTGAAGTCTGGAGGGTGAATTAGAAGAAGCAGAAGAAGGAGAAGGAGAAGGTGAAGTCTGGAGGGTGAATTAGAAGAAGTACAAGAAGGAGAAGGAGAAGGTGAAGTCTGGAGGGTGAATCAGAAGTAGCAGAAGAAGGAGAAGGAGAAGGTGAAGTCAGGAGGGTGAATCAGGAGAAGCAGAAGAAGGAGAAGGAGAAGGTGAAGTTTGGAGGGTGAATCAGAAGACGCAGAAGAAGGAGAAGGAGAAGGTGAAGACTGGAGGGTGAATCAGAAGAAGCAGAAGAAGGAGAAGGAGAAGGTGAAGTCTGGAGGGTGAATCAGAAGAAGTAGAAGAAGGAGAAGGAGAAGGCGAAGTCTGGAGGGTGAATCAGAAGAAGCAGAAGAAGGAGAAGGAGAAGGTGAAGTCTGGAGGGTGAATCAGAAGGAGCAGAAGAAGGAGAAGGAGAAGGTGAAGTCTGGAGGGTGAATCAGAAGAAGCAGAAGAAGGAGAAGGAGAAGGTGAAGTCTGGAGGGTGAATCAGAAGAAGCAGAAGAAGGAGAAGTAGAAGGTGAAGTCTGGAGGCTGAATCAGAAGAAGTAGACGAAGGAGAATGAGAAGGTGAAGTCTGGAGGGTGAATCAGAAGAAGCAGAAAAAGGAGAAGGAGAAGGTGAAGTCTGGAGGGTGAATCAGAAGAAGTAGAAGAAGGAGAAGGTGAAGTCTGGAGTGTGTATCAGAAGAAGCAGAAGAAGGAGAAGGAGAAGGTGAAGTCTGGAGGGTGAATCAGAAGAAGCAGAAGAAGGAGAGGGAGAAGGTGAAGTCTGGAGGGTGAATCAGAAGAAGCAGAAGAAGGAGAAGGAGAAGGTGAAGTCTGGAGGGTGAATCAGAAGAAGCAGAAGAAGTAGAAGGAGAAGGTGCAGTCTGGAGGGTGAATCAGAAGAAGTAGAAGAAGGTGAAGTCTGGAGGGTGAATCAGAAGAAGCAGAAGAAGGAGAAGGAGAAGGTGAAGTCAGGAGGGTGAATCAGAAGAAGCAGAAGAAGGAGAAGGAGAAGGTGAAGTCTGAAGGGTGAATCAGAAGAAGCAGAAGAAGGAGAAGGAGAAGGTGAAGTCTGGAGGGTGAATCAGAAGAAGCAGAAGAAGGAGAAGGAGAAGGTGAAGTCTGGAGGGTGAATCAGGAGAAGCAGAAGAAGGAGAAGTAGAAGGTGAAGTCTGGAGGGTGAATCAGAAGAAGTTGAAGAAGGAGAAGGAGAAGGTGAAGTCTGGAGGGTGAATCAGAAGAAGTAGAAGAAGGAGAAGGAGAAGGTGAAGTCTGGAGGGTGAATCAGAAGAAGCAGAAGAAGGAGAAGGAGAAGGTGAAGTCTGGAGGGTGAATCAGAAGAAGCAGAACAAGGAGAAGGAGAAGATGAAGTCTGGAGGGTGAATCAGAAGAAGTAGAAGAAGGAGAAGGAGAAGGTGAAGTCTGGAGGGTGAATCAGAAGAAGCAGAAGAAGGAGAAGGAGAAGATGAAGTCTGGAGGGTGAATCAGAAGAAGCAGAAGAAGGAGAAGCAGAAGGTGAAGTCTGGAGGGTGAATCAGAAGAAGCAGAATAAGGAGAAGGAGAAGGTGAAGTCTGGAGGCTGAATCAGAAGAAGTAGACGAAGGAGAATGAGAAGGTGAAGTCTGGAGGGTGCATCAGAAGAAGCAGAAGAAGGAGAGGGAGAAGGTGAAGTCTGGAGGGTGAATCAGAAGAAGCAGAAGAAGGAGAAGGAGAAGGTGAAGTCTGGAGGGTGAATCAGAAGAAGGAGAAGAAGTAGAAGGAGAAGGTGAAGTCTGGAGGGTGAATCAGAAGAAGTAGAAGAAGGAGAAGGAGAAGGTGAAGTCTGGAGGGTGAATCAGAAGAAGCAGAAGAAGGAGAAGTAGAAGGTGAAGTCAGGAGGGTGAATCAGAAGAAGTAGGAGAAGGAGAAGGAGAAGGTGAAGTCTGGAGGGTGAATCAGAAGAAGCAGAAGAAGGAGAAGGAGAAGGTGAAGACTGGAGGGTGAATCAGAAGAAGTAGAAGAAGGAGAAGGAGAAGGTGAAGTCTGGAGGGTGAATCAGAAGAAGTAGAAGAAGGAGAAGGAGAAGGCGAAGTCTGGAGGGTGAATCAGAAGAAGCAGAAGAAGGAGAAGGAGAAGGTGAAGTCTGGAGGGTGAATCAGAAGAAGCAGAAGAAGGAGAAGGAGAAGATGAAGTCTGGAGGGTGAATCAGAAGAAGTAGAAGAAGGAGAAGGAGAAGGTGAGGTCTGGAGGGTGAATCAGAAGAAGCAGAAGAAGGAGAAGGAGAAGGTGAAGTCTGAAGGGTGAATCAGAAGAAGCAGAAAAAGGAGAAGGAGAAGGTGAAGTCTGGAGGGTGAATCAGAAGAAGCAGAAGAAGGAGAAGGAGAAGGTGAAGTCTGGAGGGTGAATCAGAAGAAGCAGAAGAAGGAGAAGGAGAAGATGAAGTCTGGAGGGTGAATCAGAAGAAGCAGAAGAAGGAGAAGCAGAAGGTGAAGTCTGGAGGGTGAATCAGAAGAAGCAGAATAAGGAGAAGGAGAAGGTGAAGTCTGGAGGGTGAATCAGAAGAAGCAGAAGAAGGAGAAGGAGAAGGTGAAGTCTGGAGGGTGAATCAGAAGAAGTAGAAGAAGGAGAAGGAGAAGGTGAAGTCTGGAGGGTGAATCAGAAGAAGTAGAAGAAGGAGAAGGAGTAGGCGAAGTCTGGAGGGTGAATCAGAAGAAGCAGAAGAAGGAGAAGGAGAAGGTGAAGTCTGAAGGGTGAATCAGAAGAAGCAGAAGAAGGAGAAGGAGAAGGTGAAGTCTGGAGGGTGAATCAGAAGAAGCAGAAGAAGGAGAAGGAGAAGGTGAAGTCTGGAGGGTGAATCAGGAGAAGCAGAAGAAGGAGAAGTAGAAGGTGAAGTCTGGAGGGTGAATCAGAAGAAGTTGAAGAAGGAGAAGGAGAAGGTGAAGTCTGGAGGGTGAATCAGAAGAAGTAGAAGAAGGAGAAGGAGAAGGTGAAGTCTGGAGGGTGAATCAGAAGAAGCAGAAGAAGGAGAAGGAGAAGGTGAAGTCTGGAGGGTGAATCAGAAGAAGCAGAAGAAGGAGAAGGAGAAGATGAAGTCTGGAGGGTGAATCAGAAGAAGTAGAAGAAGGAGAAGGAGAAGGTGAAGTCTGGAGGGTGAATCAGAAGAAGCAGAAGAAGGAGAAGGAGAAGGTGAAGTCTGGAGGGTGAATCAGAAGAAGCAGAAGAAGGAGAAGCAGAAGGTGAAGTCTGGAGGGTGAATCAGAAGAAGCAGAATAAGGAGAAGGAGAAGGTGAAGTCTGGAGGGTGAATCAGAAGAAGCAGAAGAAGGAGAAGGAGAAGATGAAGTCTGGAGGGTGAATCAGAAGAAGTAGAAGAAGGAGAAGGAGAAGGTGAAGTCTGGAGGGTGAAGCAGAAGAAGTAGAAGAAGGAGAAGGAGAAGGTGAAGTCAGGAGGGTGAATCAGAAGAAGCAGAAGAAGGAGAAAGAGAAGGTGAAGTCAGGAGGGTGAATCAGAAGAAGCAGAAGAAGGAGAAGGAGAAGGTGAAGTCTGGAGGGTGAATCAGAAGAAGCAGAAGAAGGAGAAGGAGAAGGTGAAGACTGGAGGGTAAATCTTAAGAAGTAGAAGAAGGAGAAGGAGAAGGTGAAGTCTGGAGGGTGAATCAGAAGGAGTAGAAGAAGGAGAAGGAGTAGGCGAAGTCTGGAGGGTGAATCAGAAGAAGCAGAAGAAGGAGAAGGAGAAGGTGAAGTCTGGAGGGTGAATCAGAAGAAGCAGAAGAAGGAGAAGGAGAAGATGAAGTCTGGAGGGTGAATCAGAAGAAGTAGAAGAAGGAGAAGGAGAAGGTGAGGTCTGGAGGTTGAATCAGAAGAAGCAGAAGAAGGAGAAGTAGAAGGTGAAGTCTGGAGGCTGAATCAGAAGAAGTAGACGAAGGAGAATGAGAAGGTGAAGTCTGGAGGGTGAATCAGAAGAAGCAGAAGAAGTAGAAGGAGAAGGTGAAGTCTGAAGGGTGAATCAGAAGAAGCAGAAGAAGGAGAAGGAGAAGGTGAAGTCTGGAGGGTGAATCAGAAGAAGCAGAAGAAGGAGAAGGAGAAGGTGAAGTCTGGAGGGTGAATCAGAAGAAGCAGAAGAAGGAGAAGTAGAAGGTGAAGTCTGGAGGCTGAATCAGAAGAAGTAGACGAAGGAGAATGAGAAGGTGAAGTCTGGAGGGTGAATCAGAAGAAGCAGAAGAAGTAGAAGGAGAAGGTAAAGTCTGGAGGGTGAATCAGAAGAAGTAGAAGAAGGAGAAGGAGAAGGTGAAGTCTGGAGGGTGCATCAGAAGAAGCAGAAGAAGGAGAGGGAGAAGGTGAAGTCTGGAGGGTGAATCAGAAGAAGCAGAAGAAGGAGAAGGAGAAGGTGAAGTCTGGAGGGTGAATCAGAAGAAGGAGAAGAAGTAGAAGGAGAAGGTGAAGTCTGGAGGGTGAATCAGAAGAAGTAGAAGAAGGAGAAGGAGAAGGTGAAGTCTGGAGGGTGAATCAGAAGAAGCAGAAGAAGGAGAAGGAGAAGGTGAAGTCAGGAGGGTGAATCAGAAGAAGCAGAAGAAGGAGAAGGAGAAGGTGAAGTCTGGAGGGTGAATCAGAAGAAGCAGAAGAAGGAGAAGGAGAAGGTGAAGACTGGAGGGTGAATCAGAAGAAGTAGAAGAAGGAGAAGGAGAAGGTGAAGTCTGGAGGGTGAATCAGAAGAAGTAGAAGAAGGAGAAGGAGAAGGCGAAGTCTGGAGGGTGAATCAGAAGAAGCAGAAGAAGGAGAAGGAGAAGGTGAAGTCTGGAGGGTGAATCAGAAGAAGCAGAAGAAGGAGAAGGAGAAGATGAAGTCTGGAGGGTGAATCAGAAGAAGTAGAAGAAGGAGAAGGAGAAGGTGAGGTCTGGAGGGTGCATCAGAAGAAGCAGAAGAAGGAGAAGGAGAAGGTGAAGTCTGAAGGGTGAATCAGAAGAAGCAGAAAAAGGAGAAGGAGAAGGTGAAGTCTGGAGGGTGAATCAGAAGAAGCAGAAGAAGGAGAAGGAGAAGGTGAAGTCTGGAGGGTGAATCAGAAGAAGCAGAATAAGGAGAAGGAGAAGGTGAAGTCTGGAGGGTGAATCAGAAGAAGCAGAAGAAGGAGAAGGAGAAGATGAAGTCTGGAGGGTGAATCAGAAGAAGTAGAAGAAGGAGAAGGAGAATGTGAAGTCTGGAGGGTGAATCAGAAGAAGCAGAAGAAGGAGAAGGAGAAGATGAAGTCTGGAGGGTGAATCAGAAGAAGCAGAAGAAGGAGAAGGAGAAGGTGAAGTCTGGAGGGTGAATCAGAAGAAGCAGAAGAAGGAGAAGGAGAAGGTGAAGTCTGGAGGGTGAATCAGAAGAAGCAGAATAAGGAGAAGGAGAAGGTGAAGTCTGGAGGGTGAATCAGAAGAAGCAGAAGCAGGAGAAGGAGAAGGTGAAGTCTGGAGGGTGAATCAGAAGAAGTAGAAGAAGGAGAAGGAGAAGGTGAAGTCTGGAGGGTGAAGCAGAAGAAGTAGAAGAAGGAGAAGGAGAAGGTGAAGTATGGAGGGTGAATCAGAAGAAGCAGAAGAAGGAGAAGGAGAAGGTGAAGACTGGAGGGTGAATCAGAAGAAGGAGAAGAAGGAGAAGAAGAAGGTGAAGTCTGGAGGGTGATTCAGAAGAAGTAGAAGAAGGATAAAGAGAAGGTGAAGTCTGGAGGGTGAATCAGAAGAAGCAGAAAAGGAGAAGGAGAAGGTGAAGTCTGGAGGGTGAATCAGAAGAAGCAGAAGAAGGAGAAGGAGAAGGTGAAGACTGGAGGGTGAATCAGAAGAAGGAGAAGAAGGAGAAGAAGAAGGTGAAGTCTGGAGGGTGATTCAGAAGAAGTAGAAGAAGGAGAAAGAGAAGGTGAAGACTAGAGGGTGAATCAGAAGAAGCAGAAAAGGAGCAGGAGAAGGTGAAGTCTGGAGGGTGAATCAGAAGAAGCAGAAGAAGGAGAAGGAGAAGATGAAGTCTGGAGGGTGAATCAGAAGAAGTAGAAGAAGGAGAAGGAGAAGGTGAGGTCTGGAGGGTGAATCAGAAGAAGCAGAAGAAGGAGAAGGAGAAGGTGAAGTCTGGAGGGTGAATCAGAAGAAGCAGAAGAAGGAGAAGGAGAAGGTGAAGTCTGGAGGGTGAATCAGAAGAAGCAGAAGAAGGAGAAGGAGAAGATGAAGTCAGGAGGGTGAATCAGAAGAAGCAGAAGAAGGAGAAGGAGAAGTTGAAGTTAGGAGGGTGAATCAGAAGAAGCAGAAGAAGGAGAAGGAGAAGGTGAAGTCAGTGGGGTGAAGCAGAAGAAGTAGAAGAAGGAGAAGGAGAAGGTGAAGTCAGGAGGGTGAAGCAGAAGAAGCAGAAGAAGGAGAAGGAGAAGGTGAAGTCTGGAGGGCGCAGCAGAAGAAGCAGAAGAAGGAGAACGAGAAGGTGAAGTCTGGAGGGTGAAGCAGAAGAAGCAGAAGAAGGAGAAGGAGAAGGTGAAGTCTGGAGGGAGAATCAGAAGAAGTAGAAGAAGGAGAAGGAGAAGGTGAAGTCAGGAGGGTGAAGCAGAAGAAGCAGAAGAAGGAGAAGGAGAAGGTGATGTCTGGAGGGTGAAGCAGAAGAAGCAGAAGAAGGAGAAGGAGAAGGTGAAGTCTGGAGGGCGAAGCAGAAGAAGCAGAAGAAGGAGAAGGAGAAGGTGAAGTCTGGAGGGTGAAGCAGAATAAGCAGAAGAAGGAGAAGGAGAAGGTGAAGTCTGGAGGGTGAATCAGAAGAAGTAGAAGAAGGAGAAGGAGAAGGTGAAGTCAGGAGGGTGAAGCAGAAGAAGCAGAAGAAGGAGAAGGAGAAGGTGAAGTCTGGAGGGTGAAGCAGAAGAAGCAGAAGAAGGAGAAGGAGAAGGTGAAGTCTGGAGGGTGAAGCAGAAGAAGCAGAAGAAGGAGAAGGAGAAGCTGAAGTCTGGAGGGGGAATCAGAAGAAGTAGAAGAAGGAGAAGGAGAAGGTGAAGTCTGGAGGGTGAATCAGAAGAAGCAGAAGAAGGAGAAGGAGAAGGTGAAGTCTGGAGGGAGAAGCAGAAGAAGTAGAAGAAGGAGAAGGAGAAGGTGAAGTCTGGAGGGTGAATCAGAAGAAGTAGAAGAAGGAGAAGCAGAAGGTGAAGTCTGGAGGGTGAATCAGAAGAAGTAGAAGAAGGAGAAGGAGAAGGTGAAGTCTGGAGGGTGAATCAGAAGAAGCAGAAGAAGGAGAAGGAGAAGGTGAAGTTTGGAGGGTGAATCAGAAGAAGTGGAAGAAGGAGAAGGAGAAGGTGTAGTCTGGAGGGTGAATCAGAAGAAGCAGACGAAGGAGAAGGAGAAGGTGAAGTCTGGAGGGTGAATCAGAAGAAGCAGAAGAAGGAGAAGGAGAAGGTGAAGTCTGGAGGGTGAATTAGAAGAAGTACAAGAAGGAGAAGGAGAAGGTGAAGTCTGGTGGGTGAATCAGAAGAAGCAGAAGAAGGAGAAGGAGAAGGTGAAGTCAGGAGGGTGAATCAGGAGAAGCAGAAGAAGGAGAAGGAGAAGGTGAAGTTTGGAGGGTGAATCAGAAGACGCAGAAGAAGGAGAAGGAGAAGGTGAAGACTGGAGGGTGAATCAGAAGAAGTAGAAGAAGGAGAAGGAGAAGGTGAAGTCTGGAGGGTGAATCAGAAGAAGTAGAAGAAGGAGAAGGAGAAGGCGAAGTCTGGAGGGTGAATCAGAAGAAGCAGAAGAAGGAGAAGGAGAAGGTGAAGTCTGGAGGGTGAATCAGAAGAAGCAAAAGAAGGAGAAGGAGAAGATGAAGTCTGGAGGGTGAATCAGAAGAAGTTGAAGAAGGAGAAGGAGAAGGTGAGGTCTGGAGGGTGAATCAGAAGAAGCAGAAGAAGGAGAAGGAGAAGGTGAAGTCTGAAGGGTGAATCAAAAGAAGCAGAAGAAGGAGAAGGAGAAGGTGAAGTCTGAAGGGTGAATCAGAAGAAGCAGAAGAAGGAGAAGGAGAAGGTGAAGTCTGGAGGGTGAATCAGAAGAAGCAGAAGAAGGAGAAGGAGAAGGTGAAGTCTGGAGGGTGAATCAGGAGAAGCAGAAGAAGGAGAAGTAGAAGGTGAAGTCTGGAGGGTGAATCAGAAGAAGTTGAAGAAGGAGAAGGAGAAGGTGAAGTCTGGAGGGTGAATCAGAAGAAGTAGAAGAAGGAGAAGGAGAAGGTGAAGTCTGGAGGGTGAATCAGAAGAAGCAGAAGAAGGAGAAGGAGAAGGTGAAGTCTGGAGGGTGAATCAGAAGAAGCAGAAGAAGGAGAAGGAGAAGATGAAGTCTGGAGGGTGAATCAGAAGAAGTAGAAGAAGGAGAAGGAGAAGGTGAAGTCTGGAGGGTGAATCAGAAGAAGCAGAAGAAGGAGAAGGAGAAGGTGAAGTCTGGAGGGTGAATCAGAAGAAGCAGAAGAAGGAGAAGCAGAAGGTGAAGTCTGGAGGGTGAATCAGAAGAAGCAGAAGAAGGAGAAGCAGAAGGTGAAGTCTGGAGGGTGAATCAGAAGAAGCAGAATAAGGAGAAGGAGAAGGTGAAGTCTGGAGGGTGAATCAGAAGAAGCAGAAGAAGGAGAAGGAGAAGGTGAAGTCTGGAGGGTGAATCAGAAGAAGTAGAAGAAGGAGAAGGAGAAGGTGAAGTCTGGAGGGTGAAGCAGAAGAAGTAGAAGAAGGAGAAGGAGAAGGTGAAGTCAGGAGGGTGAATCAGAAGAAGCAGAAGAAGGAGAAGGAGAAGGTGAAGTCAGGAGGGTGAATCAGAAGAAGCAGAAGAAGGAGAAGGAGAAGGTGAAGTCTGGAGGGTGAATCAGAAGAAGCAGAAGAAGGAGAAGGAGAAGGTGAAGACTGGAGGGTAAATCAGAAGAAGTAGAAGAAGGAGAAGGAGAAGGTGAAGTCTGGAGGGTGAATCAGAAGGAGTAGAAGAAGGAGAAGGAGTAGGCGAAGTCTGGAGGGTGAATCAGAAGAAGCATAAGAAGGAGAAGGAGAAGGTGAAGTCTGGAGGGTGAATCAGAAGAAGCAGAAGAAGGAGAAGGAGAAGATGAAGTCTGGAGGGTGAATCAGAAGAAGTAGAAGAAGGAGAAGGAGAAGGTGAGGTCTGGAGGTTGAATCAGAAGAAGCAGAAGAAGGAGAAGTAGAAGGTGAAGTCTGGAGGCTGAATCAGAAGAAGTAGACGAAGGAGAATGAGAAGGTGAAGTCTGGAGGGTGAATCAGAAGAAGCAGAAGAAGTAGAAGGAGAAGGTGAAGTCTGAAGGGTGAATCAGAAGAAGCAGAAGAAGGAGAAGGAGAAGGTGAAGTCTGGAGGGTGAATCAGAAGAAGCAGAAGAAGGAGAAGGAGAAGGTGAAGTCTGGAGGGTGAATCAGAAGAAGCAGAAGAAGGAGAAGTAGAAGGTGAAGTCTGGAGGCTGAATCAGAAGAAGTAGACGAAGGAGAATGAGAAGGTGAAGTCTGGAGGGTGAATCAGAAGAAGCAGAAGAAGTAGAAGGAGAAGGTAAAGTCTGGAGGGTGAATCAGAAGAAGTAGAAGAAGGAGAAGGAGAAGGTGAAGTCTGGAGGGTGAATCAGAAGAAGCAGAAGAAGGAGAAGGAGAAGGTGAAGTCTGGAGGGTGCATCAGAAGAAGCAGAAGAAGGAGAGGGAGAAGGTGAAGTCTGGAGGGTGAATCAGAAAAAGCAGAAGAAGGAGAAGGAGAAGGTGAAGTCTGGAGGGTGAATCAGAAGAAGGAGAAGAAGTAGAAGGAGAAGGTGAAGTCTGGAGGGTGAATCAGAAGAAGTAGAAGAAGGAGAAGGAGAAGGTGAAGTCTGGAGGGTGAATCAGAAGAAGCAGAAGAAGGAGAAGGAGAAGGTGAAGTCAGGAGGGTGAATCAGAAGAAGCAGAAGAAGGAGAAGGAGAAGGTGAAGTCTGGAGGGTGAATCAGAAGAAGCAGAAGAAGGAGAAGGAGAAGGTGAAGACTGGAGGGTGAATCAGAAGAAGTAGAAGAAGGAGAAGGAGAAGGTGAAGTCTGGAGGGTGAATCAGAAGAAGTAGAAGAAGGAGAAGGAGAAGGCGAAGTCTGGAGGGTGAATCAGAAGAAGCAGAAGAAGGAGAAGGAGAAGGTGAAGTCTGGAGGGTGAATCAGAAGAAGCAGAAGAAGGAGAAGTAGAAGATGAAGTCTGGAGGGTGAATCAGAAGAACTAGAAGAAGGAGAAGGAGAAGGTGAGGTCTGGAGGGTGAATCAGAAGAAGCAGAAGAAGGAGAAGGAGAAGGTGAAGTCTGAAGGGTGAATCAGAAGAAGCAGAAAAAGGAGAAGGAGAAGGTGAAGTCTGGAGGGTGAATCAGAAGAAGCAGAAGAAGGAGAAGGAGAAGGTGAAGTCTGGAGGGTGAATTAGAAGAAGCAGAAGAAGGAGAAGTAGAAGGTGAAATCTGGAGGGTGAATCAGAAGAAGTTGAAGAAGGAGAAGGAGAAGGTGAAGTCTGGAGGGTGAATCAGAAGAAGTAGAAGAAGGAGAAGGAGAAGGTGAAGTCTGGAGGGTGAATCAGAAGAAGCAGAAGAAGGAAAAGGAGAAGGTGAAGCCTGGAGGGTGAATCAGAAGAAGCAGAAGAAGGAGAAGGAGAAGATGAAGTCTGGAGGGTGAATCAGAAGAAGTACAAGAAGGAGAAGGAGAATGTGAAGTCTGGAGGGTGAATCAGAAGAAGCAGAAGAAGGAGAAGGAGAAGGTGAAGTCTGGAGGGTGAATCAGAAGAAGCAGAAGAAGGAGAAGGAGAAGGTGAAGTCTGGAGGGTGAATCAGAAGAAGCAGAAGAAGGAGAAGGAGAAGGTGAAGTCTGGAGGGTGAATCAGAAGAAGCAGAATAAGGAGAAGGAGAAGGTGAAGTCTGGAGGGTGAATCAGAAGAAGCAGAAGAAGGAGAAGGAGAAGGTGAAGTCTGGAGGGTGAATCAGAAGAAGTAGAAGAAGGAGAAGGAGAAGGTGAAGTCTGGAGGGTGAAGCAGAAGAAGTAGAAGAAGGAGAAGGAGAATGTGAAGTCAGGAGGGTGAATCAGAAGAAGTAGAAGAAGGAGAAGGAGAGGGTGAAGTCAGGAGGGTGAATCAGAAGAAGCAGAAGAAGGAGAAGGAGAAGGTGAAGTCTGGAGGGTGAATCAAAAGAATCAGAAGAAGGAGAAGGAGAAGGTGAAGTCTGGAGGGTGAATCAGAAGAAGCAGAAGAAGGAGAAGGAGAAGGTGAAGACTGGAGGGTGAATCAGAAGAAGGAGAAGAAGGAGAAGAAGAAGGTGAAGTCTGGAGGGTGATTCAGAAGAAGTAGAAGAAGGAGAAAGAGAAGGTGAAGTCTGGAGGGTGAATCAGAAGAAGCAGAAAAGGAGAAGGAGAAGGTGAAGTCTGGAGGGTGAATCAGAAGAAGCAGAAGAAGGAGAAGGAGAAGATGAAGTCTGGAGGGTGAATCAGAAGAAGTCGAAGAAGGAGAAGGAGAAGGTGAGGTCTGGAGGGTGAATCAGAAGAAGCAGAAGAAGGAGAAGGAGAAGGTGAAGTCTGGAGGGTGAATCAGAAGAAGCAGAAGAAGGAGAAGGAGAAGGTGAAGTCTGGAGGGTGAATCAGAAGAAGCAGAAGAAGGAGAAGGAGAAGATGAAGTCAGGAGGGTGAATCAGAAGAAGCAGAAGAAGGAGAAGGAGAAGGTGAAGTTAGGAGGGTGAATCAGAAGAAGCAGAAGAAGGAGAAGGAGAAGGTGAAGTCAGTGGGGTGAAGCAGAAGAAGTAGAAGAAGGAGAAGGAGAAGGTGAAGTCAGGAGGGTGAAGCAGAAGAAGCAGAAGAAGGAGAAGGAGAAGGTGAAGTCTGGAGGGCGCAGCAGAAGAAGCAGAAGAAGGAGAACGAGAAGGTGAAGTCTGGAGGGTGAAGCAGAAGAAGCAGAAGAAGGAGAAGGAGAAGGTGAAGTCTGGAGGGTGAATCAGAAGAAGTAGAAGAAGGAGAAGGAGAAGGTGAAGTCAGGAGGGTGAAGCAGAAGAAGCAGAAGAAGGAGAAGGAGAAGGTGATGTCTGGAGGGTGAAGCAGAAGAAGCAGAAGAAGGAGAAGGAGAAGGTGAAGTCTGGAGGGCGAAGCAGAAGAAGCAGAAGAAGGAGAAGGAGAAGGTGAAGTCTGGAGGGTGAAGCAGAAGAAGCAGAAGAAGGAGAAGGAGAAGGTGAAGTCTGGAGGGTGAATCAGAAGAAGTAGAAGAAGGAGAAGGAGAAGGTGAAGTCAGGAGGGTGAAGCAGAAGAAGCAGAATAAGGAGAAGGAGAAGGTGAAGTCTGGAGGGTGAAGCAGAAGAAGCAGAAGAAGGAGAAGGAGAAGGTGAAGTCTGGAGGGTGAAGCAGAAGAAGCAGAAGAAGGAGAAGGAGAAGGTGAAGTCAGGAGGGTGAATCATAAGAAGTAGAAGAAGGAGAAGGAGAAGGTGAAGTCTGGAGGGTGAATCAGAAGAAGTAGAAGAAGGAGAAGAAGAAGGTGAAGTCTGGAGGGTGATTCAGAAGAAGTAGAAGAAGGAGAAAGAGAAGGTGAAGTCTGGAGGCTGAATCAGAAGAAGCAGAAAAGGAGAAGGAGAAGTTGAAGTCTGGAGGGTGAATCAGAAGAAGCAGAAGAAGGAGAAGGAGAAGCTGAAGTCTGGAGGGTGAATCAGAAGAAGTAGAAGAAGGAGAAGGAGAAGGTGAAGTCTGGAGGGTGAATCAGAAGAAGCAGAAGAAGGAGAAGGAGAAGGTGAAGTCTGGAGGGAGATGCAGAAGAAGTAGAAGAAGGAGAAGGAGAAGGTGAAGTCTGGAGGGTGAATCAGAAAAAGTAGAAGAAGGAGAAGCAGAAGGTGAAGTCTGGAGGGTGAATCAGAAGAAGTAGAAGAAGGAGAAGGAGAAGGTGAAGTCTGGAGGGTGAATCAGAAGAAGCAGAAGAAGGAGAAGGAGAAGGTGAAGTTTGGAGGGTGAATCAGAAGAAGTGGAAGAAGGAGAAGGAGAAGGTGTAGTCTGGAGGGTGAATCAGAAGAAGCAGACGAAGGAGAAGGAGAAGGTGAAGTCTGGAGGGTGAATCAGAAGAAGCAGAAGAAGGAGAAGGAGAAGGTGAAGTCTGGAGGGTGAATTAGAAGAAGTACAAGAAGGAGAAGGAGAAGGTGAAGTCTGGCGGGTGAATCAGAAGAAGCAGAAGAAGGAGAAGGAGAAGGTGAAGTCAGGAGGGTGAATCAGGAGAAGCAGAAGAAGGAGAAGGAGAAGGTGAAGTTTGGAGGGTGAATCAGAAGACGCAGAAGAAGGAGAAGGAGAAGGTGAAGACTGGAGGGTGAATCAGAAGAAGTAGAAGAAGGAGAAGGAGAAGGTGAAGTCTGGAGGGTGAATCAGAAGAAGTAGAAGAAGGAGAAGGAGAAGGCGAAGTCTGGAGGGTGAATCAGAAGAAGCAGAAGAAGGAGAAGGAGAAGGTGAAGTCTGGAGGGTGAATCAGAAGAAGCAAAAGAAGGAGAAGGAGAAGATGAAGTCTGGAGGGTGAATCAGAAGAAGTTGAAGAAGGAGAAGGAGAAGGTGAAGTCTGGAGGGTGAAGCAGAAGAAGTAGAAGAATGAGAAGGAGAAGGTGAGGTCTGGACGGTGAATCAGAAGAAGCAGAAGAAGGAGAAGGAGAAGGTGAAGTCTGAAGGGTGAATCAGAAGAAGCAGAATAAGGAGAAGTAGAAGGTGAAGTCTGGAGGGTGAATCAGAAGAAGCAGCAGAAGGAGAAGGAGAAGGTGAAGTCTGGAGGGTGAATCAGAAGAAGCAGAAGAAGGAGAAGTAGAAGGTGAAGTCTGGAGGGTGAATCAGAAGAAGTTGAAGAAGGAGAAGGAGAAGGTGAAGTCTGGAGGGTGAATCAGAAGAAGTAGAAGAAGGAGAAGGAGAAGGTGAAGTCTGGAGGGTGAATCAGAAGAAGCAGAAGAAGGAGAAGGAGAAGGTGAAGCCTGGAGGGTGAATCAGAAGAAGCAGAAGAAGGAGAAGGAGAAGATGAAGTCTGGAGGGTGAATCAGAAGAAGTAGAAGAAGGAGAAGGAGAAGGTGAAGTCTGGAGGGTGAATCAGAAGAAGTAGAAGAAGGAGAAGGAGAAGGTGAAGTCTGGAGGGTGAAGCAGAAGAAGTAGAAGAAGGAGAAGGAGAATGTGAAGTCAGGAGGGTGAATCAGAAGAAGTAGAAGAAGGAGAAGGAGAGGGTGAAGTCAGGAGGGTGAATCAGAAGAAGCAGAAGAAGGAGAAGGAGAAGGTGAAGTCTGGAGGGTGAATCAAAAGAATCGGAAGAAGGAGAAGGAGAAGGTGAAGTCTGGAGGGTGAATCAGAAGAAGCAGAAGAAGGAGAAGGAGAAGGTGAAGACTGGAGGGTGAATCAGAAGAAGTAGAAGAAGGAGAAGAAGAAGGTGAAGTCTGGAGGGTGATTCAGAAGAAGTAGAAGAAGGAGAAAGAGAAGGTGAAGTCTGGAGGCTGAATCAGAAGAAGCAGAAAAGGAGAAGGAGAAGTTGAAGTCTGGAGGGTGAATCAGAAGAAGCAGAAGAAGGAGAAGGAGAAGATGAAGTCTGGAGGGTGAATCAGAAGAAGCAGAAGAAGGAGAAGGAGAAGGTGAAGTCTGGAGGGTGAATCAGAAGAAGCAGAAGAAGGAGAAGGAGAAGGTGAAGTCTGGAGGGTGAATCAGAAGAAGCAGAAGAAGGAGAAGGAGAAGATGAAGTCAGGAGGGTGAATCAGAAGAAGCAGAAGAAGGAGAAGGAGAAGGTGAAGTTAGGAGGGTGAATCAGAAGAAGCAGAAGAAGGAGAAGGAGAAGGTGAAGTCAGGGGGGTGAAGCAGAAGAAGTAGAAGAAGGAGAAGGAGAAGGTGAAGTCAGGGGGGTGAAGCAGAAGAAGCAGAAGAAGGAGAAGGAGAAGGTGAAGTCTGGAGGGCGCAGCAGAAGAAGCAGAAGAAGGAGAACGAGAAGGTGAAGTCTGGAGGGTGAAGCAGAAGAAGCAGAAGAAGGAGAAGGAGAAGGTGAAGTCTGGAGGGTGAATCAGAAGAAGTAGAAGAAGGAGAAGGAGAAGGTGAAGTCAGGAGGGTGAAGCAGAAGAAGCAGAAGAAGGAGAAGGAGAAGGTGATGTCTGGAGGGTAAAGCAGAAGAAGCAGAAGAAGGAGAAGGAGAAGTGAAGTCTGGAGGGCGAATCAGAAGAAGCAGAAGAAGGAGAAGGAGAAGGTGAAGTCTGGAGGGTGAAGCAGAAGAAGCAGAAGAAGGAGAAGGAGAAGGTGAAGTCTGGAGGGTGAATCAGAAGAAGTAGAAGAAGGAGAAGGCGAAGGTGAAGTCAGGAGGGTGAAGCAGAAGAAGCAGAAGAAGGAGAAGGAGAAGGTGAAGTCTGGAGGGTGAAGCAGAAGAAGCAGAAGAAGGAGAAGGAGAAGGTGAAGTCTGGAGGGTGAAGCAGAAGAAGCAGAAGAAGGAGAAGGAGAAGGTGAAGTCAGGAGGGTGAATCATAAGAAGTAGAAGAAGGAGAAGAAGAAGGTGAAGTCTGGAGGGTGAATCAGAAGAAGTAGAAGAAGGAGAAGAAGAAGCTGAAGTCTGGAGGGTGAATCAGAAGAAGTAGAAGAAGGAGAAGGAGAAGGTGAAGTCTGGAGGATGAATCAGAAGAAGCAGAAGAAGGAGAAGGAGAAGGTGAAGTCTGGAGGGAGAAGCAGAAGAAGTAGAAGAAGGAGAAGGAGAAGGTGAAGTCTGGAGGGTGAATCAGAAGAAGTAGAAGAAGGAGAAGGAGAAGGTGAAGTCTGGAGGGTGAATCAGAAGAAGTAGAAGAAGGAGAAGGAGAAGGTGAAGTCTGGAGGGTGAATCAGAAGAAGCAGAAAAAGGAGAAGGAGAAGGTGAAGTTTGGAGGGTGAATCAGAAGAAGTAGAAGAAGGAGAAGGAGAAGGTGTAGTCTGGAGGGTGAATCAGAAGAAGTAGACGAAGGAGAAGGAGAAGGTGAAGTCTGGAGGGTGAATCAGAAGAAGCAGAAGAAGGAGAAGGAGAAGGTGAAGTCTGGAGGGTGAATTAGAAGAAGTACAAGAAGGAGAAGGAGAAGGTGAAGTCTGGAGGGTGAATCAGAAGAAGCAGAAGAAGGAGAAGGAGAAGGTGAAGTCAGGAGGGTGAATCAGGAGAAGCAGAAGAAGGAGAAGGAGAAGGTGAAGTCTGGAGGGTGAATCAGAAGACGCAGAAGAAGGAGAAGGAGAAGGTGAAGACTGGAGGGTGAATCAGAAGAAGTAGAAGAAGGAGAAGGAGAAGGTGAAGTCTGGAGGGTGAATCAGAATAAGTAGAAGAAGGAGAAGGAGAAGGCGAGGTCTGGAGGGTGAATCAGAAGAAGCAGAAGAAGGAGAAGGAGAAGGTGAAGTCTGAAGGGTGAATCAAAAGAAGCAGAAGAAGGAGAAGGAGAAGGTGAAGTCTAGAGGGTGAATCAGAAGAAGCAGAAGAAGGAGAAGGAGAAGGTGAAGTCTGGAGGGTGAATCAGAAGAAGCAGAAGAAGGAGAAGGAGAAGGTGAAGTCTGAAGGGTGAATCAAAAGAAGCAGAAGAAGGAGAAGGAGAAGGTGAAGTCTGGAGGGTGAATCAGAAGAAGCAAAAGAAGGAGAAGGAGAAGATGAAGTCTGGAGGGTGAATCAGAAGAAGTTGAAGAAGGAGAAGGAGAAGGTGAGGTCTGGAGGGTGAATCAGAAGAAGCAGAAGAAGGAGAAGGAGAAGGTGAAGTCTGAAGGGTGAATCAAAAGAAGCAGAAGAAGGAGAAGGAGAAGGTGAAGTCTGGAGGGTGAATCAGAAGAAGCAGAAGAAGGAGAAGGAGAAGGTGAAGTCTGGAGGGTGAATCAGAAGAAGCAGAAGAAGGAGAAGGAGAAGGTGAAGTCTGGTGGGTGATTGAAGAAGTAGAAGAAGGAGAAGGAGAAGGTGAAGTCTGGAGGGTGAATCAGAAGAAGTAGAAGAAGGAGAAGGAGAAGGTGATGTCAGGAGGGTGAATCAGAAAAAGCAGAAGAAGGAGAAGGAGAAGGTGAAGTCTGGAGGGTGAAGCAGAAGAAGTAGAAGAAGGAGAAGGAGAAGGTGAAGTCAGGAGGGTGAAGCAGAAGAAGTCGAAGAAGGAGAAGGAGAGGGTGAAGTCAGGAGGGTGAATCAGAAGAAGCAGAAGAAGGAGAAGGAGAGGGTGAAGTCAGGAGGGTGAATCAGAAGAAGCAGAAGGAGGAGAAGGAGAAGGTGAAGTCTGGAGGGTGAAGCAGAAGAAGCAGAAGAAGGAGAAGGAGAAGGTGAAGTCTGGAGGGTGAATCAGAAGAAGCAGAAGAAGGAGAAGGAGAAGGTGAAGTCTGGAGGGTGAATCAAAAGAATCAGAAGAAGGAGAAGGAGAAGGTGAAGTCTGGAGGGTGAATCAGAAGAAGCAGAAGAAGGAGAAGGAGGAGGTGAAGACTGGAGGGTGAATCAGAAGAAGCAGAAGAAGGAGAAGTATAAGGTGAAGTCTGGAGGGTGAATCAGAAGAAGTAGAAGAAGGAGAAGGAGAAGGTGAAGTCTGGAGGGTGAATCAGAAGAAGCAGAAGAAGGAGAAGGAGAAGGTGAAGTCTGGAGGGTGAATCAGAAGAAGCAGAAGAAGGAGAAGGAGAAGATGAAGTCTGGAGGGTGAATCAGAAGAAGTAGAAGAAGGAGAACGAGAAGATGAGGTCTGGAGGGTGAATCAGAAGAAGCAGAAGAAGGAAAAGGAGAAGGTGAAGTCTGGAGGGTGAATCAGAAGAAGCAGAAGAAGGAGAAGGAGAAGATGAAGTCTGGAGGGTGAATCAGAAGAAGCAGAAGAAGGAGACGGAGAAGGTGAAGTCAGGAGGGTGAATCAGAAGAAGCAGAAGAAGGATAAGGAGAAGGTGAAGTTAGGAGGGTGAATCAGAAGAAGCAGAAGAAAGAGAACGAGAAGGTGAAGTCTGGAGGGTGAAGCAGAAGAAGCAGAAGAAGGAGAAGTTGAAGTCTAAAGGGTGAATCAGAAGAAGTAGAAGAAGGAGAAGGAGAAGGTGAAGTTTGGGGGGTGAATCAGAAGAAGCAGAAGAAGGAGAAGGAGAAGGTGAAGTCTGGAGGATGAATCAGAAGAAGCAGAAGAAGGAGAAGGAGAAGATGAAGTCTCGAGGGTGAATCAGAAGAAGTAGAAGAAGGAGAAGGAGAATGTGAAGTCTGGAGGGTGAATCAGAAGAAGCAGAAGAAGGAGAAGGAGAAGGTGAAGTCTGGAGGGTGAATCAGAAGAAGTAGAAGAAGGAGAAGGAGAAGGTGAAGTCAGGAGGGTGAAGCAGAAGAAGCAGAAGAAGGAGAAGGAGAAGGTGAAGTCTGGAGGGTGAAGCAGAAGAAGCAGAAGAAGGAGAAGGAGAAGGTGAAGTCTGGAGGGTGAAGCAGAAGAAGCAGAAGAAGGAGAAGGAGAAGGTGAAGTCAGGAGGGTGAATCAGAAGAAGCAGAAGAAGGAGAAGGAGAAGGTGAAGTCTGGAGGGTGAATCAGAAGAAGCAGAAGAAGGAGAAGGAGAAGGTGAAGTCAGGAGGGTGAATCAGAAGAAGCAGAAGAAGGAGAAGGAGAAGGTGAAGTTAGGAGGGTGAATCAGAAGAAGCAGAAGAAGGAGAAGGAGAAGGTGAAGTCAGGGGGTTGAAGCAGAAGAAGTAGAAGAAGGAGAAGGAGAAGATGAAGTCAGGAGGGTGAAGCAGAAGAAGCAGAAGAAGGAGAAGGAGAAGATGAAGTCTGGAGGGCGCAGCAGAAGAAGCAGAAGAAGGAGAACGAGAAGGTGAAGTCTGGAGGGTGAAGCAGAAGAAGCAGAAGAAGGAGAAGGAGAAGGTGAAGTCTGGAGGGTGAATCAGAAGAAGTAGAGGAAGGAGAAGGAGAAGGTGAAGTCAGCAGGGTGAAGCAGAAGAAGCAGAAGAAGGAGAAGGAGAAGGTGAAGTCTGGAGGGTGAAGCAGAAGAAGCAGAAGAAGGAGAAGGAGAAGGTGAAGTCTGGAGGGCGAAGCAGAAGAAGCAGAAGAAGGAGAAGGAGAAGATGAAGTCTGGAGGGTGAAGCAGAAGAAGCAGAAGAAGGAGAAGGCGAAGGTGAAGTCTGGAGGGTGAAGCAGAAGAAGCAGAAGAAGGAGAAGGAGAAGGTGAAGTCTGGAGGGTGAAGCAGAAGAAGCAGAAGAAGGAGAAGGAGAAGGTGAAGTCAGGAGGGTGAAGCAGAAGAAGCAGAAGAAGGAGAAGGAGAAGGTGAAGTCTGGAGGGTGAAGCAGAAGAAGCAGAAGAAGGAGAAGGAGAAGGTGAAGTCTGGAGGTTGAAGCAGAAGAAGCAGAAGAAGGAGAAGGAGAAGGTGAAGTCAGGAGGGTGAATCATAAGAAGTAGAAGAAGGAGAAGGAGAAGGTGAAGTCTGGAGGGTGAATCAGAAGAAGTAGAAGAAGGAGAAGGAGAAGGTGAAGTCTGGAGGGTGAATCAGAAGAAGTAGAAGAAGGAGAAGGAGAAGGTGAAGTCTGGAGGGTGAATCAGAAGAAGCAGAAGAAGGAGAAGGAGAAGGTGAAGTCTGGAGGGAAAAGCAGAAGAAGTAGAAGAAGGAGAAGGAGAAGGTGAAGTCTGGAGGGTGAATCAGAAGAAGTAGAAGAAGGAGAAGGAGAAGGTGAAGTCTGGAGGGTGAATCAGAAGAAGCAGAAGAAGGAGAAGGAGAAGGTGAAGTCTGGAGGGTGAATCAGAAGAAGTAGAAGAAGGAGAAGGAGAAGGTGTAGTCTGGAAGGTGAATCAGAAGAAGTAGACGAAGGAGAAGGAGAAGGTGAAGTCTGGAGGGTGAATCAGAAGAAGCAGAAGAAGGAGAAGGAGAAGGTGAAGTCTGGAGGGTGAATCAGAAGAAGTAGAAGAAGGAGAAGGAGAAGGTGAAGTCTGGAGGGTGAATCAGAAGAAGCAGAAGAAGGAGAAGGAGAAGGTGAAGTCTGGAGGGTGAATCAGAAGAAGCAGAAGAAGGAGAAGGAGAAGGTGAAATCTGGAGGGTGAATCAGAAGAAGCAGAAGAAGTAGAAGGAGAAGGTGAAGTCTGGAGGGTGAATCAGAAGAAGTAGAAGAAGGAGAAGGAGAAGGTGAAGTCTGGAGGGTGAATCAGAAGAAGCAGAAGTAGGAGAAGGAGAAGGTGAAGTCAGGAGGGTGAATCAGGAGAAGCAGAAGAAGGAGAAGGAGAAGGTGAAGTCTGGAGGGTGAATCAGAAGAAGCAGAAGAAGGAGAAGGAGAAGGTGAAGACTGGAGGGTGAATCAGAAGAAGTAGAAGAAGGAGAAGGAGAAGGTGAAGTCTGGAGGGTGAATCAGAAGAAGGAGAAGAAGGAGAAGGAGAAGGCGAAGTCTGGAGGGTGAATCAGAAGAAGCAGAAGAAGTAGAAGGAGAAGGTGAAGTCTGGAGGGTGAATCAGAAGAAGTAGAAGAAGGAGAAGGAGAAGGTGAAGTCTGGAGGGTGAATCAGAAGAAGTTGAAGAAGGAGAAGGAGAAGGTGAGGTCTGGAGGGTGAATCAGAAGAAGCAGAAGAAGGAGAAGGAGAAGGTGAAGTCTGAAGGGTGAATCAAAAGAAGCAGGAGAAGGAGAAGGAGAAGGTGAAGTCTGGAGGGTGAATCAGAAGAAGCAGAAGAAGGAGAAGGAGAAGGTGAAGTCTGGAGGGTGAATCAGAAGAAGCAGAAGAAGGAGAAGGAGAAGGTGAATTCTGGTGGGTGAATCAGAAGAAGTAGAAAAAGGAGAAGGAGGAGGTGAAGTCTGGAGGGTGAATCAGAAGAAGTAGAAGAAGGAGAAGGAGAAGGTGAAGTCAGGAGGGTGAATCAGAAAAAGCAGAAGAAGGAGAAGGAGAAGGTGAAGTCTGGAGGGTGAATCAGAAGAAGCAGAAGAAGGAGAAGGAGAAGATGAAGTCTGGAGGGTGAATCAGAAGAAGTAGATGAATGAGAAGGAGAAGGTGAAGTCTGGAGGGTGAATCAGAAGAAGCAGAAGAAGGAGAAGGAGAAGGTAAAGTCTGAAGGTGAATCAGAAGGAGAAGGAGAAGGTGAAGTCTGGAGGGTGAATCAGAAGAAGCAGAATAAGGAGAAGGAGAAGGTGAAGTCTGGCGGGTGAATCAGAAGAAGCAGAATAAGGAGAAGGAGAAGGTGAAGTCTGGAGGGTGAATCAGAAGAAGCAGAAGAAGGAGAAGGAGAAGGTGAAGTCTGGAGGGTGAATCAGAAGAAGTAGAAGAAGGAGAAGGAGAAGGTGAAGTCTGGAGGGTGAAGCAGAAGAAGTAGATGAAGGAGAAGGAGAAGGTGAAGTCAGGAGGGTGAATCAGAAGAAGTAGAAGAAGGAGAAGGAGAGGGTGAAGTCAGGAGGGTGAATCAGAAGAAGCAGAAGAAGGAGAAGGAGAAGGTGAAGTCTGGAGGGTGAATCAAAAGACTCAGAAGAAGGAGAAGGAGAAGGTGAAGTCTGGAGGGTGAATCAGAAGAAGCAGAAGAAGGAGAAGGAGAAGGTGAAGACTGGAGGGTGAATCAAAAGAATCAGAAGAAGGAGAAGGAGAAGGTGAAGTCAGGAGGGTGAATCAGAAGAAGTAGAAGAAGGAGAAGGAGAAGGTGAAGTCTGGAGGGTGAATCAGAAGAAGCAGAAGAAGGAGAAGGAGAAGGTGAAGTCTGGAGGGTGAATCAAAAGAATCAGAAGAAGGAGATGGAGAAGGTGAAGTCAGGAGGGTGAATCAGAAGAAGCAGAAGAAGGAGAAGGCGTAGGTGAAGTCAGGAGGGTGAAGCAGAAGAAGCAGAAGAAGGAGAAGGAGAAGGTGAAGTTTGGAGGGTGAATCAGAAGAAGTAGAAGAAGGAGAAGGAGAAGGTGTAGTCTGGAGGGTGAATCAGAAGAAGTACAAGAAGGAGAAGGAGAAGGTGAAGTCTGGAGGGTGAATCAGAAGAAGCAGAAGAAGGAGAAGGAGAAGGTGAAGTCAGGAGGGTGAATCAGGAGAAGCAGAAGAAGGAGAAGGAGAAGGTGAATTCTGGAGGGTGAATCAGAAGACGCAGAAGAAGGAGAAGGAGAAGGTGAAGACTGGAGGGTGAATCAGAAGAAGTAGAAGAAGGAGAAGGAGAAGGTGAAGTCTGGAGGGTGAATCAGAAGAAGTAGAAGAAGGAGAAGGAGAAGGCGAAGTCTGGAGGGTGAATCAGAAGAAGCAGAAGAAGGAGAAGGAGAAGATGAAGTCTGGAGGGTGAATCAGAAGAAGTTGAAGAAGGAGAAGGAGAAGGTGAGGTCTGGAGGGTGAATCAGAAGAAGCAGAAGAAGGAGAAGGAGAAGGTGAAGTCTGAAGGGTGAATCAAAAGAAGCAGAAGAAGGAGAAGGAGAAGGTGAAGTCTGGAGGGTGAATCAGAAGAAGCAGAAGAAGGAGAAGGAGAAGGTGAAGTCTGGTGGGTGAATCAGAAGAAGTAGAAGAAGGAGAAGGAGAAGGTGAAGTCTGGAGGGTGAATCAGAAGAAGTAGAAGAAGGAGAAGAAGAAGGTGATGTCAGGAGGGTGAGTCAAAAAAAGCAGAAGAAGGAGAAGGAGAAGGTGAAGTCTGGAGGGTGAAGCAGAAGAAGTAGAAGAAGGAGAAGGAGAAGGTGAAGTCAGGAGGGTGAAGCAGAAGAAGTAGAAGAAGGAGAAGGAGAGGGTGAAGTCAGGAGGGTGAATCAGAAGAAGTAGAAGAAGGAGAAGGAGAGGGTGAAGTCTGGAGGGTGAAGCAGAAGAAGTAGATGAAGGAGAAGGAGAAGGTGAAGTCAGGAGGGTGAATCAGAAGAAGTAGAAGAAGGAGAAGGAGAGGGTGAAGTCAGGAGGGTGAATCAGAAGAAGCAGAAGAAGGAGAAGGAGAAGGTGAAGTCTGGAGGGTGAATCAGAAGAAGCAGAAGAAGGAGAAGGAGAAGGTGAAGACTGGAGGGTGAATCAAAAGAATCAGAAGAAGGAGAAGGAGAAGGTGAAGTCAGGAGGGTGAATCAGAAGAAGTAGAAGAAGGAGAAGGAGAAGGTGAAGTCTGGAGGGTGAATCAGAAGAAGCAGAAGAAGGAGAAGGAGAAGGTGAAGTCTGGAGGGTGAATCAAAAGAATCAGAAGAAGGAGAAGGAGAAGGTGAAGTCAGGAGGGTGAATCAGAAGAAGCAGAAGAAGGAGAAGGCGAAGGTGAAGTCAGGAGGGTGAAGCAGAAGAAGCAGAAGAAGGAGAAGGAGAAGGTGAAGTTTGGAGGGTGAATCAGAAGAAGTAGAAGAAGGAGAAGGAGAAGGTGTAGTCTGGAGGGTGAATCAGAAGAAGCAGACGAAGGAGAAGGAGATGGTGAAGTCTGGAGGGTGAATCAGAAGAAGCAGAAGAAGGAGAAGGAGAAGGTGAAGTCTGGAGGGTGAATTAGAAGAAGTACAAGAAGGAGAAGGAGAAGGTGAAGTCTGGAGGGTGAATCAGAAGAAGCAGAAGAAGGAGAAGGAGAAGGTGAAGTCAGGAGGGTGAATCAGGAGAAGCAGAAGAAGGAGAAGGAGAAGGTGAATTCTGGAGGGTGAATCAGAAGACGCAGAAGAAGGAGAAGGAGAAGGTGAAGTCTGGAGGGTGAATCAGAAGAAGTAGAAGAAGGAGAAGGAGAAGGTGATGTCAGGAGGGTGAGTCAGAAAAAGCAGAAGAAGGAGAAGGAGAAGGTGAAGTCTGGAGGGTGAAGCAGAAGAAGTAGAAGAAGGAGAAGGAGAAGGTGAAGTCAGGAGGGTGAAGCAGAAGAAGTAGAAGAAGGAGAAGGAGAGGGTGAAGTCAGGAGGGTGAATCAGAAGAAGTAGAAGAAGGAGAAGGAGAGGTTGAAGTCAGGAGGGTGAATCAGAAGAAGCAGAAGGAGGAGAAGGAGAAGGTGAAGTCTGGAGGGTGAAGCAGAAGAAGTAGAAGAAGGAGAAGGAGAAGATGAAGTCAGGAGGGTGAATCAGAAGAAGTAGAAGAAGGAGAAGGAGAGGGTGAAGTCAGAAGGGTGAATCAGAAGAAGCAGAAGAAGGAGAAGGAGAAGGTGAAGTCTGGAGGGTGAATCAAAAGAATCAGAAGAAGGAGAAGGAGAAGGTGAAGTCTGGAGGGTGAATCAGAAGAAGCAGAAGAAGGAGAAGGAGGAGGTGAAGACTGGAGGGTGAATCAGAAGAAGCAGAAGAAGGAGAAGGAGAAGGTGAAGTCTGTAGGGTGAATCAGAAGAAGTAGAAGAAGGAGAAGGAGAAGGTGAAGTCTGGAGGGTGAATCAGAAGAAGCAGAAGAAGGAGAAGGAGAAGGTGAAGTCTGGAGGGTGAATCAGAAGAAGCAGAAGAAGGAGAAGGAGAAGATGAAGTCTGGAGGGTGAATCAGAAGAAGTAGAAGAAGGAGAAGGAGAAGGTGAGGTCTGGAGGGTGAATCAGAAGAAGCAGAAGAAGGAAAAGGAGAAGGTGAAGTCTGGAGGGTGAATCAGAAGAAGCAGAAGAAGGAGAAGGAGAAGGTGAAGTCTGGAGGGTGAATCAGAAGAAGCAGAAGAAGGAGAAGGAGAAGGTGAAGTTAGGAGGGTGAATCAGAAGAAGCAGGAGAAGGAGAAGGAGAAGGTGAAGTCAGGGGGGTGAAGCAGAAGAAGTAGAAGAAGGAGAAGGAGAAGTTGAAGTCAGGAGGGTGAAGCAGAAGAAGCAGAAGAAGGAGAACGAGAAGGTGAAGTCTGGAGGGTGAAGCAGAAGAAGCAGAAGAAGGAGAAGGAGAAGTTGAAGTCTAGAGGGTGAATCAGAAGAAGTAGAAGAAGGAGAAGGAGAAGGTGAAGTCTGGAGGGTGAATCAGAAGAAGCAGAAGAAGGAGAAGGAGAAGGTGAAGTCTGGAGGGTGAATCAGAAGAAGCAGAAGAAGGAGAAGGAGAAGATGAAGTCTGGAGGGTGAATCAGAAGAAGGAGAAGAAGGAGAAGGAGAAGGTGAAGTCTGGAGGGTGAATCAGAAGAAGCAGAAGAAGGAGAAGGAGAAGATGAAGTCTGGAGGGTGAATCAGAAGAAGCAGAAGAAGGAGAAGGAGAAGATGAAGTCTGGAGGGTGAATCAGAAGAAGTAGAAGAAGGAGAAGGAGAAGGTGAGGTCTGGAGGGTGAATCAGAAGAAGCAGAAGAAGGAAAAGGAGAAGGTGAAGTCTGGAGGGTGAATCAGAAGAAGCAGAAGAAGGAGAAGGAGAAGGTGAAGTCTGGAGGGTGAATCAGAAGAAGCAGAAGAAGGAGAAGGAGAAGGTGAAGTCAGGAGGGTGAATCAGAAGAAGCAGAAGAAGGAGAAGGAGAAGGTGAAGTTAGGAGGGTGAATCAGAAGAAGCAGAAGAAGGAGAACGAGAAGGTGAAGTCTGGAGGGTGAAGCAGAAGAAGCAGAAGAAGGAGAAGGAGAAGTTGAAGTCTAGAGGGTGAATCAGAAGAAGTAGAAGAAGGAGAAGGAGAAGGTGAAGTCTGGGGGGTGAATCAGAAGAAGCAGAAGAAGGAGAAGGAGAAGGTGAAGTCTGGAGGGTGAATCAGAAGAAGCAGAAGAAGGAGAAGGAGAAGGTGAAGTCAGGAGGGTGAAGCAGAAGAAGCAGAAGAAGGAGAAGGAGAAGGTGAGGTCTGGAGGGTGAAGCAGAAGAAGCAGAAGAAGGAGAAGGAGAAGGTGAAGTCTGGAGGGTGAAGCAGAAGAAGCAGAAGAAGGAGAAGGAGAAGGTGAAGTCAGGAGGGTGAATCAGAAGAAGCAGAAGAAGGAGAAGGAGAAGGTGAAGTCTGGAGGGTGAATCAGAAGAAGCAGAAGAAGGAGAAGGAGAAGGTGAAGTCAGGAGGGTGAATCAGAAGAAGCAGAAGAAGGAGAAGGTGAAGTTAGGAGGGTGAATCAGAAGAAGCAGAAGAAGGAGAAGGAGAAGGTGAAGTCAGGGGGGTGAAGCAGAAGAAGTAGAAGAAGGAAAAGGAGAAGATGAAGTCAGGAGGGTGAAGCAGAAGAAGCAGAAGAAGGAGAAGGAGAAGGTGAAGTCTGGAGGGCGAAGCAGAAGAAGCAGAAGAAGGAGAACGAGAAGGTGAAGTCTGGAGGGTGAAGCAGAAGAAGCAGAAGAAGGAGAAGGAGAAGGTGAAGTCTGGAGGGTGAATCAGAAGAAGTAGAGGAAGGAGAAGGAGAAGGTGAAGTCAGCAGGGTGAAGCAGAAGAAGCAGAAGAAGGAGAAGGAGAAGGTGAAGTCTGGAGGGTGAAGCAGAAGAAGCAGAAGAAGGAGAAGGAGAAGGTGAAGTCTGGAGGGCGAAGCAGAAGAAGGAGAAGGAGAAGGTGAAGTCTGGAGGGTGAAGCAGAAGAAGCAGAAGAAGGAGAAGGAGAGGGTGAAGTCTGGAGGGTGAAGCAGAAGAAGCAGAAGAAGGAGAAGGAGAAGGTGAAGTCTGGAGGGTGAAGCAGAAGAAGCAGAAGAAGGAGAAGGAGAAGGTGAAGTCAGGAGGGTGAAGCAGAAGAAGCAGAAGAAGGAGAAGGAGAAGGTGAAGTCTGGAGGGTGAAGCAGAAGAAGCAGAAGAAGGAGAAGGAGAAGGTGAAGTCTGGAGGTTGAAGCAGAAGAAGCAGAAGAAGGAGAAGGAGAAGGTGAAGTCAGGAGGGTGAATTATAAGAAGTAGAAGAAGAAGAAGGAGAAGGTGAAGTCTGGAGGGTGAATCAGAAGAAGTAGAAGAAGGAGAAGGAGAAGGTGAAGTCTGGAGGGTGAATCAGAAGAAGTAGAAGAAGGAGAAGGAGAAGGTGAAGTCTGGAGGGTGAATCAGAAGAAGCAGAAGAAGGAGAAGGAGAAGGTGAAGTCTGGAGGGAAAAGCAGAAGAAGTAGAAGAAGGAGAAGGAGAAGGTGAAGTCTGGAGGGTGAATCAGAAGAAGTAGAAGAAGAAGAAGGAGAAGGTGAAGTCTGGAGGGTGAATCAGAAGAAGCAGAAGAAGGAGAAGGAGAAGGTGAAGTCTGGAGGGTGAATCAGAAGAAGTAGAAGAAGGAGAAGGAGAAGGTGTAGTCTGGAGGGTGAATCAGAAGAAGTAGACGAAGGAGAAGGAGAAGGTGAAGTCTGGAGGGTGAATCAGAAGAAGCAGAAGAAGGAGAAGGAGAAGGTGAAGTCTGGAGGGTGAATCAGAAGAAGTAGAAGGAGAAGGAGAAGGTGAAGTCTGGAGGGTGAATCAGAAGAAGCAGAAGAAGGAGAAGGAGAAGGTGAAGTCTGGAGGGTGAATCAGAAGAAGCAGAAGAAGGAGAAGGAGAAGGTGAAATCTGGAGGGTGAATCAGAAGAAGCAGAAGAAGTAGAAGGAGAAGGTGAAGTCTGGAGGGTTAATCAGAAGAAGTAGAAGAAGGAGAAGGAGAAGGTGAAGTCTGGAGGGTGAAACAGAAGAAGCAGAAGTAGGAGAAGGAGAAGGTGAAGTCAGGAGGGTGAATCAGGAGAAGCAGAAGAAGGAGAAGGAGAAGGTGAAGTCTGGAGGGTGAATCAGAAGAAGCAGAAGAAGGAGAAGGAGAAGGTGAAGACTGGAGGGTGAATCAGAAGAAGTAGAAGAAGGAGAAGGAGAAGGTGAAGTCTGGAGGGTGAATCAGAAGAAGGAGAAGAAGGAGAAGGAGAAGGCGAAGTCTGGAGGGTGAATCAGAAGAAGCAGAAGAAGGAGAAGGAGAAGGTGAAGTCTGGAGGGTGAATCAGAAGAAGCAAAAGAAAGAGAAGGAGAAGATGAAGTCTGGAGGGTGAATCAGAAGAAGTTGAAGAAGGAGAAGGAGAAGGTGAGGTCTGGAGGGTGAATCAGAAGAAGCAGAAGAAGGAGAAGGAGAAGGTGAAGTCTGAAGGGTGAATCAAAAGAAGCAGAAGAAGGAGAAGGAGAAGGTGAAGTCTGGAGGGTGAATCAGAAGAAGCAGAAGAAGGAGAAGGAGAAGGTGAAGTCTGGAGGGTGAATCAGAAGAAGCAGAAGAAGGAGAAGGAGAAGGTGAAGTCTGGTGGGTGAATCAGAATAAGTAGAAAAAGGAGAAGGAGGAGGTGAAGTCTGGAGGGTGAATCATAAGAAGTAGAAGAAGGAGAAGGAGAAGGTGAAGTCAGGAGGGTGAATCAGAAAAAGCAGAAGAAGGAGAAGGAGAAGGTGAAGTCTGGAGGGTGAATCAGAAGAAGCAGAAGAAGGAGAAGGAGAAGATGAAGTCTGGAAGGTGAATCAGAAGAAGTAGATGAAGGAGAAGGAGAAGGTGAAGTCTGGAGGGTGAATCAGAAGAAGCAGAAGAAGGAGAAGGAGAAGGTAAAGTCTGAAGGTGAATCAGAAGAAGCAGAAGAAGGAGAAGGAGAAGTTGAAGTCTGGAGGGTGAATCAGAAGAAGCAGAATAAGGAGAAGGAGAAGGTGAAGTCTGTGGGTGAATCAGAAGAAGCAGAATAAGGAGAAGGAGAAGGTGAAGTCTGGAGGGTGAATCAGAAGAAGCAGAAGAAGGAGAAGGAGAAGGTGAAGTCTGGAGGGTGAATCAGAAGAAGTAGAAGAAGGAGAAGGAGAAGGTGAAGTCTGGAGGGTGAAGCAGAAGAAGTAGATGAAGGAGAAGGAGAAGGTGAAGTCTGGAGGGTGAATCAAAAGAATCAGAAGAAGGAGAAGGAGAAGGTGAAGTCAGGAGGGTGAATCAGAAGAAGCAGAAGAAGGAGAAGGCGAAGGTGAAGTCAGGAGGGTGAAGCAGAAGAAGCAGAAGAAGGAGAAGGAGAAGGTGAAGTTTGGAGGGTGAATCAGAAGAAGTAGAAGAAGGAGAAGGAGAAGGTGTAGTCTGGAGGGTGAATCAGAAGAAGTAGACGAAGGAGAAGGAGAAGGTGAAGTCTGGAGGGTGAATCAGAAGAAGCAGAAGAAGGAGAAGGTGAAGTCTGGAGGGTGAATTAGAAGAAGTACAAGAAGGAGAAGGAGAAGGTGAAGTCTGGAGGGTGAATCAGAAGAAGCAGAAGAAGGAGAAGGAGAAGGTGAAGTCAGGAGGGTGAATCAGGAGAAGCAGAAGAAGGAGAAGGAGAAGGTGAATTCTGGAGGGTGAAGCAGAAGAAGTAGAAGAAGGAGAAGGAGAAGGTGAAGTCAGGAGGGTGAAGCAGAAGAAGTAGAAGAAGGAGAAGGAAAGGGTGAAGTCAGGAGGGTGAATCAGAAGAAGTAGAAGAAGGAGAAGGAGAGGGTGAAGTCAGGAGGGTGAATCAGAAGAAGCAGAAGGAGGAGAAGGAGAAGGTGAAGTCTGGAGGGTGAAGCAGAAGAAGTAGAAGAAGGAGAAGGAGAAGATGAAGTCAGGAGGGTGAATCAGAAGAAGTAGAAGAAGGAGAAGGAGAGGGTGAAGTCAGAAGGGTGAATCAGAAGAAGCAGAAGAAGGAGAAGGAGAAGGTGAAGTCTGGAGGGTGAATCAAAAGAATCAGAAGAAGGAGAAGGAGAAGGTGAAGTCTGGAGGGTGAATCAGAAGAAGCAGAAGAAGGAGAAGAAGGAGGTGAAGACTGGAGGGTGAATCAGAAGAAGCAGAAGAAGGAGAAGGAGAAGGTGAAGTCTGGAGGGTGAATCAGAAGAAGTAGAAGAAGGAGAAGGAGAAGGTGAAGTCTGGAGGGTGAATCAGAAGAAGCAGAAGAAGGAGAAGGAGAAGGTGAAGTCTGGAGGGTGAATCAGAAGAAGCAGAAGAAGGAGAAGGAGAAAATGAAGTCTGGAGGGTGAATCAGAAGAAGTAGAATAAGGAGAAGGAGAAGGTGAGGTCTGGAGGGTGAATCAGAAGAAGCAGAAGAAGGAAAAGGAGAAGGTGAAGTCTGGAGGGTGAATCAGAAGAAGCAGAAGAAGGAGAAGGAGAAGGTGAAGTCTGGAGGGTGAATCAGAAGAAGCAGAAGAAGGAGAAGGAGAAGGTGAAGTCAGGAGGGTGAATCAGAAGAAGCAGAAGAAGGAGAAGGAGAAGGTGAAGTTAGGAGGGTGAATCAGAAGAAGCAGAAGAAGGAGAAGGAGAAGGTGAAGTCAGGGGGGTGAAGCAGAAGAAGTAGAAGAAGGAGAAGGAGAAGGTGAAGTCAGGAGGGTGAAGCAGAAGAAGCAGAAGAAGGAGAACGAGAAGGTGAAGTCTGGAGGGTGAAGCAGAAGAAGCAGAAGAAGGAGAAGGAGAAGTTGAAGTCTAGAGGGTGAATCAGAAGAAGTAGAAGAAGGAGAAGGAGAAGGTGAAGTCTGGAGGGTGAATCAGAAGAAGCAGAAGAAGGAGAAGGAGAAGGTGATGTCTGGAGGGTGAATCAGAAGAAGCAGAAGAAGGAGAAGGAGAAGATGAAGTCTCGAGGGTGAATCAGAAGAAGTCGAAGAAGGAGAAGGAGAATGTGAAGTCTGGAGGGTGAATCAGAAGAAGCAGAAGAAGGAGAAGAAGAAGGTGAAGTCTGGAGGGTGAATCAGAAGAAGTAGAAGAAGGAGAAGGAGAAGGTGAAGTCAGGAGGGTGAAGCAGAAGAAGCAGAAGAAGGAGAAGGAGAAGGTGAAGTCTGGAGGGTGAAGCAGAAGAAGCAGAAGAAGGAGAAGGAGAAGGTGAAGTCTGGAGGGTGAAGCAGAAGAAGCAGAAGAAGGAGAAGGAGAAGGTGAAGTCAGGAGGGTGAATCAGAAGAAGCAGAAGAAGGAGAAGGAGAAGGTGAAGTCTGGAGGGTGAATCAGAAGAAGCAGAAGAAGGAGAAGGAGAAGGTGAAGTCAGGAGGGTGAATCAGAAGAAGCAGAAGAAGGAGAAGGAGAAGGTGAAGTTAGGAGGGTGAATCAGAAGAAGCAGAAGAAGGAGAAGGAGAAGGTGAAGTCAGGGGGGTGAAGCAGAAGAAGTAGAAGAAGGAGAAGGAGAAGATGAAGTCAGGAGGGTGAAGCAGAAGAAGCAGAAGAAGGAGAAGGAGAAGGTGAAGTCTGGAGGGCGCAGCAGAAGAAGCAGAAGAAGGAGAACGAGAAGGTGAAGTCTGGAGGGTGAAGCAGAAGAAGCAGAAGAAGGAGAAGGAGAAGGTGAAGTCTGGAGGGTGAATCAGAAGAAGTAGAGGAAGGAGAAGGAGAAGGTGAAGTCAGCAGGGTGAAGCAGAAGAAGCAGAAGAAGGAGAAGGAGAAGGTGAAGTCTGGAGGGTGAAGCAGAAGAAGCAGAAGAAGGGGAAGGAGAAGGTGAAGTCTGGAGGGCGAAGCAGAAGAAGCAGAAGAAGGAGAAGGAGAAGGTGAAGTCTGAAGGGTGAAGCAGAAGAAGCAGAAGAAGGAGAAGGAGAAGGTGAAGTCTGGAGGGTGAAGCAGAAGAAGCAGAAGAAGGAGAAGGAGAAGGTGAAGTCTGGAGGGTGAAGCAGAAGAAGCAGAAGAAGGAGAAGGAGAAGGTGAAGTCAGGAGGGTGAAGCAGAAGAAGCAGAAGAAGGAGAAGGAGAAGGTGAAGTCTGGAGGGTGAAGCAGAAGAAGCAGAAGAAGGAGAAGGAGAAGGTGAAGTCTGGAGGTTGAAGCGGAAGAAGCCGAAGAAGGAGAAGGAGAAGGTGAAGTCAGGAGGGTGAATCATAAGAAGTAGAAGAAGGAGAAGGAGATGGTGAAGTCTGGAGGGTGAATCAGAAGAAGTAGAAGAAGGAGAAGGAGAAGGTGAAGTCTGGAGGGTGAATCAGAAGAAGTAGAAGAAGGAGAAGGAGAAGGTGAAGTCTGGAGGGTGAATCAGTAGAAGCAGAAGAAGGAGAAGGAGAAGGAGAAGGAGCAGAGGAAGAGACCAGGAAGCTCCAGAGCGATTTGGACAGACTGGGCGATTGGGCGGATAAATGGCAGATGCACTACAATGTGGACAAGTGCGAAGTTATCCACCTTGGGTGCAGGAACGGGAGGGCAAATTATTATTTAAATGGCAATAGATTGGGAGAGGGGGAAGTACAGAGAGACCTGGGTGTTCTTGTACACCAGTCACTGAAGGCGAGCATGCAGGTGCAACAGGCGGTCAAGAAGGCAAACGGTATGCTGGCCTTCATAGCAAAAGGGTTAGAATACAGGAACAGGGATACCTTGCTGCAGCTGTACAGGGCACTGGTGAGACCACACCTCGAGTACTGTGTACAGTTTTGGTCGCCTCATCTGAGGAAGGATGTTCTTGCCATGGAGGGGGTGCAGCGGCGATTCACCAGGCTGATACCAGGAATGGCGGGAATGACCTATGAGGAGAGACTATGTAGTTTAGGGATGTACACACTGGAGTTTAGAAGATTGAGAGGGGACCTCATAGAAGTGTATAAAATTCTGACAGGTCTAGACAGACTGGATGCAGAAGGAATGTTTCCCTTGGCGGGTGAGAACAGAACTAGAGGACATAATTTAAGGATAAGGGCTAAACCATTTAGGACAGAGATGAGGGGGAATTTCTTCACTCAGAGAGTGGTGAACCTGTGGAACTCATTGCCACAGAGGGCAGTGTACGCCAGCTCATTAAATATATTTAAGAGGGAATTAGATATATTTCTACGGGCAAAAGGGGTTAAGGGTTACGGAGAGAAGGCGGGGACGGGATACTGAATTAAAGGATCAGCCATGATCTCATCGAATGGCGGAGCAGGCACGAAGGGCCGAATGGCCTACTCCTGCTCCTATCTTCTATGTATCTATGTATCTATGTGAAGTCTGGAGGGAAAAGCAGAAGAAGTAGAAGAAGGAGAAGGAGAAGGTGAAGTCTGGAGGGTGAATCAGAAGAAGTAGAAGAAGGAGAAGGAGAAGGTGAAGTCTGGAGGGTGAATCAGAGGAAGCAGAAGAAGGAGAAGGAGATGGTGAAGTCTGGAGGGTGAATCAGAAGAAGTAGAAGAAGGAGAAGGAGAAGGTGTAGTCTGGAGGGTGAATCAGAAGAAGTAGACGAAGGAGAAGGAGAAGGTGAAGTCTGGAGGGTGAATCAGAAGAAGCAGAAGAAGGAGAAGGAGAAGGTGAAGTCTGGAGGGTGAATCAGAAGAAGTAGAAGAAGGAGAAGGAGAAGGTGAAGTCTGGAGGGTGAATCAGAAGAAGCAGAAGAAGGAGAAGGAGAAGGTGAAGTCTGGAGGGTGAATCAGAAGAAGCAGAAGAAGTAGAAGGAGAAGGTGAAGTCTGGAGGGTGAATCAGGAGAAGCAGAAGAAGGAGAAGGAGAAGGTGAAGTCTGGAGGGTGAATCAGAAGAAGCAGAAGAAGGAGAAGGAGAAGGTGAAGACTGGAGGGTGAATCAGAAGAAGTAGAAGAAGGAGAAGGAGAAGGTGAAGTCTGGAGGGTGAATCAGAAGAAGGAGAAGAAGGAGAAGGAGAAGGCGAAGTCTGGAGGGTGAATCAGAAGAAGCAGAAGAAGGAGAAGGAGAAGGTGAAGTCTGGAGGGTGAATCAGAAGAAGCAAAAGAAGGAGAAGGAGAAGATGAAGTCTGGAGGGTGAATCAGAAGAAGTTGAAGAAGGAGAAGGAGAAGGTGAGGTCTGGAGGGTGAATCAGAAGAAGCAGAAGAAGGAGAAGGAGAAGGTGAAGTCTGAAGGGTGAATCAAAAGAAGCAGAAGAAGGAGAAGGAGAAGGTGAAGTCTGGAGGGTGAATCAGAAGAAGCAGAAGAAGGAGAAGGAGAAGGAGAAGGTGAAGTCTGGAGGGTGAATCAGAAGAAGTAGAAAAAGGAGAAGGAGGAGGTGAAGTCTGGAGGGTGAATCAGAAGAAGTAGAAGAAGGAGAAGGAGAAGGTGAAGTCAGGAGGGTGAATCAGAAAAAGCAGAAGAAGGAGAAGGAGAAGGTGAAGTCTGGAGGGTGAATCAGAAGAAGCAGAAGAAGGAGAAGGAGAAGATGAAGTCTGGAGGGTGAATCAGAAGAAGTAGATGAAGGAGAAGGAGAAGGTGAAGTCTGGAGGGTGAATCAGAAGAAGCAGAAGAAGGAGAAGGAGAAGGTAAAGTCTGAAGGTGAATCAGAAGAAGCAGAAGAAGGAGAAGGAGAAGGTGAAGTCTGGAGGGTGAATCAGAAGAAGCAGAATAAGGAGAAGGAGAAGGTGAAGTCTGGCGGGTGAATCAGAAGAAGCAGAATAAGGAGAAGGAGAAGGTGAAGTCTGGAGGGTGAATCAGAAGAACCAGAAGAAGGAGAAGGAGAAGGTGAAGTCTGGAGGGTGAATCAGAAGAAGTAGAAGAAGGAGAAGGAGAAGGTGAAGTCTGGAGGGTGAAGCAGAAGAAGTAGATGAAGGAGAAGGAGAAGGTGAAGTCAGGAGGGTGAATCAGAAGAAGTAGAAGAAGGAGAAGGAGAGGGTGAAGTCAGGAGGGTGAATCAGAAGAAGCAGAAGAAGGAGAAGGAGAAGGTGAAGTCTGGAGGGTGAATCAAAAGAATCAGAAGAAGGAGAAGGAGAAGGTGAAGTCTGGAGGGTGAATCAGAAGAAGCAGAAGAAGGAGAAGGAGAAGGTGAAGACTGGAGGGTGAATCAAAAGAATCAGAAGAAGGAGAAGGAGAAGGTGAAGTCAGGAGGGTGAATCAGAAGAAGTAGAAGAAGGAGAAGGAGAAGGTGAAGTCTGGAGGGTGAATCAGAAGAAGCAGAAGAAGGAGAAGGAGAAGGTGAAGTCTGGAGGGTGAATCAAAAGAATCAGAAGAAGGAGAAGGAGAAGGTGAAGTCAGGAGGGTGAATCAGAAGAAGCAGAAGAAGGAGAAGGCGAAGGTGAAGTCAGGAGGGTGAAGCAGAAGAAGCAGAAGAAGGAGAAGGAGAAGGTGAAGTCTGGAGGGTGAATCAGAAGAAGAAGAAGAAGGAGAAGGAGAAGGTGAAGTCAGGAGGGTGAAGCAGAAGAAGCAGAAGAAGGAGAAGGAGAAGGTGAAGTCTGGAGGGTGAAGCAGAAGAAGCAGAAGAAGGAGAAGGAGAAGGTGAAGTCTGGAGGGTGAAGCAGAAGAAGCAGAAGGAGGAGAAGGAGAAGGTGAAGTCAGGAGGGTGAATCATAAGTAGTAGAAGAAGGAGAAGGAGAAGGTGAAGTCTGGAGGGTGAATCAGAAGAAGTAGAAGAAGGAGAAGGAGAAGGTGAAGTCTGGAGGGTGAATCAGAAGAAGTAGAAGAAGGAGAAGGAGAAGGTGAAGTCTGGAGGGTGAATCAGAAGAAGCAGAAGAAGGAGAAGGAGAAGGTGAAGTCTGGAGGGAGAAGCAGAAGAAGTAGAAGACGGAGAAGGAGAAGGTGAAGTCTGGAGGGTGAATCAGAAGAAGTAGAAGAAGGAGAAGGAGAAGGTGAAGTCTGGAGGGTGAATCAGAAGAAGCAGAAGAAGGAGAAGGTGAAGTCTGGAGGGTGAATTAGAAGAAGTACAAGAAGGAGAAGGAGAAGGTGAAGTCTGGAGGGTGAATCAGAAGAAGCAGAAGAAGGAGAAGGTGAAGTCTGGATGGTGAATTAGAAGAAGTACAAGAAGGAGAAGGAGAAGGTGAAGTCTGGAGGGTGAATCAGAAGAAGCAGAAGAAGGAGAAGGAGAAGGTGAAGTCAGGAGGGTGAATCAGGAGAAGCAGAAGAAGGAGAAGGAGAAGGTGAATTCTGGAGGGTGAAGCAGAAGAAGTAGAAGAAGGAGAAGGAGAAGGTGAAGTCAGGAGGGTGAAGCAGAAGAAGTAGAAGAAGGAGAAGGAAAGGGTGAAGTCAGGAGGGTGAATCAGAAGAAGTAGAAGAAGGAGAAGGAGAGGGTGAAGTCAGGAGGGTGAATCAGAAGAAGCAGAAGGAGGAGAAGGAGAAGGTGAAGTCTGGAGGGTGAAGCAGAAGAAGTAGAAGAAGGAGAAGGAGAAGTTAAAGTCAGGAGGGTGAATCAGAAGAAGCAGAAGAAGGAGAAGGAGAAGGTGAAGTCTGGATGGTGAATCAAAAGAATCAGAAGAAGGAGAAGGAGAAGGTGAAGTCTGGAGGGTGAATCAGAAGAAGCAGAAGAAGGAGAAGAAGGAGGTGAAGACTGGAGGGTGAATCAGAAGAAGCAGAAGAAGGAGAAGGAGAAGGTGAAGTCTGGAGGGTGAATCAGAAGAAGTAGAAGAAGGAGAAGGAGAAGGTGAAGTCTGGAGGGTGAATCAGAAGAAGCAGAAGAAGGAGAAGGAGAAGGTGAAGTCTGGAGGGTGAATCAGAAGAAGCAGAAGAAGGAGAAGGAGAAAATGAAGTCTGGAGGGTGAATCAGAAGAAGTAGAATAAGGAGAAGGAGAAGGTGAGGTCTGGAGGGTGAATCAGAAGAAGCAGAAGAAGGAAAAGGAGAAGGTGAAGTCTGGAGGGTGAATCAGAAGAAGCAGAAGAAGGAGAAGGAGAAGGTGAAGTCTGGAGGGTGAATCAGAAGAAGCAGAAGAAGGAGAAGGAGAAGGTGAAGTCAGGAGGGTGAATCAGAAGAAGCAGAAGAAGGAGAAGGAGAAGGTGAAGTTAGGAGGGTGAATCAGAAGAAGCAGAAGAAGGAGAAGGAGAAGGTGAAGTCAGGGGGGTGAAGCAGAAGAAGTAGAAGAAGGAGAAGGAGAAGGTGAAGTCAGGAGGGTGAAGCAGAAGAAGCAGAAGAAGGAGAACGAGAAGGTGAAGTCTGGAGGGTGAAGCAGAAGAAGCAGAAGAAGGAGAAGGAGAAGTTGAAGTCTGGAGGGTGAATCAGAAGAAGTAGAAGAAGGAGAAGGAGAAGGTGAAGTCTGGAGGGTGAATCAGAAGAAGCAGAAGAAGGAGAAGGAGAAGGTGATGTCTGGAGGGTGAATCAGAAGAAGCAGAAGAAGGAGAAGGAGAAGATGAAGTCTCGAGGGTGAATCAGAAGAAGTAGAAGAAGGAGAAGGAGAATGTGAAGTCTGGAGGGTGAATCAGAAGAAGCAGAAGAAGGAGAAGGAGAAGGTGAAGTCTGGAGGGTGAATCAGAAGAAGTAGAAGAAGGAGAAGGAGAAGGTGAAGTCAGGAGGGTGAAGCAGAAGAAGCAGAAGAAGGAGAAGGAGAAGGTGAAGTCTGGAGGGTGAAGCAGAAGAAGCAGAAGAAGGAGAAGGAGAAGGTGAAGTCTGGAGGGTGAAGCAGAAGAAGCAGAAGAAGGAGAAGGAGAAGGTGAAGTCAGGAGGGTGAATCAGAAGAAGCAGAAGAAGGAGAAGGAGAAGGTGAAGTCTGGAGGGTGAATCAGAAGAAGCAGAAGAAGGAGAAGGAGAAGGTGAAGTCAGGAGGGTGAATCAGAAGAAGCAGAAGAAGGAGAAGGAGAAGGTGAAGTTAGGAGGGTGAATCAGAAGAAGCAGAAGAAGGAGAAGGAGAAGGTGAAGTCAGCAGGGTGAAGCAGAAGAAGCAGAAGAAGGAGAAGGAGAAGGTGAAGTCTGGAGGGTGAAGCAGAAGAAGCAGAAGAAGGAGAAGGAGAAGGTGAAGTCTGGAGGGCGAAGCAGAAGAAGCAGAAGAAGGAGAAGGAGAAGGTGAAGTCTGAAGGGTGAAGCAGAAGAAGCAGAAGAAGGAGAAGGAGAAGGTGAAGTCTGGAGGGTGAAGCAGAAGAAGCAGAAGAAGGAGAAGGAGAAGGTGAAGTCTGGAGGGTGAAGCAGAAGAAGCAGAAGAAGGAGAAGGAGAAGGTGAAGTCAGGAGGGTGAAGCAGAAGAAGCAGAAGAAGGAGAAGGAGAAGGTGAAGTCTGGAGGGTGAAGCAGAAGAAGCAGAAGAAGGAGAAGGAGAAGGTGAAGTCTGGAGGTTGAAGCGGAAGAAGCAGAAGAAGGAGAAGGAGAAGGTGAAGTCAGGAGGGTGAATCATAAGAAGTAGAAGAAGGAGAAGGAGATGGTGAAGTCTGGAGGGTGAATCAGAAGAAGTAGAAGAAGGAGAAGGAGAAGGTGAAGTCTGGAGGGTGAATCAGAAGAAGTAGAAGAAGGAGAAGGAGAAGGTGAAGTCTGGAGGGTGAATCAGAAGAAGCAGAAGAAGGAGAAGGAGAAGGTGAAGTCTGGAGGGAAAAGCAGAAGAAGTAGAAGAAGGAGAAGGAGAAGGTGAAGTCTGGAGGGTGAATCAGAAGAAGTAGAAGAAGGAGAAGGAGAAGGTGAAGTCTGGAGGGTGAATCAGAGGAAGCAGAAGAAGGAGAAGGAGATGGTGAAGTCTGGAGGGTGAATCAGAAGAAGTAGAAGAAGGAGAAGGAGAAGGTGTAGTCTGGAGGGTGAATCAGAAGAAGTAGACGAAGGAGAAGGAGAAGGTGAAGTCTGGAGGGTGAATCAGAAGAAGCAGAAGAAGGAGAAGGAGAAGGAGAAGTCTGGAGGGTGAATCAGAAGAAGTAGAAGAAGGAGAAGGAGAAGGTGAAGTCTGGAGGGTGAATCAGAAGAAGCAGAAGAAGGAGAAGGAGAAGGTGAAGTCTGGAGGGTGAATCAGAAGAAGCAGAAGAAGTAGAAGGAGAACGTGAAGTCTGGAGGGTGAATCAGGAGAAGCAGAAGAAGGAGAAGGAGAAGGTGAAGTCTGGAGGGTGAATCAGAAGAAGCAGAAGAAGGAGAAGGAGAAGGTGAAGACTGGAGGGTGAATCAGAAGAAGTAGAAGAAGGAGAAGGAGAAGGTGAAGTCTGGAGGGTGAATCAGAAGAAGGAGAAGAAGGAGAAGGAGAAGGCGAAGTCTGGAGGGTGAATCAGAAGAAGCAGAAGCAGGAGAAGGAGAAGGTGAAGTCTGGAGGGTGAATCAGAAGAAGCAAAAGAAGGAGAAGGAGAAGATGAAGTCTGGAGGGTGAATCAGAAGAAGTTGAAGAAGGAGAAGGAGAAGGTGAGGTCCGGAGGGTGAATCAGAAGAAGCAGAAGAAGGAGAAGGAGAAGGTGAAGTCTGAAGGGCGAATCAAAAGAAGCAGAAGAAGGAGAAGGAGAAGGTGAAGTCTGGAGGGTGAATCAGAAGAAGCAGAAGAAGGAGAAGGAGAAGGTGAAGTCTGGAGGGTGAATCAGAAGAAGTAGAAAAAGGAGAAGGAGGAGGTGAAGTCTGGAGGGTGAATCAGAAGAAGTAGAAGAAGGAGAAGGAGAAGGTGAAGTCAGGAGGGTGAATCAGAAAAAGCAGAAGAAGGAGAAGGAGAAGGTGAAGTCTGGAGGGTGAATCAGAAGAAGCAGAAGAAGGAGAAGGAGAAGATGAAGTCTGGAGGGTGAATCAGAAGAAGTAGATGAAGGAGAAGGAGAAGGTGAAGTCTGGAGGGTGAATCAGAAGAAGTAGATGAAGGAGAAGGAGAAGGTGAAGTCTGGAGGGTGAATCAGAAGAAGCAGAAGAAGGAGAAGGAGAAGGTAAAGTCTGAAGGTGAATCAGAAGAAGCAGAAGAAGGAGAAGGAGAAGGTGAAGTCTGGAGGGTGAATCAGAAGAAGCAGAATAAGGAGAAGGAGAAGGTGAAGTCTGGCGGGTGAATCAGAAGAAGCAGAATAAGGAGAAGGAGAAGGTGAAGTCTGGAGGGTGAATCAGAAGAACCAGAAGAAGGAGAAGGAGAAGGTGAAGTCTGGAGGGTGAATCAGAAGAAGTAGAAGAAGGAGAAGGAGAAGGTGAAGTCTGGAGGGTGAAGCAGAAGAAGTAGATGAAGGAGAAGGAGAAGGTGAAGTCAGGAGGGTGAATCAGAAGAAGTAGAAGAAGGAGAAGGAGAGGGTGAAGTCAGGAGGGTGAATCAGAAGAAGCAGAAGAAGGAGAAGGAGAAGGTGAAGTCTGGAGGGTGAATCAAAAGAATCAGAAGAAGGAGAAGGAGAAGGTGAAGTCTGGAGGGTGAATCAGAAGAAGCAGAAGAAGGAGAAGGAGAAGGTGAAGACTGGAGGGTGAATCAAAAGAATCAGAAGAAGGAGAAGGAGAAGGTGAAGTCAGGAGGGTGAATCAGAAGAAGTAGAAGAAGGAGAAGGAGAAGCTGAAGTCTGGAGGGTGAATCAGAAGAAGCAGAAGAAGGAGAAGGAGAAGGTGAAGTCTGGAGGGTGAATCAAAAGAATCAGAAGAAGGAGAAGGAGAAGGTGAAGTCAGGAGGGTGAATCAGAAGAAGCAGAAGAAGGAGAAGGCGAAGGTGAAGTCAGGAGGGTGAAGCAGAAGAAGCAGAAGAAGGAGAAGGAGAAGGTGAAGTCTGGAGGGTGAATCAGAAGAAGAAGAAGAAGGAGAAGGAGAAGGTGAAGTCAGGAGGGTGAAGCAGAAGAAGCAGAAGAAGGAGAAGGAGAAGGTGAAGTCTGGAGGGTGAAGCAGAAGAAGCAGAAGAAGGAGAAGGAGAAGGTGAAGTCTGGAGGGTGAAGCAGAAGAAGCAGAAGGAGGAGAAGGAGAAGGTGAAGTCAGGAGGGTGAATCATAAGTAGTAGAAGAAGGAGAAGGAGAAGGTGAAGTCTGGAGGGTGAATCAGAAGAAGTAGAAGAAGGAGAAGGAGAAGGTGAAGTCTGGAGGGTGAATCAGAAGAAGTAGAAGAAGGAGAAGGAGAAGGTGAAGTCTGGAGGGTGAATCAGAAGAAGCAGAAGAAGGAGAAGGAGAAGGTGAAGTCTGGAGGGAGAAGCAGAAGAAGTAGAAGACGGAGAAGGAGAAGGTGAAGTCTGGAGGGTGAATCAGAAGAAATAGAAGAAGGAGAAGGAGAAGGTGAAGTCTGGAGGGTGAATCAGAAGAAGTCGAAGAAGGAGAAGGAGAAGGTGAAGTCTGGAGGGTGAATCAGAAGAAGCAGAAGAAGGAGAAGGAGAAGGTGAAGTCTGGAGGATGAATCAGAAGAAGTAGAAGAAGGAGAAGGAGAAGGTGTAGTCTGGAGGGTGAATCAGAAGAAGTAGACGAAGGAGAAGGAGAAGGTGAAGTCTGGAGGGTGAATCAGAAGAAGCAGAAGAAGGAGAAGGAGAAGGTGAAGTCTGGAGGGTGAATCAGAAGAAGTAGAAGAAGGTGAAGGAGAAGGTGATGTCTGGAGGGTGAATCAGAAGAAGCAGAAGAAGGAGAAGGAGAAGGTGAAGTCTGGAGGGTGAATCAGAAGAAGCAGAAGAAGGAGAAGGAGAAGGTGAAATCTGGAGGGTGAATCAGAAGAAGCAGAAGAAGGAAAAGGAGAAGGTGAAGTCTGGAGGGTGAATCAGATGAAGCAGAAGGAGTAGCATGAGAAGGTGAAGTCTGGAGGGTGAATCAGAAGAAGTAGAAGAAGGAGAAGGAGAAGGTGAAGTCTGGAGGGTGAATCAGAAGAAGCAGAAGAAGGAGAAGGAGAAGGTGAAGTCAGGAGGGTGAATCAGGAGAAGCAGAAGAAGGAGAAGGAGAAGGTGAAGTCTGGAGGGTGAATCAGAAGAAGCAGAAGAAGGAGAAGGAGAAGATGAAGACTGGAGGGTGAATCAGAAGAAGTAGAAGAAGGAGAAGGAGAAGGTGAAGTCTGGAGGGTGAATCAGAAGAAGTAGAAGAAGGAGAAGGAGAAGGCGAAGTCTGGAGGGTGAATCAGAAGAAGCAGAAGAAGGAGAAGGAGAAGGTGAAGTCTGGAGGGTCAATCAGAAGAAGCAAAAGAAGGAGAAGGAGAAGATGAAGTCTGGAGGGTGAATCAGAAGAAGTAGAAGAAGGAGAAGGAGAAGGTGAGGTCTGGAGGGTGAATCAGAAGAAGCAAAAGAAGGAGAAGGAAAAGGTGAAATCTGAAGGGTGAATCAAAAGAAGCAGAAGAAGGAGAAGGAGAAGGTGAAGTCTGGAGGGTGAATCAGAAGAAGCAGAAGAAGGAGAATGAGAAGGTGAAGTCTGGAGGGTGAATCAGAAGAAGCAGAAGAAGGAGAAGGAGAAGGTGAAGTCTGGTGGGTGAATCAGAAGAAGTAGAAGAAGGAGAAGGAGAAGGTGAAGTCTGGAGGGTGAATCAGAAGAAGTAGAAGAAGGAGAAGGAGAAGATGAAGTCAGGAGGGTGAATCAGAAAAAGCAGAAGAAGGAGAAGGAGAAGGTGAAGTCTGGAGGGTAAATCAGAAGAAGCAGAAGAAGGAGAAGGAGAAGATGAAGTCTGGAGGGTGAATCAGAAGAAGTAGATGAAGGAGAAGGAGAAGGTGAAGTCTGGAGGGTGAATAAGAAGAAGCAGAAGAAGGAGAAGGAGAAGGTAAGTCAGGAGGGTGATTCAAAAGAAGCAGAAGAAGGAGAAGGAGAAGGTGAAGTCTGGAGGGTGAATCAGGAGAAGCAGAATAAGGAGAAGGAGAAGGTGAAGTCTGGTAGGTGAATCAGAAGAAGCAGAAGAAGGAGAAGGAGAAGGGGAAGTCTGGAGGGTGAATCAGAAGAAGTAGAAGAAGGAGAAGGAGAAGGTGAAGTCTGGAGGGTGAATCAGAAGAAGGAGAAGAAGGAGAAGGAGAAGGCGAAGTCTGGAGGGTGAATCAGAAGAAGCAAAAGAAGGAGAAGGAGAAGATGAAGTCTGGAGGGTGAATCAGAAGAAGTTGAAGAAGGAGAAGGAGAAGGTGAGGTCTGGAGGGTGAATCAGAAGAAGCAGAAGAAGGAGAAGGAGAAGGTGAAGTCTGAAGGGTGAATCAAAAGAAGCAGAAGAAGGAGAAGGAGAATGTGAAGTCTGGAGGGTGAATCAGAAGAAGCAGAAGAAGGAGAAGGAGAAGGTGAAGTCTGGTGGGTGAATCAGAAGAAGTAGAAAAAGGAGAAGGAGGAGGTGAAGTCTGGAGGGTGAATCAGAAGAAGTAGAAGAAGGAGAAGGAGAAGGTGAAGTCAGGAGGGTGAATCAGAAAAAGCAGAAGAAGGAGAAGGAGAAGGTGAAGTCTGGAGGGTGAATCAGAAGAAGCAGAAGAAGGAGAAGGAGAAGTTGAAGTCTGGAGGGTGAAGCAGAAGAAGTAGATGAAGGAGAAGGAGAAGGTGAAGTCAGGAGGGTGAATCAGAAGAAGTAGAAGAAGGAGAAGGAGAGGGTGAAGTCAGGAGGGTGAATCAGAAGAAGCAGAAGAAGGAGAAGGAGAAGGTGAAGTCTGGATGGTGAATCAAAAGAATCAGAAGAAGGAGAAGGAGAAGGTGAAGTCTGGAGGGTGAATCAGAAGAAGCAGAAGAAGGAGAAGGAGAAGGTGAAGACTGGAGGGTGAATCAAAAGAATCAGAAGAAGGAGAAGGAGAAGGTGAAGTCAGGAGGGTGAATCAGAAGAAGTAGAAGAAGGAGAAGGAGAAGGTGAAGTATGGAGGGTGAATCACAAGAAGCAGAAGAAGGAGAAGGAGAAGGTGAAGTCTGGAGGGTGAATCAAAAGAATCAGAAGAAGGAGAAGGAGAAGGTGAAGTCAGGAGGGTGAATCAGAAGAAGCAGAAGAAGGAGAAGGCGAAGGTGAAGTCAGGAGGGTGAAGCAGAAGAAGCAGAAGAAGGAGAAGGAGAAGGTGAAGTCTGGAGGGTGAATCAGAAGAAGAAGAAGAAGGAGAAGGAGAAGGTGAAGTCAGGAGGGTGAAGCAGAAGAAGCAGAAGAAGGAGAAGGAGAAGGTGAAGTCTGGAGGGTGAAACAAAAAAGCAGAAGAAGGAGAAGGAGAAGGTGAAGTCTGGAGGGTGAAGCAGAAGAAGCAGAAGGAGGAGAAGGAGAAGGTGAAGTCAGGAGGGTGAATCATAAGTAGTAGAAGAAGGAGAAGGAGAAGGTGAAGTCTGGAGGGTGAATCAGAAGAAGTAGAAGAAGGAGAAGGAGAAGGTGAAGTCTGGAGGGTGAATCAGAAGAAGTAGAAGAAGGAGAAGGAGAAGGTGAAGTCTGGTGGGTGAATCAGAAGAAGCAGAAGAAGGAGAAGGAGAAGGTGAAGTCTGGAGGGAGAAGCAGAATAAGTAGAAGAAGGAGAAGGAGAAGGTGAAGTCTGGAGGGTGAATCAGAAGAAGTAGAAGAAGGAGAAGGAGAAGGTGAAGTCTGGAGGGTGAATCAGAAGAAGTAGAAGAAGGAGAAGGAGAAGGTGAAGTCTGGAGGGTGAATCAGAAGAAGCAGAAGAAGGAGAAGGTGAAGTCTGGAGGATGAATCAGAAGAAGTAGAAGAAGGAGAAGGAGAAGGTGTAGTCTGGAGGGTGAATCAGAAGAAGTAGACGAAGGAGAAGGAGAAGGTGAAGTCTGGAGGGTGAATCAGAAGAAGCAGAAGAAGGAGAAGGAGAAGGTGAAGTCTGGAGGGTGAATCAGAAGAAGTAGAAGAAGGTGAAGGAGAAGGTGAAGTCTGGAGGGTGAATCAGAAGAAGCAGAAGAAGGAGAAGGAGAAGGTGAAGTCTGGAGGGTGAATCAGAAGAAGCAGAAGAAGGAGAAGGAGAAGGTGAAATCTGGAGGGTGAATCAGAAGAAGCAGAAGAAGGAAAAGGAGAAGGTGAAGTCTGGAGGGTGAATCAGATGAAGCAGAAGGAGTAGCAGGAGAAGGTGAAGTCTGGAGGGTGAATCAGAAGAAGTAGAAGAAGGAGAAGGAGAAGGTGAAGTCTGGAGGGTGAATCAGAAGAAGCAGAAGAAGGAGAAGGAGAAGGTGAAGTCAGGAGGGTGAATCAGGAGAAGCAGAAGAAGGAGAAGGAGAAGGTAAGTCAGGAGGGTGATTCAAAAGAAGCAGAAGAAGGAGAAGGAGAAGGTGAAGTCTGGAGGGTGAATCAGGAGAAGCAGAATAAGGAGAAGGAGAAGGTGAAGTCTGGTAGGTGAATCAGAAGAAGCAGAAGAAGGAGAAGGAGAAGGGGAAGTCTGGAGGGTGAATCAGAAGAAGTAGAAGAAGGAGAAGGAGAAGGTGAAGTCTGGAGGGTGAATCAGAAGAAGGAGAAGAAGGAGAAGGAGAAGGCGAAGTCTGGAGGGTGAATCAGAAGAAGCAAAAGAAGGAGAAGGAGAAGATGAAGTCTGGAGGGTGAATCAGAAGAAGTTGAAGAAGGAGAAGGAGAAGGTGAGGTCTGGAGGGTGAATCAGAAGAAGCAGAAGAAGGAGAAGGAGAAGGTGAAGTCTGAAGGGTGAATCAAAAGAAGCAGAAGAAGGAGAAGGAGAATGTGAAGTCTGGAGGGTGAATCAGAAGAAGCAGAAGAAGGAGAAGGAGAAGGTGAAGTCTGGTGGGTGAATCAGAAGAAGTAGAAAAAGGAGAAGGAGGAGGTGAAGTCTGGAGGGTGAATCAGAAGAAGTAGAAGAAGGAGAAGGAGAAGGTGAAGTCAGGAGGGTGAATCAGAAAAAGCAGAAGAAGGAGAAGGAGAAGGTGAAGTCTGGAGGGTGAATCAGAAGAAGCAGAAGAAGGAGAAGGAGAAGGTGAAGTCTGGAGGGTGAAGCAGAAGAAGTAGATGAAGGAGAAGGAGAAGGTGAAGTCAGGAGGGTGAATCAGAAGAAGTAGAAGAAGGAGAAGGAGAGGGTGAAGTCAGGAGGGTGAATCAGAAGAAGCAGAAGAAGGAGAAGGAGAAGGTGAAGTCTGGATGGTGAATCAAAAGAATCAGAAGAAGGAGAAGGAGAAGGTGAAGTCTGGAGGGTGAATCAGAAGAAGCAGAAGAAGGAGAAGGAGAAGGTGAAGACTGGAGGGTGAATCAAAAGAATCAGAAGAAGGAGAAGGAGAAGGTGAAGTCAGGAGGGTGAATCAGAAGAAGTAGAAGAAGGAGAAGGAGAAGGTGAAGTATGGAGGGTGAATCACAAGAAGCAGAAGAAGGAGAAGGAGAAGGTGAAGTCTGGAGGGTGAATCAAAAGAATCAGAAGAAGGAGAAGGAGAAGGTGAAGTCAGGAGGGTGAATCAGAAGAAGCAGAAGAAGGAGAAGGCGAAGGTGAAGTCAGGAGGGTGAAGCAGAAGAAGCAGAAGAAGGAGAAGGAGAAGGTGAAGTCTGGAGGGTGAATCAGAAGAAGAAGAAGAAGGAGAAGGAGAAGGTGAAGTCAGGAGGGTGAAGCAGAAGAAGCAGAAGAAGGAGAAGGAGAAGGTGAAGTCTGGAGGGTGAAACAAAAAAGCAGAAGAAGGAGAAGGAGAAGGTGAAGTCTGGAGGGTGAAGCAGAAGAAGCAGAAGGAGGAGAAGGAGAAGGTGAAGTCAGGAGGGTGAATCATAAGTAGTAGAAGAAGGAGAAGGAGAAGGTGAAGTCTGGAGGGTGAATCAGAAGAAGTAGAAGAAGGAGAAGGAGAAGGTGAAGTCTGGAGGGTGAATCAGAAGAAGTAGAAGAAGGAGAAGGAGAAGGTGAAGTCTGGTGGGTGAATCAGAAGAAGCAGAAGAAGGAGAAGGAGAAGGTGAAGTCTGGAGGGAGAAGCAGAATAAGTAGAAGAAGGAGAAGGAGAAGGTGAAGTCTGGAGGGTGAATCAGAAGAAGTAGAAGAAGGAGAAGGAGAAGGTGAAGTCTGGAGGGTGAATCAGAAGAAGTAGAAGAAGGAGAAGGAGAAGGTGAAGTCTGGAGGGTGAATCAGAAGAAGCAGAAGAAGGAGAAGGTGAAGTCTGGAGGATGAATCAGAAGAAGTAGAAGAAGGAGAAGGAGAAGGTGTAGTCTGGAGGGTGAATCAGAAGAAGTAGACGAAGGAGAAGGAGAAGGTGAAGTCTGGAGGGTGAATCAGAAGAAGCAGAAGAAGGAGAAGGAGAAGGTGAAGTCTGGAGGGTGAATCAGAAGAAGTAGAAGAAGGTGAAGGAGAAGGTGAAGTCTGGAGGGTGAATCAGAAGAAGCAGAAGAAGGAGAAGGAGAAGGTGAAGTCTGGAGGGTGAATCAGAAGAAGCAGAAGAAGGAGAAGGAGAAGGTGAAATCTGGAGGGTGAATCAGAAGAAGCAGAAGAAGGAAAAGGAGAAGGTGAAGTCTGGAGGGTGAATCAGATGAAGCAGAAGGAGTAGCAGGAGAAGGTGAAGTCTGGAGGGTGAATCAGAAGAAGTAGAAGAAGGAGAAGGAGAAGGTGAAGTCTGGAGGGTGAATCAGAAGAAGCAGAAGAAGGAGAAGGAGAAGGTGAAGTCAGGAGGGTGAATCAGGAGAAGCAGAAGAAGGAGAAGGATAAGGTGAAGTCTGGAGGGTGAATCAGAAGAAGCAGAAGAAGGAGAAGGAGAAGATGAAGACTGCAGGGTGAATCAGAAGAAGTAGAAGAAGGAGAAGGAGAAGGTGAAGTCTGGAGGGTGAATCAGAAGAAGTAGAAGAAGGAGAAGGAGAAGGCGAAGTCTGGAGGGTGAATCAGAAGAAGCAGAAGAAGGAGAAGGAGAAGGTGAAGTCTGGAGGGTCAATCAGAAGAAGCAAAAGAAGGAGAAGGAGAAGATGAAGTCTGGAGGGTGAATCAGAAGAAGTAGAAGAAGGAGAAGGAGAAGGTGAGGTCTGGAGGGTGAATCAGAAGAAGCAAAAGAAGGAGAAGGAGAAGGTGAAGTCAGGAGGGTGAATCAAAAGAAGCAGAAGAAGGAGAAGGAGAAGGTGAAGTCTGGAGGGTGAATCAGAAGAAGCAGAAGAAGGAGAAGGAGAAGGTGAAGTCTGGAGGGTGAATCAGAAGAAGCAGAAGAAGGAGAAGGAGAAGGTGAAGTCTGGTGGGTGAATCAGAAGAAGTAGAAGAAGGAGAAGGAGACGGTGAAGTCTGGAGGGTGAATCAGAAGAAGTAGAAGAAGGAGAAGGAGAAGGTGAAGTCAGGAGGGTGAATCAGAAAAAGCAGAAGAAGGAGAAGGAGAAGGTGAAGTCTGGAGGGTAAATCAGAAGAAGCAGAAGAAGGAGAAGGAGAAGATGAAGTCTGGAGGGTGAATCAGAAGAAGTAGATGAAGGAGAAGGAGAAGGTGAAGTCTGGAGGGTGAATCAGAAGAAGCAGAAGAAGGAGAAGGAGAAGGTAAGTCAGGAGGGTGATTCAAAAGAAGCAGAAGAAGGAGAAGGAGAAGGTGAAGTCTGGAGGGTGAATCAGGAGAAGCAGAATAAGGAGAAGGAGAAGGTGAAGTCTGGCGGGTGAATCAGAAGAAGCAGAAGAAGGAGAAGGAGAAGGGGAAGTCTGGAGGGTGAATCAGAAGAAGTAGAAGAAGGAGAAGGAGAAGGTGAAGTCTGGAGGGTGAAGCAGAAGAAGGAGAAGAAGGAGAAGGAGAAGGTGAAGTCAGGAGGGTGAATCAGAAGAAGTAGAAGAAGGAGAAGGAGAAGGTGAAATCTGGAGGGTGAAGCAGAAGGAGCAGAAGAAGGAGAAGGAGAAGGTGAAGTCAGGAGGGTGAATCATAAGAAGTAGAAGAAGGAGAAGGAGAAGGTGAAGTCTGGAGGGTGAATCAGAAGAAGTAGAAGAAGGAGAAGGAGAAGGTGAAGTCTGGAGGGTGAATCAGGAGAAGTAGAAGAAGGAGAAGGAGAAGGTGAAGGCTGGAGGGTGAATCAGAAGAAGCAGAAGAAGGAGAAGGAGAAGGTGAAGTTTGGAGGGAGAAGCAGAAGAAGTAGAAGAAGGAGAAGGAGAAGGTGAAGTCTGGATGGTGAATCAGAAGAAGTAGAAGAAGGAGAAGGAGAAGGTGAAGTCTGGAGGGTGAATCAGAAGAAGTAGAAGAAGGAGAAGGAGAAGGTGAAGTCTGGAGCGTGAATCAGAAGAAGCAGAAGAAGGAGAAGGAGAAGGTGAAGTCTGGAGGGTGAATCAGAAGAAGTAGAAGAAGGAGAAGGAGAAGGTGAAGTCTGGAGGGTGAATCAGAAGAAGCAGGAGAAGTAGCAGGAGAAGGTGAAGTCTGGAGGGTGAGTCAGAAGAAGCAGAAGAAGGAGAAGGAGAAGGTGAAGTCTGGAGGGTGAATCAGAAGAAGTAGAAGAAGGAGAAGGAGAAGGTGTAGTCTGGAGGGTGAATCAGAAGAAGCAGAAGAAGGAGAAGGAGAAGGTGAAGTGTGGAGGGTGAATCAGAAGAAGCAGAAGAAGGAGAAGGAGAAGATGAAGTCTGGAGGGTGAATCAGAAGAAGTAGAAGAAGGAGAAGGAGAAGGTGAAGTCTGGAGGGTGAATCAGAAGAAGCAGAAGAAGGAGAAGGAGAAGGTGAAATCTGGAGGGTGAATCAGAAGAAGCAGAAGAAGGAAAAAGAGAAGGTGAAGTGTGGAGGGTGAATCAGAAGAAGCAGAAGAAGGAGAAGGAGAAGATGAAGTCTGGAGGGTGAATCAGAAGAAGTAGAAGAAGGAGAAGGAGAAGGTGAAGTCTGGAGGGTGAATCAGAAGAAGCAGAAGAAGGAGAAGGAGAAGGTGAAATCTGGAGGGTGAATCAGAAGAAGCAGAAGAAGGAAAAAGAGAAGGTGAAGTCTGGAGGGTGAATCAGGAGAAGCAGAAGAAGGAGAAGGAGAAGGTGAAGTCTGGAGGGTGAATCAGAAGACGCAGAAGAAGGAGAAGGAGAAGGTGAAGACTGGAGGGTGAATCAGAAGAAGTAGAAGAAGGAGAAGGAGAAGGTGAAGTCTGGAGGGTGAATCAGAAGAAGTAGAAGAAGGAGAAGGAGAAGGCGAAGTCTGGAGGGTGAAACAGAAGAAGCAGAAGAAGGAGAAGGAGAAGGTGAAGTCTGGAGGGTGAATCAGAAGAAGCAAAAGAAGGAGAAGGAGAAGATGAAGTCTGGAGGGTGAATCAGAAGAAGTTGATGAAGGAGAAGGAGAAGGTGAGGTCTGGAGGGTGAATCAGAAGAAGCAGAAGAAGGAGAAGAAGAAGGTGAAGTCTGAAGGGTGAATCAGAAGAAGCAGAAGAAGGAGAAGGAGAAGGTGAAGACTGGAGGGTGAATCAGAAGAAGTAGAAGAAGGAGAAGGAGAAGGTGAAGTCTGGAGGGTGAATCAGAAGAAGTAGAAGAAGGAGAAGGAGAAGGTGAAGTCTGGAGAGTGAATCAGAAGAAGCAGAAGAAGGAGAAGGAGAAGATGAAGTCTGGAGGGTGAATCAGAAGAAGTAGAAGAAGGAGAAGGAGAAGGTGAGGTCTGGAGGGTGAATCAGAAGAAGCAGAAGAAGGAGAAGGAGAAGGTGAAGTCTGGAGGGTGAATCAGAAGAAGTAGAAGAAGGAGAAGGAGAAGGTGAAGTCAGGAGGGAGAAGCAGAAGAAGCAGAAGAAGGAGAAGGAGAAGGTGAAGTCTGGAGGGTGAAGCAGAAGAAGCAGAAGAAGGAGAAGAAGAAGGTGAAGTCTGGAGGGTGGAGCAGAAGAAGCAGAAGAAGGAGAAGGAGAAGGTGAAGTCAGGAGGGTGAATCATAAGAAGTAGAAGAAGGAGAAGGAGAAGGTGAAGTCTGGAGGGTGAATCAGAAGAAGTAGAAGAAGGAGAAGGAGAAGGTGAAGTCTGAAGGGTGAATCAGAAGAAGTAGAAGAAGGAGAAGGAGAAGGTGAAGTCTGGAGGGTGAATCAGAAGAAGCAGAAGAAGGAGAAGGAGAAGGTGAAGTCTGGAGGGAGAAGCAGAAGAAGTAGAAGAAGGAGAAGGAGAAGGTGAAGTCTGGAGGGTGAATCAGAAGAAGTAGAAGAAGGAGAAGGAGAAGGTGAAGTCTGGAGGGTGAATCAGAAGAAGCAGAAGAAGGAAAAAGAGAAGGTGAAGTCTGGAGGGTGAATCAGAAGAAGCAGAAGAAGTAGAAGGAGAAGGTGAAGTCTGGAGGGTGAATCAGAAGAAGTAGAAGAAGGAGAAGGAGAAGGTGAAGTCTGGAGGGTGAATCAGAAGAAGCAGAATAAGGAGAAGGAGAAGGTGAAGTCAGGAGGGTGAATCAGGAGAAGCAGAAGAAGGAGAAGGAGAAGGTGAAGTCTGGAGGGTGAATCAGAAGACGCAGAAGAAGGAGAAGGAGAAGGCGAAGTCTGGAGGGTGAAACAGAAGAAGCAGAAGAAGGAGAAGGAGAAGGTGAAGTCTGGAGGGTGAATCAGAAGATGCAAAAGAAGGAGAAGGAGAAGATGAAGTCTGGAGGGTGAAACAGAAGAAGCAGAAGAAGGAGAAGTAGAAGGTGAAGACTGGAGGGTGAATCAGAAGAAGTAGAAGAAGGAGAAGGAGAAGGTGAAGTCTGGAGGGTGAATCAGAAGAAGTAGAAGAAGGAGAAGGAGAAGGCGAAGTCTGGAGGGTGAAACAGAAGAAGCAGAAGAAGGAGAAGGAGAAGGTGAAGTCTGGAGGGTGAATCAGAAGAAGCAAAAGAAGGAGAAGGAGAAGATGAAGTCTGGAGGGTGAATCAGAAGAAGTTAATGAAGGAGAAGGAGAAGGTGAGGTCTGGAGGGTGAATCAGAAGAAGCAGAAGAAGGAGAAGAAGAAGGTGAAGTCTGAAGGGTGAATCAGAAGAAGCAGAAGAAGGAGAAGGAGAAGGTGAAGACTGGAGGGTGAATCAGAAGAAGTAGAAGAAGGAGAAGGAGAAGGTGAAGTCTGGAGGGTGAATCAGAAGAAGTAGAAGAAGGAGAAGGAGAAGGTGAAGTCTGGAGAGTGAATCAGAAGAAGCAGAAGAAGGAGAAGGAGAAGATGAAGTCTGGAGGGTGAATCAGAAGAAGTAGAAGAAGGAGAAGGAGAAGGTGAGGTCTGGAGGGTGAATCAGAAGAAGCAGAAGAAGGAGAAGGAGAAGGTGAAGTCTGGAGGGTGAATCAGAAGAAGTAGAAGAAGGAGAAGGAGAAGGTGAAGTCAGGAGGGAGAAGCAGAAGAAGCAGAAGAAGGAGAAGGAGAAGGTGAAGTCTGGAGGGTGAAGCAGAAGAAGCAGAAGAAGGAGAAGAAGAAGGTGAAGTCTGGAGGGTGGAGCAGAAGAAGCAGAAGAAGGAGAAGGAGAAGGTGAAGTCAGGAGGGTGAATCATAAGAAGTAGAAGAAGGTGAAGGATAAGGTGAAGTCTGGAGGGTGAATCAGAAGAAGCAGAAGAAGGAGAAGGAGAAGGTGAAGTCTGGAGGGTGAATCAGAAGAAGCAGAAGAAGGAGAAGGAGAAGGTGAAATCTGGAGGGTGAATCAGAAGAAGCAGAAGAAGGAAAAGGAGAAGGTGAAGTCTGGAGGGTGAATCAGATGAAGCAGAAGGAGTAGCAGGAGAAGGTGAAGTCTGGAGGGTGAATCAGAAGAAGTAGAAGAAGGAGAAGGAGAAGGTGAAGTCTGGAGGGTGAATCAGAAGAAGCAGAAGAAGGAGAAGGAGAAGGTGAAGTCAGGAGGGTGAATCAGAAAAAGCAGAAGAAGGAGAAGGAGAAGGTGAAGTCTGGAGGGTAAATCAGAAGAAGCAGAAGAAGGAGAAGGAGAAGATGAAGTCTGGAGGGTGAATCAGAAGAAGTAGATGAAGGAGAAGGAGAAGGTGAAGTCTGGAGGGTGAATCAGAAGAAGCAGAAGAAGGAGAAGGAGAAGGTAAGTCAGGAGGGTGATTCAAAAGAAGCAGAAGAAGGAGAAGGAGAAGGTGAAGTCTGGAGGGTGAATCAGGAGAAGCAGAATAAGGAGAAGGAGAAGGTGAAGTCTGGCGGGTGAATCAGAAGAAGCAGAAGAAGGAGAAGGAGAAGGGGAAGTCTGGAGGGTGAATCAGAAGAAGTAGAAGAAGGAGAAGGAGAAGGTGAAGTCTGGAGGGTGAAGCAGAAGAAGGAGAAGAAGGAGAAGGAGAAGGTGAAGTCAGGAGGGTGAATCAGAAGAAGTAGAAGAAGGAGAAGGAGAAGGTGAAATCTGGAGGGTGAAGCAGAAGGAGCAGAAGAAGGAGAAGGAGAAGGTGAAGTCAGGAGGGTGAATCATAAGAAGTAGAAGAAGGAGAAGGAGAAGGTGAAGTCTGGAGGGTGAATCAGAAGAAGTAGAAGAAGGAGAAGGAGAAGGTGAAGTCTGGAGGGTGAATCAGGAGAAGTAGAAGAAGGAGAAGGAGAAGGTGAAGGCTGGAGGGTGAATCAGAAGAAGCAGAAGAAGGAGAAGGAGAAGGTGAAGTTTGGAGGGAGAAGCAGAAGAAGTAGAAGAAGGAGAAGGAGAAGGTGAAGTCTGGATGGTGAATCAGAAGAAGTAGAAGAAGGAGAAGGAGAAGGTGAAGTCTGGAGGGTGAATCAGAAGAAGTAGAAGAAGGAGAAGGAGAAGGTGAAGTCTGGAGCGTGAATCAGAAGAAGCAGAAGAAGGAGAAGGAGAAGGTGAAGTCTGGAGGGTGAATCAGAAGAAGTAGAAGAAGGAAAAGGAGAAGGTGAAGTCTGGAGGGTGAATCAGAAGAAGCAGGAGAAGTAGAGGGAGAAGGTGAAGTCTGGAGGGTGAGTCAGAAGAAGCAGAAGAAGGAGAAGGAGAAGGTGAAGTCTGGAGGGTGAATCAGAAGAAGTAGAAGAAGGAGAAGGAGAAGGTGTAGTCTGGAGGGTGAATCAGAAGAAGCAGAAGAAGGAGAAGGAGAAGGTGAAGTGTGGAGGGTGAATCAGAAGAAGCAGAAGAAGGAGAAGGAGAAGGTGAAGTCTGGAGGGTGAATCAGAAGAAGCAGAAGAAGGAGAAGGAGAAGGTGAAATCTGGAGGGTGAATCAGAAGAAGCAGAAAAGGAAAAAGAGAAGGTGAAGTCTGGAGGGTGAATCAGAAGAAGCAGAAGAAGTAGAAGGAGAAGGTGAAGTCTGGAGGGTGAATCAGAAGAAGTAGAAGAAGGAGAAGGAGAAGGTGAAGTCTGGAGGGTGAATCAGAAGAAGCAGAATAAGGAGAAGGAGAAGGTGAAGTCAGGAGGGTGAATCAGGAGAAGCAGAAGAAGGAGAAGGAGAAGGTGAAGTCTGGAGGGTGAATCAGAAGACGCAGAAGAAGGAGAAGGAGAAGGTGAAGACTGGAGGGTGAATCAGAAGAAGTAGAAGAAGGAGAAGGAGAAGGTGAAGTCTGGAGGGTGAATCAGAAGAAGTAGAAGAAGGAGAAGGAGAAGGCGAAGTCTGGAGGGTGAAACAGAAGAAGCAGAAGAAGGAGAAGGAGAAGGTGAAGTCTGGAGGGTGAATCAGAAGAAGCAAAAGAAGGAGAAGGAGAAGATGAAGTCTGGAGGGTGAATCAGAAGAAGTTGATGAAGGAGAAGGAGAAGGTGAGGTCTGGAGGGTGAATCAGAAGAAGCAGAAGAAGGAGAAGAAGAAGGTGAAGTCTGAAGGGTGAATCAGAAGAAGCAGAAGAAGGAGAAGGAGAAGGTGAAGACTGGAGGGTGAATCAGAAGAAGTAGAAGAAGGAGAAGGAGAAGGTGAAGTCTGGAGGGTGAATCAGAAGAAGTAGAAGAAGGAGAAGGAGAAGGTGAAGTCTGGAGAGTGAATCAGAAGAAGCAGAAGAAGGAGAAGGAGAAGATGAAGTCTGGAGGGTGAATCAGAAGAAGTAGAAGAAGGAGAAGGAGAAGGTGAGGTCTGGAGGGTGAATCAGAAGAAGCAGAAGAAGGAGAAGGAGAAGGTGAAGTCTGGAGGGTGAATCAGAAGAAGTAGAAGAAGGAGAAGGAGAAGGTGAAGTCAGGAGGGAGAAGCAGAAGAAGCAGAAGAAGGAGAAGGAGAAGGTGAAGTCTGGAGGGTGAAGCAGAAGAAGCAGAAGAAGGAGAAGAAGAAGGTGAAGTCTGGAGGGTGGAGCAGAAGAAGCAGAAGAAGGAGAAGGAGAAGGTGAAGTCAGGAGGGTGAATCATAAGAAGTAGAAGAAGGAGAAGGAGAAGGTGAAGTCTGGAGGGTGAATCAGAAGAAGTAGAAGAAGGAGAAGGAGAAGGTGAAGTCTGAAGGGTGAATCAGAAGAAGTAGAAGAAGGAGAAGGAGAAGGTGAAGTCTGGAGGGTGAATCAGAAGAAGCAGAAGAAGGAGAAGGAGAAGGTGAAGTCTGGAGGGAGAAGCAGAAGAAGTAGAAGAAGGAGAAGGAGAAGGTGAAGTCTGGAGGGTGAATCAGAAGAAGTAGAAGAAGGAGAAGGAGAAGGTGAAGTCTGGAGGGTGAATCAGAAGAAGCAGAAGAAGGAAAAAGAAAAGGTGAAGTCTGGAGGGTGAATCAGAAGAAGCAGAAGAAGTAGAAGGAGAAGGTGAAGTCTGGAGGGTGAATCAGAAGAAGTAGAAGAAGGAGAAGGAGAAGGTGAAGTCTGGAGGGTGAATCAGAAGAAGCAGAATAAGGAGAAGGAGAAGGTGAAGTCAGGAGGGTGAATCAGGAGAAGCAGAAGAAGGAGAAGGAGAAGGTGAAGTCTGGAGGGTGAATCAGAAGACGCAGAAGAAGGAGAAGTAGAAGGTGAAGACTGGAGGGTGAATCAGAAGAAGTAGAAGAAGGAGAAGGAGAAGGTGAAGTCTGGAGGGTGAATCAGAAGAAGTAGAAGAAGGAGAAGGAGAAGGCGAAGTCTGGAGGGTGAAACAGAAGAAGCAGAAGAAGGAGAAGGAGAAGGTGAAGTCTGGAGGGTGAATCAGAAGAAGCAAAAGAAGGAGAAGGAGAAGATGAAGTCTGGAGGGTGAATCAGAAGAAGTTGATGAAGGAGAAGGAGAAGGTGAGGTCTGGAGGGTGAATCAGAAGAAGCAGAAGAAGGAGAAGAAGAAGGTGAAGTCTGAAGGGTGAATCAGAAGAAGCAGAAGAAGGAGAAGGAGAAGGTGAAGACTGGAGGGTGAATCAGAAGAAGTAGAAGAAGGAGAAGGAGAAGGTGAAGTCTGGAGGGTGAATCAGAAGAAGTAGAAGAAGGAGAAGGAGAAGGTGAAGTCTGGAGAGTGAATCAGAAGAAGCAGAAGAAGGAGAAGGAGAAGATGAAGTCTGAAGGGTGAATCAGAAGAAGTAGAAGAAGGAGAAGGAGAAGGTGAGGTCTGGAGGGTGAATCAGAAGAAGCAGAAGAAGGAGAAGGAGAAGGTGAAGTCTGGAGGGTGAATCAGAAGAAGTAGAAGAAGGAGAAGGAGAAGGTGAAGTCAGGAGGGAGAAGCAGAAGAAGCAGAAGAAGGAGAAGGAGAAGGTGAAGTCTGGAGGGTGAAGCAGAAGAAGCAGAAGAAGGAGAAGAAGAAGGTGAAGTCTGGAGGGTGGAGCAGAAGAAGCAGAAGAAGGAGAAGGAGAAGGTGAAGTCAGGAGGGTGAATCATAAGAAGTAGAAGAAGGAGAAGGAGAAGGTGAAGTCTGGAGGGTGAATCAGAAGAAGTAGAAGAAGGAGAAGGAGAAGGTGAAGTCTGAAGGGTGAATCAGAAGAAGTAGAAGAAGGAGAAGGAGAAGGTGAAGTCTGGAGGGTGAATCAGAAGAAGCAGAAGAAGGAGAAGGAGAAGGTGAAGTCTGGAGGGAGAAGCAGAAGAAGTAGAAGAAGGAGAAGGAGAAGGTGAAGTCTGGAGGGTGAATCAGAAGAAGTAGAAGAAGGAGAAGGAGAAGGTGAAGTCTGGAGGGTGAATCAGAAGAAGCAGAAGAAGGAGAAGGAGAAGGTGAAGTCTGGAGGGTGAATCAGAAGAAGTAGAAGAAGGAGAAGGAGAAGGTGTAGTCTGGAGGGTGAATCAGAAGAAGTAGACGAAGGAGAAGGAGAAGGTGAAGTCTGGAGGGTGAATCAGAAGAAGCAGAAGAAGGCGAAGGAGAAGGTGAAGTCTGGAGGGTGAATCAGAAGAAGTAGAAGAAGGTGAAGGAGAAGGTGAAGTCTGGAGGGTGAATCAGAAGAAGCAGAAGGAAAAGGAGAAGGTGAAGTCTGGAGGGTGATACAGAAGAAGCAGAAGAAGGAGAAGGAGAAGGTGAAATCTGGAGGGTGAATCAGAAGAAGCAGAAGAAGGAAAAGGAGAAGGTGAAGTCTGGAGGGTGAATCAGAAGAAGCAGAAGAAGTAGCAGGAGAAGGTGAAGTCTGGAGGGTGAATCAGAAGAAGTAGAAGAAGGAGAAGGAGAAGGTGAAGTCTGGAGGGTGAATCAGAAGAAGCAGAAGAAGGAGAAGGAGAAGGTGAAGTCAGGAGGGTGAATCAGGAGAAGCAGAAGAAGGAGAAGGAGAAGGTGAAGTCTGGAGGGTGAATCAGAAGAAGCAGAAGAAGCAGAAGGAGAAGATGAAGACTGGAGGGTGAATCAGAAGAAGTAGAAGAAGGAGAAGGAGAAGGTGAAGTCTGGAGGGTGAATCAGAAGAAGTAGAAGAAGGAGAAGGAGAAGGCGAAGTCTGGAGGGTGAATCAGAAGAAGCAGAAGAAGGAGAAGGAGAAGGTGAAGTCTGGAGGGTGAATCAGAAGAAGCAAAAGAAGGAGAAGGAGAAGATGAAGTCTGGAGGGTGAATCAGAAGAAGTAGAAGAAGGAAAAGGAGAAGGTGAGGTCTGGAGGGTGAATCAGAAGAAGCAGAAGAAGGAGAAGGCGAAGGTGAAGTCTGAAGGGTGAATCAAAAGAAGCAGAAGAAGGAGAAGGAGAAGGTGAAGTCTGGAGGGTGAATCAGAAGAAGCAGAAGAAGGAGAAGGAGAAGGTGAAGTCTGGAGGGTGAATCAGAAGAAGCAGAAGAAGGAGAAGGAGAAGGTAAGTCAGGAGGGTGATTCAGAAGAAGCAGAAGAAGGAGAAGGAGAAGGTGAAGTCTGGAGGGTGAATCAGGAGAAGCAGAATAAGGAGAAGGAGAAGGTGAAGTCTGGCGGGTGAATCAGAAGAAGCAGAAGAAGGAGAAGGAGAAGGTGAAGTCTGGAGGGTGAATCAGAAGAAGCAGAAGAAGGAGAAGGAGAAGGTGAAGTCTGGAGGGTGAAGCAGAAGAAGTAGAAGAAGGAGAAGGAGAAGGTGAAGTCAGGAGGGTGAATCAGAAGAAGTAGAAGAAGGAGAAGGAGAAGGTGAGGTCTGGAGGGTGAAACAGAAGAAGCAGAAGAAGGAGAAGGAGAAGGTGAAGTCTGGAGGGTGAAGCAGAAGAAGCAGAAGAAGGAGAAGGAGAAGGTGAAGTCTGGAGGGTGAAGCAGAAGAAGCAGAAGAAGGAGAAGGAGAAGGTGAAGTCAGGCGGGTGAATCATAAGAAGTCGAAGAAGGAGAAGGAGAAGGTGAAGTCTGGAGGGTGAATCAGAAGAAGTAGAAGAAGGAGAAGGAGAAGGTGAAGTCTGGAGGGTGAATCAGAAGAAGTAGAAGAAGGAGAAGGAGAAGGTGAAGTCTGGAGGCTGAATCAGAAGAAGCAGAAGAAGGAGAAGGAGAAGGTGAAGTCTGGAGGGTGAATCAGAAGAAGCAGAAGAAGGAGAAGGAGAAGGTGAAGTCTGGAGGGTGAATCAGAAGAAGTAGAAGAAGGAGAAGGAGAAGGTGTAGTCTGGAGGGTGAATCAGAAGAAGTAGACGAAGGAGAAGGAGAAGGTGAAGTCTGGATGGTGAATCAGAAGAAGCAGAAGAAGGAGAAGGAGAAGGTGAAGTCTGGAGGGTGAATCAGAAGAAGTAAAAGAAGGTGAAGGAGAAGGTGAAGTCTGGAGGGTGAATCAGAAGAAGCAGAAGAATGAGAAGGAGAAGGTGAAGTCTGGAGGGTGAATCAGAAGAAGCAGAAGAAGGAGAAGGAGAAGGTGAAATCTGGAGGATGAATCAGAAGAAGCAGAAGAAGGAAAAGGAGAAGGTGAAGTCTGGAGGGTGAATCAGAAGAAGCAGAAAAAGTAGCAGGAGAAGGTGAAGTCTGGAGGGTGAATCAGAAGAAGTAGAAGAAGGAGAAGGAGAAGGTGAAGTCTGGAGGGTGAATCAGAAGAAGCAGAAGAAGGAGAAGGAGAAGGTGAAGTCAGGAGGGTGAATCAGGAGAAGCAGAAGAAGGAGAAGGAGAAGGTGAAGTCTGGAGGGTGAATCAGAAGAAGCAGAAGAAGGAGAAGGAGAAGGTGAAGGCTGGAGGGTGAATCAGAAGAAGTAGAAGAAGGAGAAGGAGAAGGTGAAGTCTGGAGGGTGAATCAGAAGAAGTAGAAGAAGGAGAAGGAGAAGGCGAAGTCTGGAAGGTGAATCAGAAGAAGCAGAAGAAGGAGAAGGAGAAGGTGAAGTCTGGAGGGTGAATCAGAAGAAGCAAAAGAAGGAGAAGTAGAAGATGAAGTCTGGAGGGTGAATCAGAAGAAGTAGAAGAAGGAGAAGGAGAAGGTGAGGTCTGGAGGGTGAATCAGAAGAAGCAGAAGAAGGAGAAGGAGAAGGCGAAGTCTGAAGGGTGAATCAAAAGAAGCAGAAGAAGGAGAAGGAGAAGGTGAAGTCTGGAGGGTGAATCAGAAGAAGCAGAAGAAGGAGAAGGAGAAGGTGAAGTCTGGAGGGTGAATCAGAAGAAGCAGAAGAAGGAGAAGGAGAAGGTGAAGTCTGGTGGGTGAATCAGAAGAAGTAGAAGAAGGAGAAGGAGAAGGTGAAGTCTGGAGGGTGAATCAGAAGAAGTAGAAGAAGGAGAAGGAGAAGGTGAAGTCAGGAGGGTGAATCAGAAAAAGCAGAAGAAGGAGAAGGAGAAGGTGAAGTCTGGAGGGTGAATCAGAAGAAGCAGATGAAGGAGAAGGAGAAGATGAAGTCTGGAGGGTGAATCAGAAGAAGTAGATGAAGGAGAAGGAGAAGGTGAAGTCTGGAGGGTGAATCAGAAGAAGCAGAAGAAGGAGAAGGAGAAGGTAAGTCAGGAGGGTGATTCAGAAGAAGCAGAAGAAGGAGAAGGAGAAGGTGAAGTCTGGAGGGTGAATCAGGAGAAGCAGAATAAGGAGAAGGAGAAGGTGAAGTCTGGCGGGTGAATCAGATGAAGCAGAAGAAGGAGAAGTAGAAGGTGAAGTCTGGAGGGTGAATCAGAAGAAGTAGAAGAAGGAGAAGCAGAAGGTGAAGTCTGGAGGGTGAAGCAGAAGAAGTAGAAGAAGGTGAAGGAGAAGGTGAGGTCTGGAGGGTGAATCAGAAGAAGCAGAAGAAGGAGAAGGCGAAGGTGAAGTCTGAAGGGTGAATCAAAAGAAGCAGAAGAAGGAGAAGGAGAAGGTGAAGTCTGGAGGGTGAATCAGAAGAAGCAGAAGAAGGAGAAGGAGAAGGTGAAGTCTGGAGGGTGAATCAGAAGAAGCAGAAGAAGGAGAAGGAGAAGGTAAGTCAGGAGGGTGATTCAGAAGAAGCAGAAGAAGGAGAAGGAGAAGGTGAAGTCTGGAGGGCGAATCAGGAGAAGCAGAATAAGGAGAAGGAGAAGGTGAAGTCTGGCGGGTGAATCAGAAGAAGCAGAAGAAGGAGAAGGAGAAGGTGAAGTCTGGAGGGTGAATCAGAAGAAGCAGAAGAAGGAGAAGGAGAAGGTGAAGTCTGGAGGGTGAAGCAGAAGAAGTAGAAGAAGGAGAAGGAGATGTTGAAGTCAGGAGGGTGAATCAGAAGAAGCAGAAGAAGGAGAAGGAGAAGGTGAGGTCTGGAGGGTGAAGCAGAAGAAGCAGAAGAAGGAGAAGGAGAAGGTGAAGTCTGGAGGGTGAAGCAGAAGAAGCAGAAGAAGGAGAAGGAGAAGGTGAAGTCTGGAGGGTGAAGCAGAAGAAGCAGAAGAAGGAGAAGGAGAAGGTGAAGTCAGGAGGGTGAATCATAAGAAGTAGAAGAAGGAGAAGGAGAAGGTGAAGTCTGGAGGGTGAATCAGAAGAAGTAGAAGAAGGAGAAGGAGAAGGTGAAGTCTGGAGGGTGAATCAGAAGAAGTAGAAGAAGGAGAAGGAGAAGGTGAAGTCTGGAGGCTGAATCAGAAGAAGCAGAAGAAGGAGAAGGAGAAGGTGAAGTCTGGAGGGAGAAGCAGAAGAAGTAGAAGAAGGAGAAGGAGAAGGTGAAGTTTGGAGGGTGAATCAGAAGAAGTAGAAGAAGGAGAAGTAGAAGGTGAAGTCTGGAGGGTGAATCAGAAGAAGCAGAAGAATGAGATGGAGAAGGTGAAGGCTGGAGGGTGAATCAGAAGAAGTAGAAGAAGGAGAAGGAGAAGGTGAAGTCTGGAGGATGAAGCAGAAGAAGTAGAAGAAGGAGAAGGAGAAGGTGAAGTCAGAAGGGTGTATCAGAAGAAGTAGAAGAAGGAGAAGGAGAGGGTGAAGTCAGGAGGGTGAATCAGAAGAAGCAGAAGAAGGAGAAGGAGAAGATGAAGTCCGGAGGCTGAATCAAAAGAATCAGAAGAAGGAGAAGGAGAAGGTGAAGTCTGGAGGGTGAATCAGAAGAAGCAGAAGAAGGAGAAGGAGAAGGTGAAGTCTGGAGGGAGAAGCAGAAGAAGTAGAAGAAGGAGAAGGAGAAGGTGAAGTTTGGAGGGTGAATCAGAAGAAGTAGAAGAAGGAGAAGTAGAAGGTGAAGTCTGGAGGGTGAATCAGAAGAAGCAGAAGAATGAGATGGAGAAGGTGAAGGCTGGAGGGTGAATCAGAAGAAGTAGAAGAAGGAGAAGGAGAAGGTGAAGTCTGGAGGATGAAGCAGAAGAAGTAGAAGAAGGAGAAGGAGAAGGTGAAGTCAGAAGGGTGTATCAGAAGAAGTAGAAGAAGGAGAAGGAGAGGGTGAAGTCAGGAGGGTGAATCAGAAGAAGCAGAAGAAGGAGAAGGAGAAGATGAAGTCCGGAGGCTGAATCAAAAGAATCAGAAGAAGGAGAAGGAGAAGGTGAAGTCTGGAGGGTGAATCAGAAGAAGCAGAAGAAGGAGAAGGAGAAGGTGAAGACTGGAGGGTGAATCAGAAGAAGTAAAAGAAGGAGAAGGAGAAGGTGAAGTCTGGAGGGTGAATCAGAAGAAGTAGAACAAGGAGAAGGAGAAGGTGAAGTCTGGAGGCTGAATCAGAAGAAGCAGAAGAAGGAGAAGGAGAAGGTGAAGTCTGGAGGGTGAATCAGAAGAAGCAGAAGAAGGAGAAGGAGAAGGTGAAGTCTGGAGGGTGAATCAGAAGAAGTAGAAGAAGGTGAAGGAGAAGGTGAAGTCTGGAGGGTGAATCAGAAGAAGCAGAAGAATGAGAAGGAGAAGGTGAAGTCTGGAGGGTGAATCAGAAGAAGCAGAAGATGTAGCAGGAGAAGGTGAAGTCTGGAGGGTGAATCAGAAGAAGTAGAAGAAGGAGAAGGAGAAGGTGAAGTCTGGAGGGTGAATCAGAAGAAGCAGAAGAAGGAGAAGGAGAAGGTGAAGTCAGGAGGGTGAATCAGGAGAAGCAGAAAAAGGAGAAGGAGAAGGTGAAGTCTGGAGGGTGAATCAGAAGAAGCAGAAGAAGGAGAAGGAGATGGTGAAGTGTGGAGGGTGAATCAGAAGAAGCAGAAGAAGGAGAAGGAGAAGGTGAAGTCTGGAGGGTGAAGCAGAAGAAGCAGAAGAAGGAGAAGGAGAAGGTGAAGTCAGGAGGGTGAATCATAAGAAGTAGAAGAAGGAGAAGGAGAAGGTGAAGTCTGGAGGGTGAATCAGAAGAAGTAGAAGAAGGAGAAGGAGAAGGTGAAGTCTGGAGGGTGAATCAGAAGAAGTAGAAGAAGGAGAAGGAGAAGGTGAAGTCTGGAGGCTGAATCAGAAGAAGCAGAAGAAGGAGAAGGAGAAGGTGAAGTCTGGAGGGCGAATCAGGAGAAGCAGAATAAGGAGAAGGAGAAGGTGAAGTCTGGCGGGTGAATCAGAAGAAGCAGAAGAAGGAGAAGGAGAAGGTGAAGTCTGGAGGGTGAATCAGAAGAAGCAGAAGAAGGAGAAGGAGAAGGTGAAGTCTGGAGGGTGAAGCAGAAGAAGTAGAAGAAGGAGAAGGAGATGTTGAAGTCAGGAGGGTGAATCAGAAGAAGCAGAAGAAGGAGAAGGAGAAGGTGAGGTCTGGAGGGTGAAGCAGAAGAAGCAGAAGAAGGAGAAGGAGAAGGTGAAGTCTGGAGGGTGAAGCAGAAGAAGCAGAAGAAGGAGAAGGAGAAGGTGAAGTCTGGAGGGTGAAGCAGAAGAAGCAGAAGAAGGAGAAGGAGAAGGTGAAGTCAGGAGGGTGAATCATAAGAAGTAGAAGAAGGAGAAGGAGAAGGTGAAGTCTGGAGGGTGAATCAGAAGAAGTAGAAGAAGGAGAAGGAGAAGGTGAAGTCTGGAGGGTGAATCAGAAGAAGTAGAAGAAGGAGAAGGAGAAGGTGAAGTCTGGAGGCTGAATCAGAAGAAGCAGAAGAAGGAGAAGGAGAAGGTGAAGTCTGGAGGGAGAAGCAGAAGAAGTAGAAGAAGGAGAAGGAGAAGGTGAAGTTTGGAGGGTGAATCAGAAGAAGTAGAAGAAGGAGAAGTAGAAGGTGAAGTCTGGAGGGTGAATCAGAAGAAGCAGAAGAATGAGATGGAGAAGGTGAAGGCTGGAGGGTGAATCAGAAGAAGTAAAAGAAGGAGAAGGAGAAGGTGAAGTCTGGAGGCTGAATCAGAAGAAGCAGAAGAAGGAGAAGGAGAAGGTGAAGTCTGGAGGGCGAATCAGGAGAAGCAGAATAAGGAGAAGGAGAAGGTGAAGTCTGGCGGGTGAATCAGAAGAAGCAGAAGAAGGAGAAGGAGAAGGTGAAGTCTGGAGGGTGAATCAGAAGAAGCAGAAGAAGGAGAAGGAGAAGGTGAAGTCTGGAGGGAGAAGCAGAAGAAGTAGAAGAAGGAGAAGGAGAAGGTGAAGTTTGGAGGGTGAATCAGAAGAAGTAGAAGAAGGAGAAGTAGAAGGTGAAGTCAGGAGGGTGAATCAGGAGAAGCAGAAAAAGGAGAAGGAGAAGGTGAAGTCTGGAGGGTGAATCAGAAGAAGCAGAAGAAGGAGAAGGAGATGGTGAAGTGTGGAGGGTGAATCAGAAGAAGCAGAAGAAGGAGAAGGAGAAGATGAAGTCTGGAGGGTGAATCAGAAGAAGTAGAAGAAGGAGAAGGAGAAGGTGAGGTCTGGAGGGTGAATCAGAAGAAGCAGAAGAAGGAGAAGGAGAAGGCGAAGTCTGAAGGGTGAATCAAAAGAAGCAGAAGAAGGAGAAGGAGAAGGTGAAGTCTGGAGGGTGAATCAGAAGAAGCAGAAGAAGGAGAAGGAGAAGGTGAAGTCTGGAGGGTGAATCAGAAGAAGCAGAAGAAGGAGAAGGAGAAGGTGAAGTCTGGTGGGTGAATCAGAAGAAGTAGAAGAAGGAGAAGGAGAAGGTGAAGTCTGGAGGGTGAATCAGAAGAAGTAGAAGAAGGAGAAGGAGAAGGTGAAGTCAGGAGGGTGAATCAGAAAAAGCAGAAGAAGGAGAAGGAGAAGGTGAAGTCTGGAGGGTGAAGCAGAAGAAGCAGAAGAAGGAGAAGGAGAAGGTGAAGTCAGGAGGGTGAATCATAAGAAGTAGAAGAAGGAGAAGGAGAAGGTGAAGTCTGGAGGGTGAATCAGAAGAAGTAGAAGAAGGAGAAGGAGAAGGTGAAGTCTGGAGGGTGAATCAGAAGAAGTAGAAGAAGGAGAAGGAGAAGGTGAAGTCTGGAGGCTGAATCAGAAGAAGCAGAAGAAGGAGAAGGAGAAGGTGAAGTCTGGAGGGCGAATCAGGAGAAGCAGAATAAGGAGAAGGAGAAGGTGAAGTCTGGCGGGTGAATCAGAAGAAGCAGAAGAAGGAGAAGGAGAAGGTGAAGTCTGGAGGGTGAATCAGAAGAAGCAGAAGAAGGAGAAGGAGAAGGTGAAGTCTGGAGGGTGAAGCAGAAGAAGTAGAAGAAGGAGAAGGAGATGTTGAAGTCAGGAGGGTGAATCAGAAGAAGCAGAAGAAGGAGAAGGAGAAGGTGAGGTCTGGAGGGTGAAGCAGAAGAAGCAGAAGAAGGAGAAGGAGAAGGTGAAGTCTGGAGGGTGAAGCAGAAGAAGCAGAAGAAGGAGAAGGAGAAGGTGAAGTCTGGAGGGTGAAGCAGAAGAAGCAGAAGAAGGAGAAGGAGAAGGTGAAGTCAGGAGGGTGAATCATAAGAAGTAGAAGAAGGAGAAGGAGAAGGTGAAGTCTGGAGGGTGAATCAGAAGAAGTAGAAGAAGGAGAAGGAGAAGGTGAAGTCTGGAGGGTGAATCAGAAGAAGTAGAAGAAGGAGAAGGAGAAGGTGAAGTCTGGAGGCTGAATCAGAAGAAGCAGAAGAAGGAGAAGGAGAAGGTGAAGTCTGGAGGGAGAAGCAGAAGAAGTAGAAGAAGGAGAAGGAGAAGGTGAAGTTTGGAGGGTGAATCAGAAGAAGTAGAAGAAGGAGAAGTAGAAGGTGAAGTCTGGAGGGTGAATCAGAAGAAGCAGAAGAATGAGATGGAGAAGGTGAAGGCTGGAGGGTGAATCAGAAGAAGTAGAAGAAGGAGAAGGAGAAGGTGAAGTCTGGAGGATGAAGCAGAAGAAGTAGAAGAAGGAGAAGGAGAAGGTGAAGTCAGAAGGGTGTATCAGAAGAAGTAGAAGAAGGAGAAGGAGAGGGTGAAGTCAGGAGGGTGAATCAGAAGAAGCAGAAGAAGGAGAAGGAGAAGATGAAGTCCGGAGGCTGAATCAAAAGAATCAGAAGAAGGAGAAGGAGAAGGTGAAGTCTGGAGGGTGAATCAGAAGAAGCAGAAGAAGGAGAAGGAGAAGGTGAAGACTGGAGGGTGAATCAGAAGAAGTAAAAGAAGGAGAAGGAGAAGGTGAAGTCTGGAGGGTGAATCAGAAGAAGTAGAACAAGGAGAAGGAGAAGGTGAAGTCTGGAGGCTGAATCAGAAGAAGCAGAAGAAGGAGAAGGAGAAGGTGAAGTCTGGAGGGTGAATCAGAAGAAGCAGAAGAAGGAGAAGGAGAAGGTGAAGTCTGGAGGGTGAATCAGAAGAAGTAGAAGAAGGTGAAGGAGAAGGTGAAGTCTGGAGGGTGAATCAGAAGAAGCAGAAGAATGAGAAGGAGAAGGTGAAGTCTGGAGGGTGAATCAGAAGAAGCAGTAGATGTAGCAGGAGAAGGTGAAGTCTGGAGGGTGAATCAGAAGAAGTAGAAGAAGGAGAAGGAGAAGGTGAAGTCTGGAGGGTGAATCAGAAGAAGCAGAAGAAGGAGAAGGAGAAGGTGAAGTCAGGAGGGTGAATCAGGAGAAGCAGAAAAAGGAGAAGGAGAAGGTGAAGTCTGGAGGGTGAATCAGAAGAAGCAGAAGAAGGAGAAGGAGATGGTGAAGTGTGGAGGGTGAATCAGAAGAAGCAGAAGAAGGAGAAGGAGAAGATGAAGTCTGGAGGGTGAATCAGAAGAAGTAGAAGAAGGAGAAGGAGAAGGTGAGGTCTGGAGGGTGAATCAGAAGAAGCAGAAGAAGGAGAAGGAGAAGGCGAAGTCTGAAGGGTGAATCAAAAGAAGCAGAAGAAGGAGAAGGAGAAGGTGAAGTCTGGAGGGTGAATCAGAAGAAGCAGAAGAAGGAGAAGGAGAAGGTGAAGTCTGGAGGGTGAATCAGAAGAAGCAGAAGAAGGAGAAGGAGAAGGTGAAGTCTGGTGGGTGAATCAGAAGAAGTAGAAGAAGGAGAAGGAGAAGGTGAAGTCTGGAGGGTGAATCAGAAGAAGTAGAAGAAGGAGAAGGAGAAGGTGAAGTCAGGAGGGTGAATCAGAAAAAGCAGAAGAAGGAGAAGGAGAAGGTGAAGTCTGGAGGGTGAATCAGAAGAAGCAGATGAAGGAGAAGGAGAAGATGAAGTCTGGAGGGTGAATCAGAAGAAGTAGATGAAGGAGAAGGAGAAGGTGAAGTCTGGAGGGTGAATCAGAAGAAGCAGAAGAAGGAGAAGGAGAAGGTAAGTCAGGAGGGTGATTCAGAAGAAGCAGAAGAAGGAGAAGGAGAAGGTGAAGTCTGGAGGGTGAATCAGGAGAAGCAGAATAAGGAGAAGGAGAAGGTGAAGTCTGGCGGGTGAATCAGATGAAGCAGAGGAAGGAGAAGGAGAAGGTGAAGTCTGGAGGGTGAATCAGAAGAAGTAGAAGAATGAGAAGCAGAAGGTGAAGTCTGGAGGGTGAAGCAGAAGAAGTAGAAGAAGGTGAAGGAGAAGGTGAAGTCAGGAGGGTGAATCAGAAGAAGTAGAAGAAGGAGAAGGAGAAGGTGAAGTCTGGAGGGTGAATCAGAAGAAGCAGAAGAAGGAGAAGGAGAAGGTGAAGTCTGGAGGGTGAATCAAAAGAATCAGAAGAAGGAGAAGGAGAAGGTGAAGTCTGGAGGATGAATCAGAAGAAGCAGAAGAAAGAGAAGGAGAAGGTGAAGTCTGGAGGGTGAAGCAGAAGGAGCAGAAGAAGGAGAAGGAGAAGGTGAAGTCAGGAGGGTGAATCATAAGAAGTAGAAGAAGGAGAAGGAGAAGGTGAAGTCTGGAGGGTGAATCAGAAGAAGTAGAAGAAGGAGAAGGAGAAGGTGAAGTCTGGAGGGTGAATCAGGAGAAGTAGAAGAAGGAGAAGGAGAAGGTGAAGTCTGGAGGTTGAATCAGAAGAAGCAGAAGAAGGAGAAGGAGAAGGTGAAGTCTGGAGGGAGAAGCAGAAGAAGTAGAAGAAGGAGAAGGAGAAGGTGAAGTCTGGAGGGTGAATCAGAAGAAGTAGAAGAAGGAGAAGGAGAAGGTGAAGTCTGGAGGGTGAATCAGAAGAAGTAGAAGAAGGAGAAGGAGAAGGTGAAGTCTGGAGGGTGAATCAGAAGAAGCAGAAGAAGGAGAAGGAGAAGGTGAAGTCTGGAGGGTGAATCAGAAGAAGTAGAAGAAGGAGAAGGAGAAGGTGAAGTCTGGAGGGTGAATCAGAAGAAGTAGAAGAAGGAGAAGGAGAAGGTGAAGTCTGGAGGGTGAATCAGAAGAAGTAGAAGAAGGAGAAGGAGAAGGTGAAGTCTGGAGGCTGAATCAGAAGAAGCAGAAGAAGGAGAAGGAGAAGGTGAAGTCTGGAGGGAGAAGCAGAAGAAGTAGAAGAAGGAGAAGGAGAAGGTGAAGTTTGGAGGGTGAATCAGAAGAAGTAGAAGAAGGAGAAGTAGAAGGTGAAGTCTGGAGGGTGAATCAGAAGAAGCAGAAGAATGAGAAGGAGAAGGTGAAGTCTGGAGGGTGAATCAGAAGAAGTAGAAGAAGGAGAAGGAGAAGGTGAAGTCTGGAGGATGAAGCAGAAGAAGTAGAAGAAGGAGAAGGAGAAGGTGAAGTCAGAAGGGTGTATCAGAAGAAGTAGAAGAAGGAGAAGGAGAGGGTGAAGTCAGGAGGGTGAATCAGAAGAAGCAGAAGAAGGAGAAGGAGAAGATGAAGTCTGGAGGCTGAATCAAAAGAATCAGAAGAAGGAGAAGGAGAAGGTGAAGTCTGGAGGGTGAATCAGAAGAAGCAGAAGAAGGAGAAGGAGAAGGTGAAGTCTGGAGGGTGAATCAGAAGAAGCAGAAGAAGGAGAAGGAGAAGGTGAAGTCTGGAGGGTGAATCAGAAGAAGTAGAAGAAGGTGAAGGAGAAGGTGAAGTCTGGAGGGTGAATCAGAAGAAGCAGAAGAATGAGAAGGAGAAGGTGAAGTCTGGAGGGTGAATCAGAAGAAGCAGAAGATGTAGCAGGAGAAGGTGAAGTCTGGAGGGTGAATCAGAAGAAGTAGAAGAAGGAGAAGGAGAAGGTGAAGTCTGGAGGGTGAATCAGAAGAAGCAGAAGAAGGAGAAGGAGAAGGTGAAGTCAGGAGGGTGAATCAGGAGAAGCAGAAAAAGGAGAAGGAGAAGGTGAAGTCTGGAGGGTGAATCAGAAGAAGCAGAAGAAGGAGAAGGAGATGGTGAAGTGTGGAGGGTGAATCAGAAGAAGCAGAAGAAGGAGAAGGAGAAGATGAAGTCTGGAGGGTGAATCAGAAGAAGTAGAAGAAGGAGAAGGAGAAGGTGAGGTCTGGAGGGTGAATCAGAAGAAGCAGAAGAAGGAGAAGGAGAAGGCGAAGTCTGAAGGGTGAATCAAAAGAAGCAGAAGAAGGAGAAGGAGAAGGTGAAGTCTGGAGGGTGAATCAGAAGAAGCAGAAGAAGGAGAAGGAGAAGGTGAAGTCTGGAGGGTGAATCAGAAGAAGCAGAAGAAGGAGAAGGAGAAGGTGAAGTCTGGTGGGTGAATCAGAAGAAGTAGAAGAAGGAGAAGGAGAAGGTGAAGTCAGGAGGGTGAATCAGAAAAAGCAGAAGAAGGAGAAGGAGAAGGTGAAGTCTGGAGGGTGAATCAGAAGAAGCAGATGAAGGAGAAGGAGAAGATGAAGTCTGGAGGGTGAATCAGAAGAAGTAGATGAAGGAGAAGGAGAAGGTGAAGTCTGGAGGGTGAATCAGAAGAAGCAGAAGAAGGAGAAGGAGAAGGTAAGTCAGGAGGGTGATTCAGAAGAAGCAGAAGAAGGAGAAGGAGAAGGTGAAGTCTGGAGGGTGAATCAGGAGAAGCAGAATAAGGAGAAGGAGAAGGTGAAGTCTGGCGGGTGAATCAGATGAAGCAGAGGAAGGAGAAGGAGAAGGTGAAGTCTGGAGGGTGAATCAGAAGAAGTAGAAGAATGAGAAGCAGAAGGTGAAGTCTGGAGGGTGAAGCAGAAGAAGTAGAAGAAGGTGAAGGAGAAGGTGAAGTCAGGAGGGTGAATCAGAAGAAGTAGAAGAAGGAGAAGGAGAAGGTGAAGTCTGGAGGGTGAATCAGAAGAAGCAGAAGAAGGAGAAGGAGAAGGTGAAGTCTGGAGGGTGAATCAAAAGAATCAGAAGAAGGAGAAGGAGAAGGTGAAGTCTGGAGGATGAATCAGAAGAAGCAGAAGAAAGAGAAGGAGAAGGTGAAGTCTGGAGGGTGAAGCAGAAGGAGCAGAAGAAGGAGAAGGAGAAGGTGAAGTCAGGAGGGTGAATCATAAGAAGTAGAAGAAGAAGAAGGAGAAGGTGAAGTCTGGAGGGTGAATCAGAAGAAGTAGAAGAAGGAGAAGGAGAAGGTGAAGTCTGGAGGGTGAATCAGGAGAAGTAGAAGAAGGAGAAGGAGAAGGTGAAGTCTGGAGGTTGAATCAGAAGAAGCAGAAGAAGGAGAAGGAGAAGGTGAAGTCTGGAGGGAGAAGCAGAAGAAGTAGAAGAAGGAGAAGGAGAAGGTGAAGTCTGGAGGGTGAATCAGAAGAAGTAGAAGAAGGAGAAGGAGAAGGTGAAGTCTGGAGGGTGAATCAGAAGAAGTAGAAGAAGGAGAAGGAGAAGGTGAAGTCTGGAGGGTGAATCAGAAGAAGCAGAAGAAGGAGAAGGAGAAGGTGAAGTCTGGAGGGTGAATCAGAAGAAGTAGAAGAAGGAGAAGGAGAAGGTGAAGTCTGGAGGGTGAATCAGAAGAAGTAGACGAAGGAGAAGGAGAAGGTGAAGTCTGGAGGGTGAATCAGAAGAAGCAGAAGAAGGAGAAGGAGAAGGTGAAGTCTGGAGGGTGAATCAGAAGAAGTAGAAGAAGGAGAAGGAGAAGGTGAGTCTGGAGGGTTAATCAGAAGAAGCAGAAGAAGGAGAAGGAGAAGGTGAAGTCTGGAGGGTGAATCAGAAGAAGCAGAAAAGGAGAAGGAGAAGGTGAAATCTGGAGGGTGAATCAGAAGAAGCAGAAGAAGGAAAAGGAGAAGGTGAAGTCTGGAGGGTGAATCAGAAGAAGCAGGAGAAGTAGCAGGAGAAGGTGAAGTCTGGAGGGTGAGTCAGAAGAAGCAGAAGAAGGAGAAGGAGAAGGTGAAGTCTGGAGGGTGAATCAGAAGAAGTAGAAGAAGGAGAAGGAGAAGGTGAAGTCTGGAGGTTGATTCAGAAGAAGCAGAAGAAGGAGAAGGAGATGGTGAAGTGTGGAGGGTGAATCAGAAGAAGCAGAAGAAGGAAAAGGAGAAGGTGAAGTCTGTAGGGTGAATCAGAAGAAGCAGGAGAAGTAGCAGGAGAAGGTGAAGTCTGGAGGGTGAGTCAGAAGAAGCAGAAGAAGGAGAAGGAGAAGATGAAGTCTGGAGGGTGAATCAGAAGAAGTAGAAGAAGGAGAAGGAGAAGGTGAAGTCTGGAGGGTGAATCAGAAGAAGCAGAAGAAGGAGAAGGTGAAGTCTGGAGGGTGAATCAGAAGAAGCAGAAGAAGGAGAAGGAGAAGGTGAAGTCAGGAGGGTGAATCAGGAGAAGCAGAAGAAGGAGAAGGAGAAGGTGAAGTCTGGACGGTGAATCAGAAGACGCAGAAGAAGGAGAAGGAGAAGGTGAAGACTGGAGGGTGAATCAGAAGAAGTAGAAGAAGGAGAAGGAGAAGGTGAAGTCTGGAGGGTGAATCAGAAGAAGTAGAAGAAGGAGAAGGAGAAGGCGAAGTCTGGAGGGTGAATCAGAAGAAGCAGAAGAAGGAGAAGGAGAAGGTGAAGTCTGGAGGGTGAATCAGAGGAAGCAAAAGAAGGAGAAGGAGAAGATGAAGTCTGGAGGGTGAATCAGAAGAAGTTGAAGAAGGAGAAGGAGAAGGTGAGGTCTGGAGGGTGAATCAGAAGAAGCAGAAGAAGGAGAAGGAGAAGGTGAAGTCTGAAGGGTGAATCAAAAGAAGCAGAAGAAGGAGAAGGAGAAGGTTAAGTCTGGAGGGTGAATCAGAAGAAGCAGAAGAAGGAGAAGGAGAAGGTGAAGTCTGGAGGGTGAATCAGAAGAAGCAGAAGAAGGAGAAGGAGAAGGTGAAGTCTGGTGGGTGAATCAGAAGAAGTAGAAGAAGGAGAAGGAGAAGGTGAAGTCTGGAGGGTGAATCAGAAGAAGTAGAAGAAGGAGAAGGAGAAGGTGAAGTCAGGAGGGTGAATCAGAAAAAGTAGATGAAGGAGAAGGAGAAGGTGAAGTCTGGAGGGTGAATCAGAAGAAGCAGAAGAAGGAGAAGGAGAAGGTAAAGTCTGGAGGGTGAATCAGAAGAAGCAGAAGAAGGAGAAGGAGAAGGTGAAGTCTGGAGGGTGAATCAGAAGAAGCAGAATAAGGAGAAGGAGAAGGTGAAGTCTGGCGGGTGAATCAGAAGAAGCAGAATAAGGAGAAGGAGAAGGTGAAGTCTGGAGGGTGAATCAGAAGAAGCAAAAGAAGGAGAAGGAGAAGGTGAAGTCTGGAGGGTGAATCAGAAGAAGTAGAAGATGGAGAAGGAGAAGGTGAAGTCTGGAGGGTGAAGCAGAAGAAGTAGAAGAAGGAGAAGGAGAAGGTGAAGTCAGGAGGGTGAATCAGAAGAAGTAGAAGAAGGAGAAGGAGAGGGTGAAGTCAGGAGGGTGAATCAGAAGAAGCAGAAGAAGGAGAAGGAGAAGGTGAAGTCTGGAGGGTGAATCAAAAGAATCAGAAGAAGGAGAAGGAGAAGGTGAAGTCTGGAGGGTGAATCAGAAGAAGCAGAAGAAGGAGAAGGAGAAGGTGAAGACTGGAGGTTGAATCAGAAGAAGTAAAAGAAGGAGAAGGAGAAGGTGAAGTCTGGAGGGTGAATCAGAAGAAGTAGAAGAAGGAGAAGGAGAAGGTGAAGTCTGGAGAGTGAATCAGAAGAAGCAGAAGAAGGAGAAGGAGAAGGTGAAGTCTGGAGGGTGAATCAGAAGAAGCAGAAGAAGGAGAAGGAGAAGATGAAGTCCGGAGGGTGAACCAGAAGAAGTAGAAGAAGGAGAAGGAGAAGGTGAGGTCTGGAGGGTGAATCAGAAGAAGCAGAAGAAGGAGAAGGAGAAGGTGAAGTCTGGAGGGTGAATCAGAAGAAGCAGAAGAAGGAGAAGGAGAAGGTGAAGTCAGGAGGGTGAATCAGAAGAAGCAGAAGAAGGAGAAGGAGAAGGTGGAGTTAGGAGGGTGAATCAGAAGAAGCAGAAGGAGTAGGAGAAGGTGAAGTCAGGGGGGTGAAGCAGAAGAAGTAGAAGAAGGAGAAGGAGAAGGTGAAGTCAGGAGGGTGAAGCAGAAGAAGCAGAAGAAGGAGAAGGAGAAGGTGAAGTCTGGAGGGCGCAGCAGAAGAAGCAGAAGAAGGAGAACGAGAAGGTGAAGTCTGGAGGGTGAAGCAGAAGCAGAAGAAGGAGAAGGAGAAGTTGAAGTCTAGAGGGTGAATCAGAAGAAGTAGAAGAAGGAGAAGGAGAAGGTGAAGTCTGGAGGGTGAATCAGAAGAAGCAGAAGAAGGAGAAGGAGAAGGTGAAGTCTGGAGGGTGAATCAGAAGAAGCAGAAGAAGGAGAAGGAGAAGATGAAGTCTCGAGGGTGAATCAGAAGAAGTAGAAGAAGGAGAAGGAGAAGGTGAAGTCTGGAGGGTGAATCAGAAGAAGCCGAAGAAGGAGAAGGAGAAGGTGAAGTCTGGAGGTTGAATCAGAAGAAGCAGAAGAAGGAGAAGGAGAAGATAAAGTCTGGAGGGTGAATCAGAAGAAGTAGATGAAGGAGAAGGAGAAGGTGAAGTCTGGAGGGTGAATCAGAAGAAGCAGAAGAAGGAGAAGGAGAAGGTAAAGTCTGGAGGGTGAATCAGAAGAAGCAGAAGAAGGAGAAGGAGAAGGTGAAATCTGGAGGGTGAATCAGAAGAAGCAGAAGAAGGAAAAAGAGAAGGTGAAGTCTGGAGGGTGAATCAGAAGAAGCAGAAAAAGAAGAAGGAGAAGGTGAAGTCTGGAGGGTGAATCAGAAGAAGTAGAAGAAGGAGAAGGAGAAGGTGAAGTCTGGTGGGTGAATCAGAAGAAGCAGAAGAAGGAGAATGAGAAGGTGAAGTCAGGAGGGTGAATCAGGAGAAGCAGAAGAAGGAGAAGGAGAAGGTGAAGTCTGGACGGTGAATCAGAAGACGCAAAAGAAGGAGAAGGAGAAGGTGAAGACTGGAGGGTGAATCAGAAGAAGTAGAAGAAGGAGAAGGAGAAGGTGAAGTCTGGAGGGTGAATCAGAAGAAGTAGAAGAAGGAGAAGGAGAAGGCGAAGTCTGGAGGGTGAATCAGAAGAAGCAGAAGAAGGAGAAGGAGAAGGTGAAGTCTGGAGGGTGAATCAGAAGAAGCAAAAGAAGGAGAAGGAGAAGATGAAGTCTGGAGGGTGAATCAGAAGAAGTTGAAGAAGGAGAAGGAGAAGGTGAGGTCTGGAGGGTGAATCAGAAGAAGCAGAAGAAGGAGAAGGAGAAGGTGAAGTCTGAAGGGTGAATCAAAAGAAGCAGAAGAAGGAGAAGGGGAAGATGAAGTCTGGAGGGTGAATCAGAAGAAGCAGAAGAAGGAGAAGGAGAAGGTGAAGTCTGGAGGGTGAATCAGAAGAAGCAGAAGAAGGAGAAGGAGAAGGTGAAGTCTGGTGGGTGAATCAGAAGAAGTAGAAGAAGGAGAAGGAGAAGGTGAAGTCTGGAGGGTGAATCAGAAGAAGTAGAAGAAGGAGAAGGAGAAGGTGAAGTCAGGAGGGTGAATCAGAAAAAGCAGAAGAAGGAGGAGGAGAAGGTGAAGTCTGGAGGGTGAATCAGAAGAAGCAGAAGAAGGAGAAGGAGAAGATGAAGTCTGGAGGGTGAATCAGAAGAAGTAGATGAAGGAGAAGGAGAAGGTGAAGTCTGGAGGGTGAATCAGAAGAAGCAGAAGAAGGAGAAGGAGAAGGTAAAGTCTGGAGGGTGAATCAGAAGAAGCAGAAGAAGGAGAAGGAGAAGGTGAAGTCTGGAGGGTGAATCAGAAGAAGCAGAATAAGGAGAAGGAGAAGGTGAAGTCTGGCGGGTGAATCAGAAGAAGCAGAATAAGGAGAAGGAGAAGGTGAAGTCTGGAGGGTGAATCAGAAGAAGCAGAAGAAGGAGAAGGAGAAGGTGAAGTCTGGAGGGTGAATCAGAAGAAGTAGAAGATGGAGAAGGAGAAGGTGAAGTCTGGAGGGTGAAGCAGAAGAAGTAGAAGAAGGAGAAGGAGAAGGTGAAATCAGGAGGGTGAATCAGAAGAAGTAGAAGAAGGAGAAGGAGAGGGTGAAGTCAGGAGGGTGAATCAGAAGAAGCAGAAGAAGGAGAAGGAGAAGGTGAAGTCTGGAGGGTGAATCAAAAGAATCAGAAGAAGGAGAAGGAGAAGGTGAAGTCTGGAGGGTGAATCAGAAGAAGCAGAAGAAGGAGAAGGAGAAGGTGAAGACTGGAGGTTGAATCAGAAGAAGTAAAAGAAGGAGAAGGAGAAGGTGAAGTCTGGAGGGTGAATCAGAAGAAGTAGAAGAAGGAGAAGGAGAAGGTGAAGTCTGGAGGGTGAATCAGAAGAAGCAGAAGAAGGAGAAGGAGAAGGTGAAGTCTGGAGGGTGAATCAGAAGAAGCAGAAGAAGGAGAAGGAGAAGATGAAGTCTGGAGGGTGAATCAGAAGAAGAAGAAGAAGGAGAAGGAGAAGGTGAGGTCTGGAGGGTGAATCAGAAGAAGCAGAAGAAGGAGAAGGAGAAGGTGAAGTCTGGAGGGTGAATCAGAAGAAGCAGAAGAAGGAGAAGGAGAAGGTGAAGTCTGGAGGGTGAATCAGAAGAAGCAGAAGAAGGAGAAGGAGAAGGTGAAGTCAGGAGGGTGAATCAGAAGAAGCAGAAGTAGGAGAAGGAGAAGGTGAAGTCAGGGGGGTGAAGCAGAAGAAGTAGATGAAGGAGAAGGAGAAGGTGAAGTCAGGAGGGTGAAGCAGAAGAAGCAGAAGAAGGAGAAGGAGAAGGTGAAGTCTGGAGGGCGCAGCAGAAGAAGCAGAAGAAGGAGAACGAGAAGGTGAAGTCTGGAGGGTGAAGCAGAAGAAGCAGAAGAAGGAGAAGGAGAAGTTGAAGTCTAGAGGGTGAATCAGAAGAAGTAGAAGAAGGAGAAGGAGAAGGTGAAGTCTGGAGGGTGAATCAGAAGAAGCAGAAGAAGGAGAAGGGGAAGGTGAAGTCTGGAGGGTGAATCAGAAGAAGCATAAGAAGGAGAAGGAGAAGATGAAGTCTCGAGGGCGCAGCAGAAGAAGCAGAAGAAGGAGAACGAGAAGGTGAAGTCTGGAGGGTGAAGCAGAAGAAGCAGAAGAAGGAGAAGGAGAAGTTGAAGTCTAGAGGGTGAATCAGAAGAAGTAGAAGAAGGAGAAGGAGAAGGTGAAGTCTGGAGGGTGAATCAGAAGAAGCAGAAGAAGGAGAAGGGGAAGGTGAAGTCTGGAGGGTGAATCAGAAGAAGCATAAGAAGGAGAAGGAGAAGATGAAGTCTCGAGGGTTAATCAGAAGAAGTAGAAGAAGGAGAAGGAGAATGTGAAGTCTGGAGGGTGAAGCAGAAGAAGTAGATGAAGGAGAAGGAGAAGGTGAAGTCAGGAGGGTGAAGCAGAAGAAGCAGAAGAAGGAGAAGGAGAAGGTGAAGTCTGGAGGGCGCAGCAGAAGAAGCAGAAGAAGGAGAACGAGAAGGTGAAGTCTGGAGGGTGAAGCAGAAGAAGCAGAAGAAGGAGAAGGAGAAGTTGAAGTCTAGAGGGTGAATCAGAAGAAGTAGAAGAAGGAGAAGGAGAAGGTGAAGTCTGGAGGGTGAATCAGAAGAAGCAGAAGAAGGAGAAGGGGAAGGTGAAGTCTGGAGGGTGAATCAGAAGAAGCATAAGAAGGAGAAGGAGAAGATGAAGTCTCGAGGGTTAATCAGAAGAAGTAGAAGAAGGAGAAGGAGAATGTGAAGTCTGGAGGGTGAATCAGAAGAAGCCGAAGAAGGAGAAGGAGAAGGTGAAGTCTGGAGGGTGAATCAGAAGAAGTAGAAGAAGGAGAAGGAGAAGGTGAAGTCAGGAGGGTGAAGCAGAAGAAGCAGAAGAAGGAGAAGGAGAAGGTGAAGTCTGGAGGGTGAAGCAGAAGAAGCAGAAGAAGGAGAAGGAGAAGGTGAAGTCTGGAGGGTGAAGCAGAAGAAGCAGAAGAAGGAGAAGGAGAAGGTGAAGTCAGGAGGGTGAATCAGAAGAAGCAGAAGAAGGAGAAGGAGAAGGTGAAGTCTGGCGGGTGAATCAGAAGAAGCAGAAGAAGGAGAAGGAGAAGGTGAAGTCAGGAGGGTGAATCAGAAGAAGTAGATGAAGGAGAAGGAGAAGGTGAAGTCTGGAGGGTGAATCAGAAGAAGCAGAAGAAGGAGAAGGAGAAGGTAAAGTCTGGAGGGTGAATCAGAAGAAGCAGAAGAAGGAGAAGGAGAAGGTGAAGTCTGGAGGGTGAAGCAGAAGAAGTAGAAGAAGGAGAAGGGGAAGGTGAAGTCAGGAGGGTGAATCAGAAGAAGTAGAAGAAGGAGAAGGAGAGGGTGAAGTCAGGAGGGTGAATCAGAAGAAGCAGAAGAAGGAGAAGTAGAAGGTGAAGTCTGGAGGGTGAATCAAAAGAATCAGAAGAAGGAGAAGGAGAAGGTGAAGTCTGGAGGGTGAATCAGAAGAAGCAGAAGAAGGAGAAGGAGAAGGTGAAGACTGGAGGTTGAATCAGAAGAAGTAAAAGAAGGAGAAGGAGAAGGTGAAGTCTGGAGGGTGAATCAGAAGAAGCAGAAGAAGGAGAAGGAGAAGGTGAAGTCTGGAGGGTGAATCAGAAGAAGCAGAAGAAGGAGAAGGAGAAGATGAAGTCCGGAGGGTGAATTAGAAGTAGTAGAAGAAGGAGAAGGAGAAGGTGAGGTCTGGAGGGTGAATCAGAAGAAGCTGAAGAAGGAGAAGGAGAAGGTGAAGTCTGGAGGGTGAATCAGAAGAAGCAGAAGAAGGAGAAGGAGAAGGTGAAGTCAGGAGGGTGAATCAGAAGAAGCAGAAGAAGGAGAAGGAGAAGGTGGAGTTAGGAGGGTGAATCAGAAGAAGCAGAAGAAGGAGAAGGAGAAGGTGAAGTCAGGGGGGTGAAGCAGAAGAAGTAGAAGAAGGAGAAGGAGAAGGTGAAGTCAGGAGGGTGAAGCAGAAGAAGCAGAAGAAGGAGAAGGAGAAGGTGAAGTCTGGAGGGCGCAGCAGAAGAAGCAGAAGAAGGAGAACGAGAAGGTGAAGTCTGGAGGGTGAAGCAGAAGCAGAAGAAGGAGAAGGAGAAGTTGAAGTCTAGAGGGTGTATCAGAAGAAGTAGAAGAAGGAGAAGGAGAAGGTGAAGTCTGGAGGGTGAATCAGAAGAAGCAGAAGAAGGAGAAGGAGAAGGTGAAGTCTGGAGGGTGAATCAGAAGAAGCAGAAGAAGGAGAAGGAGAAGATGAAGTCTCGAGGGTGAATCAGAAGAAGTAGAAGAAGGAGAAGGAGAATGTGAAGTCTGGAGGGTGAATCAGAAGAAGCCGAAGAAGGAGAAGGAGAAGGTGAAGTCTGGAGGGTGAATCAGAAGAAGCAGAAGAAGGAGAAGGAGAAGATGAAGTCTGGAGGGTGAATCAGAAGAAGTAGATGAAGGAGAAGGAGAAGGTGAAGTCTGGAGGGTGAATCAGAAGAAGCAGAAGAAGGAGAAGGAGAAGGTAAAGTCTGGAGGGTGAATCAGAAGAAGCAGAAGAAGGAGAAGGAGAAGGTGAAATCTGGAGGGTGAATCAGAAGAAGCAGAAGAAGGAAAAAGAGAAGGTGAAGTCTGGAGGGTGAATCAGAAGAAGCAGAAAAAGTAGAAGGAGAAGGTGAAGTCTGGAGGGTGAATCAGAAGACGTAGAAGAAGGAGAAGGAGAAGATGAAGTCTGGAGGGTGAATCAGAAGAAGTAGATGAAGGAGAAGGAGAAGGTGAAGTCTGGAGGGTGAATCAGAAGAAGCAGAAGAAGGAGAAGGAGAAGGTAAAGTCTGGAGGGTGAATCAGAAGAAGCAGAAGAAGGAGAAGGAGAAGGTGAAATCTGGAGGGTGAATCAGAAGAAGCAGAAGAAGGAAAAAGAGAAGGTGAAGTCTGGAGGGTGAATCAGAAGAAGCAGAAAAAGTAGAAGGAGAAGGTGAAGTCTGGAGGGTGAATCAGAAGAAGTAGAAGAAGGAGAAGTAGAAGGTGAAGTCTGGAGGGTGAATCAGAAGAAGCAGGAGAAGGAGAAGGAGAAGGTGAAGTCAGGAGGGTGAATCAGGAGAAGCAGAAGAAGGAGAAGGAGAAGGTGAAGTCTGGACGGTGAATCAGAAGACGCAGAAGAAGGAGAAGGAGAAGGTGAAGACTGGAGGGTGAATCAGAAGAAGTAGAAGAAGGAGAAGGAGAAGGTGAAGTCTGGAGGGTGAATCAGAAGAAGTAGAAGAAGGAGAAGGAGAAGGCGAAGTCTGGAGGGTGAATCAGAAGAAGCAGAAGAAGGAGAAGGAGAAGGTGAAGTCTGGAGGGTGAATCAGAAGAAGCAAAAGAAGGAGAAGGAGAAGATGAAGTCTGGAGGGTGAATCAGAAGAAGTTGAAGAAGGAGAAGGAGAAGGTGAGGTCTGGAGGGTGAATCAGAAGAAGCAGAAGAAGGAGAAGGAGAAGGTGAAGTCTGAAGGGTGAATCAAAAGAAGCAGAAGAAGAAGAAGGGGTAGATGAAGTCTGGAGGGTGAATCAGAAGAAGCAGAAGAAGGAGAAGGAGAAGGTGAAGTCTGGAGGGTGAATCAGAAGAAGCAGATGAAGGAGAAGGAGAAGGTGAAGTCTGGTGGGTGATTCAGAAGAAGTAGAAGAAGGAGAAGCGAAGGTGAAGTCTGGAGGGTGAATCAGAAGAAGTAGAAGAAGGAGAAGGAGATGGTGAAGTCAGGAGGGTGAATCAGAAAAAGCAGAAGAAGGAGGAGGAGAAGGTGAAGTCTGGAGGGTGAATCAGAAGAAGCAGAAGAAGGAGAAGGAGAAGATGAAGTCTGGAGGGTGAATCAGAAGAAGTAGATGAAGGAGAAGGAGAAGGTGAAGTCTGGAGGGTGAATCAGAAGAAGCAGAAGAAGGAGAAGGAGAAGGTAAAGTCTGGAGGGTGAATCAGAAGAAGCAGAAGAAGGAGAAGGAGAAGGTGAAGTCTGGAGGGTGAATCAGAAGAAGCAGAATAAGGAGAAGGAGAAGGTGAAGTCTGGCGGGTGAATCAGAAGAAGCAGAATAAGGAGAAGGAGAAGGTGAAGTCTGGAGGGTGAATCAGAAGAAGCAGAAGAAGGAGAAGGAGAAGGTGAAGTCTGGAGGGTGAATCAGAAGAAGTAGAAGATGGAGAAGGAGAAGGTGAAGTCTGGAGGGTGAAGCAGAAGAAGTAGAAGAAGGAGAAGGAGAAGGTGAAGTCAGGAGGGTGAATCAGAAGAAGTAGAAGAAGGAGAAGGAGAGGGTGAAGTCAGGAGGGTGAATCAGAAGAAGCAGAAGAAGGAGAAGGAGAAGGTGAAGTCTGGAGGGTGAATCAAAAGAATCAGAAGAAGGAGAAGGAGAAGGTGAAGTCTGGAGGGTGAATCAGAAGAAGCAGAAGAAGGAGAAGGAGAAGGTGAAGATTGGAGGTTGAATCAGAAGAAGTAAAAGAAGGAGAAGGAGAAGGTGAAGTCTGGAGGGTGAATCAGAAGAAGTAGAAGAAGGAGAAGGAGAAGGTGAAGTCTGGAGGGTGAATCAGAAGAAGCAGAAGAAGGAGAAGGAGAAGGTGAAGTCTGGAGGGTGAATCAAAAGAAGCAGAAGAAGGAGAAGGAGAAGATGAAGTCTGGAGGGTGAATCAGAAGAAGAAGAAGAAGGAGAAGGAGAAGGTGAGGTCTGGAGGGTGAATCAGAAGAAGCAGAAGAAGGAGAAGGAGAAGGTGAAGTCTGGAGGGTGAATCAGAAGAAGCAGAAGAAGGAGAAGGAGAAGGTGAAGTCTGGAGGCTGAATCAGAAGAAGCAGAAGAAGGAGAAGGAGAAGGTGAAGTCAGGAGGGTGAATCAGAAGAAGCAGAAGTAGGAGAAGGAGCAGGTGAAGTTAGGAGGGTGAATCAGAAGAAGCAGAAGAAGGAGAAGGAGAAGGTGAAGTCAGGGGGGTGAAGCAGAAGAAGTAGAAGAAGGAGAAGGAGAAGGTGAAGTCAGGAGGGTGAAGCAGAAGAAGCAGAAGAAGGAGAAGGAGAAGGTGAAGTCTGGAGGGCGCAGCAGAAGAAGCAGAAGAAGGAGAACGAGAAGCTGAAGTCTGGAGGGAGAAGCAGAAGAAGCAGAAGAAGGAGAAGGAGAAGTTGAAGTCTAGAGGGTGAATCAGAAGAAGTAGAAGAAGGAGAAGGAGAAGGTGAAGTCTGGAGGGTGAATCAGAAGAAGCAGAAGAGGGAGAAGGAGAAGGTGAAGTCTGGAGGGTGTATCAGAAGAAGCATAAGAAGGAGAAGGAGAAGATGAAGTCTCGAGGGTGAATCAGAAGAAGTAGAAGAAGGAGAAGGAGAATGTGAAGTCTGGAGGGTGAATCAGAAGAAGCCGAAGAAGGAGAAGGAGAAGGTGAAGTCTGGAGGGTGAATCAGAAGAAGTAGAAGAAGGAGAAGGAGAAGGTGAAGTCAGGAGGGTGAAGCAGAAGAAGCAGAAGAAGGAGAAGGAGAAGGTGAAGTCTGGAGGGTGAAGCAGAAGAAGCAGAAGAAGGAGAAGGAGAAGGTGAAGTCTGGAGGGTGAAGCAGAAGAAGCAGAAGAAGGAGAAGGAGAAGGTGAAGTCAGGAGGGTGAATCAGATGAAGCAGAAGAAGGAGAAGGAGAAGGTGAAGTCTGGAGGGTGAATCAGAAGAAGCAGAAGAAGGAGAAGGAGAAGGTGAAGTCAGGAGGGTGAATCAGTAGAAGTAGATGAAGGAGAAGGAGAAGGTGAAGTCTGGAGGGTGAATCAGAAGAAGCAGAAGAAGGAGAAGGAGAAGGTAAAGTCTGGAGGGTGAATCAGAAGAAGTAGAAGAAGGAGAAGGAGAAGGTGAAGTCAGGAGGGTGAATCAGAAGAAGTAGAAGAAGGAGAAGGAGAGGGTGAAGTCAGGAGGGTGAATCAGAAGAAGCAGAAGAAGGAGAAGGAGAAGGTGAAGTCTGGAGGGTGAATCAAAAGAATCAGAAGAAGGAGAAGGAGAAGGTGAAGTCTGGAGGGTGAATCAGAAGAAGCAGAAGAAGGAGAAGGAGAAGGTGAAGACTGGAGGTTGAATCAGAAGAAGTAAAAGAAGGAGAAGGAGAAGGTGAAGTCTGGAGGGTGAATCAGAAGAAGTAGAAGAAGGAGAAGGAGAAGGTGAAGTCTGGAGGGTGAATCAGAAGAAGCAGAAGAAGGAGAAGGAGAAGGTGAAGTCTGGAGGGTGTATCAGAAGAAGCAGAAGAAGGAGAAGGAGAAGATGAAGTCCGGAGGGTGAATCAGAAGAAGTAGAAGAAGGAGAAGGAGAAGGTGAGGTCTGGAGGGTGAATCAGAAGAAGCAGAAGAAGGAGAAGGAGAAGGTGAAGTCTGGAGGGTGAATCAGAAGAAGCAGAAGAAGGAGAAGGAGAAGGTGAAGTCAGGAGGGTGAATCAGAAGAAGCAGAAGAAGGAGAAGGAGAAGGTGGAGTTAGGAGGGTGAATCAGAAGAAGCAGAAGAAGGAGAAGGAGAAGGTGAAGTCAGGGGGGTGAAGCAGAAGAAGTAGAAGACGGAGAAGGAGAAGGTGAAGTCAGGAGGGTGAAGCAGAAGAAGCAGAAGAAGGAGAAGGAGAAGGTGAAGTCTGGAGGGCGCAGCAGAAGAAGCAGAAGAAGGAGAACGAGAAGGTGAAGTCTGGAGGGTGAAGCAGAAGCAGAAGAAGGAGAAGGAGAAGTTGAAGTCTAGAGGGTGAATCAGAAGAAGTAGAAGAAGGAGAAGGAGAAGGTGAAGTCTGGAGGGTGAATCAGAAGAAGCAGAAGAAGGAGAAGGAGAAGGTGAAGTCTGGAGGGTGAATCAGAAGAAGCAGAAGAAGGAGAAGGAGAAGATGAAGTCTCGAGGGTGAATCAGAAGAAGTAGAAGAAGGAGAAGGAGAATGTGAAGTCTGGAGGGTGAATCAGAAGAAGCCGAAGAAGGAGAAGGAGAAGGTGAAGTCTGGAGGGTGAATCAGAAGAAGCAGAAGAAGGAGAAGGAGAAGATGAAGACTGGAGGGTGAATCAGAAGAAGTAGATGAAGGAGAAGGAGAAGGTGAAGTCTGGAGGGTGAATCAGAAGAAGAAGAAGAAGGAGAAGGAGAAGGTGAGGTCTGGAGGGTGAATCAGAAGAAGCAGAAGAAGGAGAAGGAGAAGGTGAAGTCTGGAGGGTGAATCAGAAGAAGCAGAAGAAGGAGAAGGAGAAGGTGAAGTCTGGAGGGTGAATCAGAAGAAGCAGAAGAAGGAGAAGGAGAAGGTGAAGTCAGAAGGGTGAATCAGAAGAAGCAGAAGTAGGAGAAGGAGCAGGTGAAGTTAGGAGGGTGAATCAGAAGAAGCAGAAGAAGGAGAAGGAGAAGGTGAAGTCAGGGGGGTGAAGCAGAAGAAGTAGAAGAAGGAGAAGGAGAAGGTGAAGTCTGGAGGGCGCAGCAGAAGAAGCAGAAGAAGGAGAACGAGAAGCTGAAGTCTGGAGGGTGAATCAGAAGAAGTAGAAGAAGGAGAAGGAGAATGTGAAGTCTGGAGGGTGAATCAGAAGAAGCAGAAGAAGGAGAAGGAGAAGTTGAAGTCTAGAGGGTGAATCAGAAGAAGTAGAAGAAGGAGAAGGAGAAGGTGAAGTCTGGAGGGTGAATCAGAAGAAGCAGAAGAGGGAGAAGGAGAAGGTGAAGTCTGGAGGGTGTATCAGAAGAAGCATAAGAAGGAGAAGGAGAAGATGAAGTCTCGAGGGTGAATCAGAAGAAGTAGAAGAAGGAGAAGGAGAATGTGAAGTCTGGAGGGTGAATCAGTAGAAGTAGAAGAAGGAGAAGGAGAAGGTGAAGTCTGGAGGGTGAATCAGAAGAAGCAGAAGAAGGAGAAGGAGAAGGTGAAGTCTGGAGGGTGAATCAGAAGAAGCATAAGAAGGAGAAGGAGAAGATGAAGTCTCGAGGGTGAATCAGAAGAAGTAGAAGAAGGAGAAGGAGAATGTGAAGTCTGGAGGGTGAATCAGAAGAAGCCGAAGAAGGAGAAGGAGAAGTTGAAGTCTAGAGGGTGAATCAGAAGAAGTAGAAGAAGGAGAAGGAGAAGGTGAAGTCTGGAGGGTGAATCAGAAGAAGCAGAAGAGGGAGAAGGAGAAGGTGAAGTCTGGAGGGTGAATCAGAAGAAGCCGAAGAAGGAGAAGGAGAAGTTGAAGTCTAGAGGGTGAATCAGAAGAAGTAGAAGAAGGAGAAGGAGAATGTGAAGTCTGGAGGGTGAATCAGAAGAAGCAGAAGAAGGAGAAGGAGAAGTTGAAGTCTAGAGGGTGAATCAGAAGAAGTAGAAGAAGGAGAAGGAGAAGGTGAAGTCTGGAGGGTGAATCAGAAGAAGCAGAAGAGGGAGAAGGAGAAGGTGAAGTCTGGAGGGTGTATCAGAAGAAGCATAAGAAGGAGAAGGAGAAGATGAAGTCTCGAGGGTGAATCAGAAGAAGTAGAAGAAGGAGAAGGAGAATGTGAAGTCTGGAGGGTGAATCAGAAGAAGCCGAAGAAGGAGAAGGAGAAGGTGAAGTCTGGAGGGTGAATCAGAAGAAGTAGAAGAAGGAGAAGGAGAAGGTGAAGTCAGGAGGGTGAAGCAGAAGAAGCAGAAGAAGGAGAAGGAGAAGGTGAAGTCTGGAGGGTGAAGCAGAAGAAGCAGAAGAAGGAGAAGGAGAAGGTGAAGTCTGGAGGGTGAAGCAGAAGAAGCAGAAGAAGGAGAAGGAGAAGGTGAAGTCAGGAGGGTGAATCAGAAGAAGCAGAAGAAGGAGAAGGAGAAGGTGAAGTCTGGAGGGTGAATCAGAAGAAGCAGAAGAAGGAGAAGGAGAAGGTGAAGTCAGGAGGGTGAATCAGTAGAAGTAGATGAAGGAGAAGGAGAAGGTGAAGTCTGGAGGGTGAATCAGAAGAAGCAGAAGAAGGAGAAGGAGAAGGTAAAGTCTGGAGGGTGAATCAGAAGAAGTAGAAGAAGGAGAAGGAGAAGGTGAAGTCAGGAGGGTGAATCAGAAGAAGTAGAAGAAGGAGAAGGAGAGGGTGAAGTCAGGAGGGTGAATCAGAAGAAGCAGAAGAAGGAGAAGGAGAAGGTGAAGTCTGGAGGGTGAATCAAAAGAATCAGAAGAAGGAGAAGGAGAAGGTGAAGTCTGGAGGGTGAATCAGAAGAAGCAGAAGAAGGAGAAGGAGAAGGTGAAGACTGGAGGTTGAATCAGAAGAAGTAAAAGAAGGAGAAGGAGAAGGTGAAGTCTGGAGGGTGAATCAGAAGAAGTAGAAGAAGGAGAAGGAGAAGGTGAAGTCTGGAGGGTGAATCAGAAGAAGCAGAAGAAGGAGAAGGAGAAGGTGAAGTCTGGAGGGTGTATCAGAAGAAGCAGAAGAAGGAGAAGGAGAAGATGAAGTCCGGAGGGTGAATCAGAAGAAGTAGAAGAAGGAGAAGGAGAAGGTGAGGTCTGGAGGGTGAATCAGAAGAAGCAGAAGAAGGAGAAGGAGAAGGTGGTCTGGAGGGTGAATCAGAAGAAGCAGAAGAAGGAGAAGGAGAAGGTGAAGTCAGGAGGGTGAATCAGAAGAAGCAGAAGAAGGAGAAGGAGAAGGTGGAGTTAGGAGGGTGAATCAGAAGAAGCAGAAGAAGGAGAAGGAGAAGGTGAAGTCAGGGGGGTGAAGCAGAAGAAGTAGAAGAAGGAGAAGGAGAAGGTGAAGTCAGGAGGGTGAAGCAGAAGAAGCAGAAGAAGGAGAAGGAGAAGGTGAAGTCTGGAGGGCGCAGCAGAAGAAGCAGAAGAAGGAGAACGAGAAGGTGAAGTCTGGAGGGTGAAGCAGAAGCAGAAGAAGGAGAAGGAGAAGTTGAAGTCTAGAGGGTGAATCAGAAGAAGTAGAAGAAGGAGAAGGAGAAGGTGAAGTCTGGAGGGTGAATCAGAAGAAGCAGAAGAAGGAGAAGGAGAAGGTGAAGTCTGGAGGGTGAATCAGAAGAAGCAGAAGAAGGAGAAGGAGAAGATGAAGTCTCGAGGGTGAATCAGAAGAAGTAGAAGAAGGAGAAGGAGAATGTGAAGTCTGGAGGGTGAATCAGAAGAAGCCGAAGAAGGAGAAGGAGAAGGTGAAGTCTGGAGGGTGAATCAGAAGAAGCAGAAGAAGGAGAAGGAGAAGATGAAGACTGGAGGGTGAATCAGAAGAAGTAGATGAAGGAGAAGGAGAAGGTGAAGTCTGGAGGGTGAATCAGAAGAAGAAGAAGAAGGAGAAGGAGAAGGTGAGGTCTGGAGGGTGAATCAGAAGAAGCTGAAGAAGGAGAAGGAGAAGGTGAAGTCTGGAGGGTGAATCAGAAGAAGCAGAAGAAGGAGAAGGAGAAGGTGAAGTCTGGAGGGTGAATCAGAAGAAGCAGAAGAAGGAGAAGGAGAAGGTGAAGTCAGGAGGGTGAATCAGAAGAAGCAGAAGTAGGAGAAGGAGCAGGTGAAGTTAGGAGGGTGAATCAGAAGAAGCAGAAGAAGGAGAAGGAGAAGGTGAAGTCAGGGGGGTGAAGCAGAAGAAGTAGAAGAAGGAGAAGGAGAAGGTGAAGTCTGGAGGGCGCAGCAGAAGAAGCAGAAGAAGGAGAACGAGAAGCTGAAGTCTGGAGGGAGAAGCAGAAGAAGCAGAAGAAGGAGAAGGAGAAGTTGAAGTCTAGAGGGTGAATCAGAAGAAGTAGAAGAAGGAGAAGGAGAAGGTGAAGTCTGGAGGGTGAATCAGAAGAAGCAGAAGAAGGAGAAGGAGAAGGTGAAGTCTGGAGGGTGAATCAGAAGAAGCATAAGAAGGAGAAGGAGAAGATGAAGTCTCGAGGGTGAATCAGAAGAAGTAGAAGAAGGAGAAGGAGAATGTGAAGTCTGGAGGGTGAATCAGAAGAAGCCGAAGAAGGAGAAGGAGAAGGTGAAGTCTGGAGGGTGAATCAGAAGAAGTAGAAGAAGGAGAAGGAGAAGGTGAAGTCAGGAGGGTGAAGCAGAAGAAGCAGAAGAAGGAGAAGGAGAAGGTGAAGTCTGGAGGGTGAAGCAGAAGAAGCAGAAGAAGGAGAAGGAGAAGGTGAAGTCTGGAGGGTGAAGCAAAAGAAGCAGAAGAAGGAGAAGGAGAAGGTGAAGTCAGGAGGGTGAATCAGAAGAAGCAGAAGAAGGAGAAGGAGAAGGTGAAGTCTGGAGGGTGAATCAGAAGAAGCAGAAGAAGGAGAAGGAGAAGGTGAAGTCAGGAGGGTGAATCAGAAGAAGTAGATGAAGGAGAAGGAGAAGGTGAAGTCTGGAGGGTGAATCAGAAGAAGCAGAAGAAGGAGAAGGAGAAGGTAAAGTCTGGAGGGTGAATCAGAAGAAGCAGAAGAAGGAGAAGGAGAAGGTGAAGTCTGGAGGGTGAAGCAGAAGAAGTAGAAGAAGGAGAAGGGGAAGGTGAAGTCAGGAGGGTGAATCAGAAGAAGTAGAAGAAGGAGAAGGAGAGGGTGAAGTCAGGAGGGTGAATCAGAAGAAGCAGAAGAAGGAGAAGGAGAAGGTGAAGTCTGGAGGGTGAATCAAAAGAATCAGAAGAAGGAGAAGGAGAAGGTGAAGTCTGGAGGGTGAATCAGAAGAAGCAGAAGAAGGAGAAGGAGAAGGTGAAGACTGGAGGTTGAATCAGAAGAAGTAAAAGAAGGAGAAGGAGAAGGTGAAGTCTGGAGGGTGAATCAGAAGAGGTAGAAGAAGGAGAAGGAGAAGGTGAAGTCTGGAGGGTGAATCAGAAGAAGCAGAAGAAGGAGAAGGAGAAGGTGAAGTCTGGAGGGTGAATCAGAAGAAGCAGAAGAAGGAGAAGGAGAAGGTGGAGTTAGGAGGGTGAATCAGAAGAAGCAGAAGAAGGAGAAGGAGAAGGTGAAGTCAGGGGGGTGAAGCAGAAGAAGTAGAAGAAGGAGAAGGAGAAGGTGAAGTCAGGAGGGTGAAGCAGAAGAAGCAGAAGAAGGAGAAGGAGAAGGTGAAGTCTGGAGGGCGCAGCAGAAGAAGCAGAAGAAGGAGAACGAGAAGGTGAAGTCTGGAGGGTGAAGCAGAAGCAGAAGAAGAAGGAGAAGGAGAAGGTGAAGTCTGGAGGGCGCAGCAGAAGAAGCAGAAGAAGGAGAAGGAGAAGTTGAAGTCTAGAGGGTGAATCAGAAGAAGTAGAAGAAGGAGAAGGAGAAGGTGAAGTCTGGAGGGTGAATCAGAAGAAGCAGAAGAAGGAGAAGGAGAAGGTGAAGTCTGGAGGGTGAATCAGAAGAAGCAGAAGAAGGAGAAGGAGAAGATGAAGTCTCGAGGGTGAATCAGAAGAAGTAGAAGAAGGAGAAGGAGAATGTGAAGTCTGGAGGGTGAATCAGAAGAAGCCGAAGAAGGAGAAGGAGAAGGTGAAGTCTGGAGGGTGAATCAGAAGAAGCAGAAGAAGGAGAAGGAGAAGATGAAGTCTGGAGGGTGAATCAGAAGAAGTAGATGAAGGAGAAGGAGAAGGTGAAGTCTGGAGGGTGAATCAGAAGAAGCAGAAGAAGGAGAAGGAGAAGGTAAAGTCTGGAGGGTGAATCAGAAGAAGCAGAAGAAGGAGAAGGTGAAATCTGGAGGGTGAATCAGAAGAAGCAGAAGAAGGAAAAAGAGAAGGTGAACTCTGGAGGGTGATTCAGAAGAAGCAGAAAAAGTAGAAGGAGAAGGTGAAGTCTGGAGGGTGAATCAGAAGAAGTAGAAGAAGGAGAAGGAGAAGGTGAAGTCTGGTGGGTGAATCAGAAGAAGCAGAAGAAGGAGAAGGAGAAGGTGAAGTCAGGAGGGTGAATCAGGAGGAGCAGAAGAAGGAGAAGGAGAAGGTGAAGTCTGGACGGTGAATCAGAAGACGCAGAAGAAGGAGAAGGAGAAGGTGAAGACTGGAGGGTGAATCAGAAGAAGTAGAAGAAGGAGAAGGAGAAGGTGAAGTCTGGAGGGTGAATCAGAAGAAGTAGAAGAAGGAGAAGGAGAAGGCGAAGTCTGGAGGGTGAATCAGAAGAAGCAGAAGAAGGAGAAGGAGAAGGTGAATTCTGGAGGGTGAATCAGAAGAAGCAAAAGAAGGAGAAGGAGAAGATGAAGTCTGGAGGGTGAATCAGAAGAAGTTGAAGAAGGAGAAGGAGAAGGTGAGGTCTGGAGGGTGAATCAGAAGAAGCAGAAGAAGGAGAAGGAGAAGGTGAAGTCTGAAGGGTGAATCAAAAGAAGCAGAAGAAGGAGAAGGGGAAGATGAAGTCTGGAGGGTGAATCAGAAGAAGCAGAAGAAGGAGAAGGAGAAGGTGAAGTCTGGAGGGTGAATCAGAAGAAGCAGAAGAAGGAGAAGGAGAAGGTGAAGTCTGGTGGGTGAATCAGAAGAAGTAGAAGAAGGAGAAGGAGAAGGTGAAGTCTGGAGGGTGAATCAGAAGAAGTAGAAGAAGGAGAAGGAGAAGGTGAAGTCAGGAGGGTGAATCAGAAAAAGCAGAAGAAGGAGGAGGAGAAGGTGAAGTCTGGAGGGTGAATCAGAAGAAGCAGAAGAAGGAGAAGGAGAAGATGAAGTCTGGAGGGTGAATCAGAAGAAGTAGATGAAGGAGAAGGAGAAGGTGAAGTCTGGAGGGTGAATCAGAAGAAGCAGAAGAAGGAGAAGGAGAAGGTAAAGTCTGGAGGGTGAATCAGAAGAAGCAGAAGAAGGAGAAGGAGAAGGTGTAGTCTGGAGGGTGAATCAGAAGAAGCAGAATAAGGAGAAGGAGAAGGTGAAGTCTGGCGGGTGAATCAGAAGAAGCAGAATAAGGAGAAGGAGAAGGTGAAGTCTGGAGGGTGAATCAGAAGAAGCAGAAGAAGGAGAAGGAGAAGGTGAAGTCTGGAGGGTGAATCAGAAGAAGTAGAAGATGGAGAAGGAGAAGGTGAAGTCTGGAGGGTGAAGCAGAAGAAGTAGAAGAAGGAGAAGGAGAAGGTGAAGTCAGGAGGGTGAATCAGAAGAAGCAGAAGAAGGAGAAGGAGAAGGTGAAGTCTGGAGGGTGAATCAAAAGAATCAGAAGAAGGAGAAGGAGAAGGTGAAGTCTGGAGGGTGAATCAGAAGAAGCCGAAGAAGGAGAAGGAGAAGGTGAAGACTGGAGGTTGAATCAGAAGAAGTAAAAGAAGGAGAAGGAGAAGGTGAAGTCTGGAGGGTGAATCAGAAGAAGTAGAAGAAGGAGAAGGAGAAGGTGAAGTCTGGAGGGTGAATCAGAAGAAGCAGAAGAAGGAGAAGGAGAAGGTGAAGTCTGGAGGGTGAATCAGAAGAAGCAGAAGAAGGAGAAGGAGAAGATGAAGTCTGGAGGGTGAATCAGAAGAAGAAGAAGAAGGAGAAGGAGAAGGTGAGGTCTGGAGGGTGAATCAGAAGAAGCAGAAGAAGGAGAAGGAGAAGGTGAAGTCTGGAGGGTGAATCAGAAGAAGCAGAAGAAGGAGAATGAGAAGGTGAAGTCTGGAGGGTGAATCAGAAGAAGCAGAAGAAGGAGAAGGAGAAGGTGAAGTCAGGAGGGTGAATCAGAAGAAGCAGAAGAAGGAGGAGGAGCAGGTGAAGTTAGGAGGGTGAATCAGAAGAAGCAGAAGAAGGAGAAGGAGAAGGTGAAGTCAGGGGGGTGAAGCAGAAGAAGTAGAAGAAGGAGAAGGAGAAGGTGAAGTCAGGAGGGTGAAGCAGAAGAAGCAGAAGAAGGAGAAGGAGAAGGTGAAATCTGGAGGGCGCAGCAGAAGAAGCAGAAGAAGGAGAACGAGAAGGTGAAGTCTGGAGGGTGAAGCAGAAGAAGCAGAAGAAGGAGAAGGAGAAGGTGAAGTCTGGAGGGTGAATCAGAAGAAGTAGAAGAAGGAGAAGGAGAAGGTGAAGTCAGGAGGGTGAAGCAGAAGAAGCAGAAGAAGGAGAAGGAGAAGGTGAAGTCTGGAGGGTGAAGCAGAAGAAGCAGAAGAAGGAGAAGGAGAAGGTGAAGTCTGGAGGGTCCAGCAGAAGAAGCAGAAGAAGGAGAAGGAGAAGGTGAAGTCAGGAGGGTGAATCAGAAGAAGCAGAAGAAGGAGAAGGAGAAGGTGAAGTCTGTAGGGTGAATCAGAAGAAGCAGAAGAAGGAGAAGGAGAAGGTGAAGTCAGGAGGGTGAATCAGAAGAAGTAGATGAAGGAGAAGGAGAAGGTGAAGTCTGGAGGGTGAATCAGAAGAAGCAGAAGAAGGAGAAGGAGAAGGTAAAGTCTGGAGGGTGAATCAGAAGAAGCAGAAGAAGGAGAAGGAGAAGGTGAAGTCTGGAGGGTGAATCAGAAGAAGCAGAATAAGGAGAAGGAGAAGGTGAAGTCTGGCGGGTGAATCAGAAGAAGCATAAGAAGGAGAAGGAGAAGATGAAGTCTCGAGGGTGAATCAGAAGAAGTAGAAGAAGGAGAAGGAGAATGTAAAGTCTGGAGGGTGAATCAGAAGAAGCCGAAGAAGGAGAAGGAGAAGGTGAAGTCTGGAGGGTGAATCAGAAGAAGTAGAAGAAGGAGAAGGAGAAGGTGAAGTCAGGAGGGTGAAGCAGAAGAAGCAGAAGAAGGAGAAGGAGAAGGTGAAGTCTGGAGGGTGAAGCAGAAGAAGCAGAAGAAGGAGAAGGAGAAGGTGAAGTCTGGAGGGTCCAGCAGAAGAAGCAGAAGAAGGAGAAGGAGAAGGTGAAGTCAGGAGGGTGAATCAGAAGAAGCAGAAGAAGGAGAAGGAGAAGGTGAAGTCTGTAGGGTGAATCAGAAGAAGCAGAAGAAGGAGAAGGAGAAGGTGAAGTCAGGAGGGTGAATCAGAAGAAGTAGATGAAGGAGAAGGAGAAGGTGAAGTCTGGAGGGTGAATCAGAAGAAGCAGAAGAAGGAGAAGGAGAAGGTGAAGTCAGGAGGGTGAAGCAGAAGAAGCAGAAGAAGGAGAAGGAGAAGGTGAAGTCTGGAGGGTGAAGCAGAAGAAGCAGAAGAAGGAGAAGGAGAAGGTGAAGTCTGGAGGGTCCAGCAGAAGAAGCAGAAGAAGGAGAAGGAGAAGGTGAAGTCAGGAGGGTGAATCAGAAGAAGCAGAAGAAGGAGAAGGAGAAGGTGAAGTCTGTAGGGTGAATCAGAAGAAGCAGAAGAAGGAGAAGGAGAAGGTGAAGTCAGGAGGGTGAATCAGAAGAAGTAGATGAAGGAGAAGGAGAAGGTGAAGTCTGGAGGGTGAATCAGAAGAAGCAGAAGAAGGAGAAGGAGAAGGTAAAGTCTGGAGGGTGAATCAGAAGAAGCAGAAGAAGGAGAAGGAGAAGGTGAAGTCTGGAGGGTGAATCAGAAGAAGCAGAATAAGGAGAAGGAGAAGGTGAAGTCTGGCGGGTGAATCAGAAGAAGCAGAATAAGGAGAAGGAGAAGGTGAAGTCTGGAGGGTGAATCAGAAGAAGCAGAAGAAGGAAAAGGAGAAGGTGAAGTCTGGAGGGTGAATCAGAAGAAGTAAAAGATGGAGAAGGAGAAGGTGAAGTCTGGAGGGTGAAGCAGAAGAAGTAGAAGAAGGAGAAGGAGAAGGTGAAGTCAGGAGGGTGAATCAGAAGAAGTAGAAGAAGGAGAAGGAGAGGGTGAAGTCAGGAGGGTGAATCAGAAGAAGCAGAAGAAGGAGAAGGAGAAGGTGAAGTCTGGAGGGTGAATCAAAAGAATCAGAAGAAGGAGAAGGAGAAGGTGAAGTCTGGAGGGTGAATCAGAAGAAGCAGAAGAAGGAGAAGGAGAAGGTGAAGACTGGAGGTTGAATCAGAAGAAGTAAAAGAAGGAGAAGGAGAAGGTGAAGTCTGGAGGGTGAATCAGAAGAAGTAGAAGAAGGAGAAGGAGAAGGTGAAGTCTGGAGGGTGAATCAGAAGAAGTAGAAGAAGGAGAAGGAGAAGGTGAGGTCTGGAGGGTGAATCAGAAGAAGCAGAAGAAGGAGAAGGAGAAGGTGAAGTCTGGAGGGTGAATCAGAAGAAGCAGAAGAAGGAGAAGGAGAAGGTGAAGTCTGGAGGGTGAATCAGAAGAAGCAGAAGAAAGAGAAGGAGAAGGTGAAGTCAGGAGGGTGAATCAGAAGAAGCAGAAGAAGGAGAAGGAGAAGGTGAAGTTAGGAGGGTGAATCAGAAGAAGCAGAAGAAGGAGAAGGAGAAGGTGAAGTCTGGAGGGTGAAGCAGAAGAAGCAGAAGAAGGAGAAGGAGAAGGTGAAGTCTGGAGGGCGCAGCAGAAGAAGCAGAAGAAGGAGAACGAGAAGGTGAAGTCTGGAGGGTGAAGCAGAAGAAGCAGAAGAAGGAGAAGGAGAAGTTGAAGTCTAGAGGGTGAATCAGAAGAAGTAGAAGAAGGAGAAGGAGAAGGTGAAGTCTGGAGGGTGAATCAGAAGAAGCAGAAGAAGGAGAAGGAGAAGGTGAAGTCTGAAGGGTGAATCAAAAGAAGCAGAAGAAGGAGAAGGGGAAGGTGAAGTCTGGAGGGTCCAGCAGAAGAAGCAGAAGAAGGAGAAGGAGAAGGTGAAGTCTGGAGGGCGCAGCAGAAGAAGCAGAAGAAGGAGAACGAGAAGGTGAAGTCTGGAGGGTGAAGCAGAAGAAGCAGAAGAAGGAGAAGGAGAAGTTGAAGTCTAGAGGGTGAATCAGAAGAAGTAGAAGAAGGAGAAGGAGAAGGTGAAGTCTGGAGGGTGAATCAGAAGAAGCAGAAGAAGGAGAAGGAGAAGGTGAAGTCTGAAGGGTGAATCAAAAGAAGCAGAAGAAGGAGAAGGGGAAGGTGAAGTCTGGAGGGTCCAGCAGAAGAAGCAGAAGAAGGAGAAGGAGAAGGTGAAGTCAGGAGGGTGAATCAGAAGAAGCAGAAGAAGGAGAAGGAGAAGGTGAAGTCTGGAGGGTGAATCAGAAGAAGCAGAAGAAGGAGAAGGAGAAGGTGAAGTCAGGAGGGTGAATCAGAAGAAGTAGATGAAGGAGAAGGAGAAGGTGAAGTCTGGAGGGTGAATCAGAAGAAGCAGAAGAAGGAGAAGGAGAAGGTAAAGTCTGGAGGGTGAATCAGAAGAAGCAGAAGAAGGAGAAGGAGAAGGTGAAGTCTGGAGGGTGAATCAGAAGAAGCAGAATAAGGAGAAGGAGAAGGTGAAGTCTGGCGGGTGAATCAGAAGAAGCAGAATAAGGAGAAGGAGAAGGTGAAGTCTGGAGGGTGAATCAGAAGAAGCAGAAGAAGGAAAAGGAGAAGGTGAAGTCTGGAGGGTGAATCAGAAGAAGTAAAAGATGGAGAAGGAGAAGGTGAAGTCTGGAGGGTGAAGCAGAAGAAGTAGAAGAAGGAGAAGGAGAAGGTGAAGTCAGGAGGGTGAATCAGAAGAAGTAGAAGAAGGAGAAGGAGAGGGTGAAGTCAGGAGGGTGAATCAGAAGAAGCAGAAGAAGGAGAAGGAGAAGGTGAAGTCTGGAGGGTGAATCAAAAGAATCAGAAGAAGGAGAAGGAGAAGGTGAAGTCTGGAGGGTGAATCAGAAGAAGCAGAAGAAGGAGAAGGAGAAGGTGAAGACTGGAGGTTGAATCAGAAGAAGTAAAAGAAGGAGAAGGAGAAGGTGAAGTCTGGAGGGTGAATCAGAAGAAGTAGAAGAAGGAGAAGGAGAAGGTGAAGTCTGGAGGGTGAATCAGAAGAAGTAGAAGAAGGAGAAGGAGAAGGTGAGGTCTGGAGGGTGAATCAGAAGAAGCAGAAGAAGGAGAAGGAGAAGGTGAAGTCTGGAGGGTGAATCAGAAGAAGCAGAAGAAGGAGAATGAGAAGGTGAAGTCTGGAGGGTGAATCAGAAGAAGCAGAAGAAAGAGAAGGAGAAGGTGAAGTCAGGAGGGTGAATCAGAAGAAGCAGAAGAAGGAGAAGGAGAAGGTGAAGTTAGGAGGGTGAATCAGAAGAAGCAGAAGAAGGAGAAGGAGAAGGTGAAGTCTGGAGGGTGAAGCAGAAGAAGCAGAAGAAGGAGAAGGAGAAGGTGAAGTCTGGAGGGCGCAGCAGAAGAAGCAGAAGAAGGAGAACGAGAAGGTGAAGTCTGGAGGGTGAAGCAGAAGAAGCAGAAGAAGGAGAAGGAGAAGTTGAAGTCTAGAGGGTGAATCAGAAGAAGTAGAAGAAGGAGAAGGAGAAGGTGAAGTCTGGAGGGTGAATCAGAAGAAGCAGAAGAAGGAGAAGGAGAAGGTGAAGTCTGAAGGGTGAATCAAAAGAAGCAGAAGAAGGAGAAGGGGAAGATGAAGTCTGGAGGGTGAATCAGAAGAAGCAGAAGAAGGAGAAGGAGAAGGTGAAGTCTGGAGGGTGAATCAGAAGAAGCAGAAGAAGGAGAAGGAGAAGGTGAAGTCTGGTGGGTGAATCAGAAGAAGTAGAAGAAGGAGAAGGAGAAGGTGAAGTCTGGAGGGTGAATCAGAAGAAGTAGAAGAAGGAGAAGGAGAAGGTGAAGTCTGGAGGGTGAATCAGAAAAAGCAGAAGAAGGAGGAGGAGAAGGTGAAATCTGGAGGGTGAATCAGAAGAAGCAGAAGAAGGAGAAGGAGAAGATGAAGTCTGGAGGGTGAATCAGAAGAAGTAGATGAAGGAGAAGGAGAAGGTGAAGTCTGGAGGGTGAATCAGAAGAAGCAGAAGAAGGAGAAGGAGAAGGTGAAGTCTGGAGGGTGAATCAGAAGAAGTAGAAGATGGAGAAGGAGAAGGTGAAGTCTGGAGGGTGAAGCAGAAGAAGTAGAAGAAGGAGAAGGAGAAGGTGAAGTCAGGAGGGTGAATCAGAAGAAGCAGAAGAAGGAGAAGGAGAAGGTGAAGTCTGGAGGGTGAATCAAAAGAATCAGAAGAAGGAGAAGGAGAAGGTGAAGTCTGGAGGGTGAATCAGAAGAAGCAGAAGAAGGAGAAGGAGAAGGTGAAGACTGGAGGTTGAATCAGAAGAAGTAAAAGAAGGAGAAGGAGAAGGTGAAGTCTGGAGGGTGAATCAGAAGAAGTAGAAGAAGGAGAAGGAGAAGGTGAAGTCTGGAGGGTGAATCAGAAGAAGCAGAAGAAGGAGAAGGAGAAGGTGAAGTCTGGAGGGTGAATCAGAAGAAGCAGAAGAAGGAGAAGGAGAAGATGAAGTCTGGAGGGTGAATCAGAAGAAGAAGAAGAAGGAGAAGGAGAAGGTGAGGTCTGGAGGGTGAATCAGAAGAAGCAGAAGAAGGAGAAGGAGAAGGTGAAGTCTGGAGGGTGAATCAGAAGAAGCAGAAGAAGGAGAAGGAGAAGGTGAAGTCTGGAGGGTGAATCAGAAGAAGCAGAAGAAGGAGAAGGAGAAGGTGAAGTCAGGAGGGTGAATCAGAAGAAGCAGAAGAAGGAGAAGGAGCAGGTGAAGTTAGGAGGGTGAATCAGAAGAAGCAGAAGAAGGAGAAGGAGAAGGTGAAGTCAGGGGGGTGAAGCAGAAGAAGTAGAAGAAGGAGAAGGAGAAGGTGAAGTCAGGAGGGTGATGCAGAAGAAGCAGAAGAAGGAGAAGGAGAAGGTGAAATCTGGAGGGCGCAGCAGAAGAAGCAGAAGAAGGAGAACGAGAAGGTGAAGTCTGGAGGGTGAAGCAGAAGAAGCAGAAGAAGGAGAAGGAGAAGTTGAAGTCTAGAGGGTGAATCAGAAGAAGTAGAAGAAGGAGAAGGAGAAGGTGAAGTCTGGTGGGTGAATCAGAAGAAGCAGAAGAAGGAGAAGGAGAAGGTGAAGTCTGGAGGGTGAATCAGAAGAAGCATAAGAAGGAGAAGGAGAAGATGAAGTCTCGAGGGTGAATCAGAAGAAGTAGAAGAAGGAGAAGGAGAATGTAAAGTCTGGAGGGTGAATCAGAAGAAGCCGAAGAAGGAGAAGGAGAAGGTGAAGTCTGGAGGGTGAATCAGAAGAAGTAGAAGAAGGAGAAGGAGAAGGTGAAGTCAGGAGGGTGAAGCAGAAGAAGCAGAAATGGAGAAGGAGAAGGTGAAGTCTGGAGGGTGAAGCAGAAGAAGCAGAAGAAGGAGAAGGAGAAGGTGAAGTCTGGAGGGTCAAGCAGAAGAAGCAGAAGAAGGAGAAGGAGAAGGTGAAGTCAGGAGGGTGAATCAGAAGAAGCAGAAGAAGGAGAAGGAGAAGGTGAAGTCTGGAGGGTGAATCAGAAGAAGCAGAAGAAGGAGAAGGAGAAGGTGAAGTCAGGAGGGTGAATCAGAAGAAGTAGATGAAGGAGAAGGAGAAGGTGAAGTCTGGAGGGTGAATCAGAAGAAGCAGAAGAAGGAGAAGGAGAAGGTAAAGTCTGGAGGGTGAATCAGAAGAAGCAGAAGAAGGAGAAGGAGAAGGTGAAGTCTGGAGGGTGAATCAGAAGAAGCAGAATAAGGAGAAGGAGAAGGTGAAGTCTGGCGGGTGAATCAGAAGAAGCAGAATAAGGAGATGGAGAAGGTGAAGTCTGGAGGGTGAATCAGAAGAAGCAGAAGAAGGAAAAGGAGAAGGTGAAGTCTGGAGGGTGAATCAGAAGAAGTAGAAGATGGAGAAGGAGAAGGTGAAGTCTGGAGGGTGAAGCAGAAGAAGTAGAAGAAGGAGAAGGAGAAGGTGAAGTCAGGAGGGTGAATCAGAAGAAGCAGAAGAAGGAGAAGGAGAAGGTGAAGTCTGGAGGGTGAATCAAAAGAATCAGAAGAAGGAGAAGGAGAAGGTGAAGTCTGGAGGGTGAATCAGAAGAAGCAGAAGAAGGAGAAGGAGAAGGTGAAGACTGGAGGTTGAATCAGAAGAAGTAAAAGAAGGAGAAGGAGAAGGTGAAGTCTGGAGGGTGAATCAGAAGAAGTAGAAGAAGGAGAAGGAGAAGGTGAAGTCTGGAGGGTGAATCAGAAGAAGCAGAAGAAGGAGAAGGAGAAGGTGAAGTCTGGAGGGTGAATCAGAAGAAGCAGAAGAAGGAGAAGGAGAAGATGAAGTCTGGAGGGTGAATCAGAAGAAGTAGAAGAAGGAGAAGGAGAAGGTGAGGTCTGGAGGGTGAATCAGAAGAAGCAGAAGAAGGAGAAGGAGAAGGTGAAGTCTGGAGGGTGAATCAGAAGAAGCAGAAGAAGGAGAAGGAGAAGGTGAAGTCTGGAGGGTGAATCAGAAGAAGCAGAAGAAAGAGAAGGAGAAGGTGAAGTCAGGAGGGTGAATCAGAAGAAGCAGAAGAAGGAGAAGGAGAAGGTGAAGTTAGGAGGGTGAATCAGAAGAAGCAGAAGAAGGAGAAGGAGAAGGTGAAGTCTGGAGGGTGAAGCAGAAGAAGCAGAAGAAGGAGAAGGAGAAGGTGAAGTCTGGAGGGCGCAGCAGAAGAAGCAGAAGAAGGAGAACGAGAAGGTGAAGTCTGGAGGGTGAAGCAGAAGAAGCAGAAGAAGGAGAACGAGAAGTTGAAGTCTAGAGGGTGAATCAGAAGAAGTAGAAGAAGGAGAAGGAGAAGGTGAAGTCTGGAGGGTGAATCAGAAGAAGCAGAAGAAGGAGAAGGAGAAGGTGAAGTCTGGAGGGTGAATCAGAAGAAGCAGAAGAAGGAGAAGGAGAAGATGAAGTCTCGAGGGTGAATCAGAAGAAGTAGAAGAAGGAGAAGGAGAATGTGAAGTCTGGAGGGTGAATCAGAAGAAGCCGAAGAAGGAGAAGGAGAAGGTGAAGTCTGGAGGGTGAATCAGAAGAAGTAGAAGAAGGAGAAGGAGAAGGTGAAGTCAGGAGGGTGAAGCAGAAGAAGCAGAAGAAGGAGAAGGAGAAGGTGAAGTCTGGAGGGCGCAGCAGAAGAAGCAGAAGAAGGAGAACGAGAAGGTGAAGTCTGGAGGGTGAAGCAGAAGAAGAAGAAGAAGGAGAAGAAGAAGGTGAAGTCTGGAGGGTGAATCAGAAGAAGTAGAAGAAGGAGAAGGAGAAGGTGAAGTCAGGAGGGTGAAGCAGAAGAAGCAGAAGAAGGAGAAGGAGAAGGTGAAGTCTGGAGGGTGAAGCAGAAGAAGCAGAAGAAGGAGAAGGAGAAGGTGAAGTCTGGAGGGCGAAGCAGAAGAAGCAGAAGAAGGAGAAGGAGAAGGTGAAGTCTGGAGGGTGAAGCAGAAGAAGCAGAAGAAGGAGAAGGAGAAGGTGAAGTCTGGAGGGTGAATCAGAAGAAGTAGAAGAAGGAGAAGGAGAAGGTGAAGTCAGGAGGGTGAAGCAGAAGAAGCAGAAGAAGGAGAAGGAGAAGATGAAGTCTGGAGGGTGAAGCAGAAGAAGCAGAAGGAGGAGAAGGAGAAGGTGAAGTCTGGAGGGTGAAGCAGAAGAAGCAGAAGAAGGAGAAGGAGAAGGTGAAGTCAGGAGGGTGAATCATAAGAAGTAGAAGAAGGAGAAGGAGAAGGTGAAGTCTGGAGGGTGAATCAGAAGAAGTAGAAGAAGGAGAAGGAGAAGGTGAAGTCTGGAGGGTGAATCAGAAGAAGTAGAAGAAGGAGAAGGAGAAGGTGAAGTCTGGAGGTTGAATCAGAAGAAGCAGAAGAAGGAGAAGGAGAAGGTGAAGTCTGGAGGGAGAAGCAGAAGAAGTAGAAGAAGGAGAAGGAGAAGGTGAAGTCTGGAGGGTGAATCAGAAGAAGTAGAAGAAGGAGAAGGAGAAGGTGAAGTCTGGAGGGTGAATCAGAAGAAGTAGAAGAAGGAGAATGAGAAGGTGAAGTCTGGAGGGTGAATCAGAAGAAGCAGAAGAAGGAGAAGGAGAAGGTGAAGTGTGGAGGGTGAATCAGAAGAAGCAGAAGAAGGAGAAGGAGAAGATGAAGTCTGGAGGGTGAATCAGAAGAAGTAGAAGAAGGAGAAGGAGAAGGTGAAGTCTGGAGGGTGAATCAGAAGAAGCAGAAGAAGGAGAAGGAGAAGGTGAAATCTGGAGGGTGAATCAGAAGAAGCAGAAGAAGGAAAAAGAGAAGGTGAAGTCTGGAGGGTGAATCAGAAGAAGCAGAAGAAGTAGAAGGAGAAGGTGAAGTCTGGAGGGTGAATCAGAAGAAGTAGAAGAAGGAGAAGGAGAAGGTGAGGGCTTTAAACTAATTAGTGGGGGGGAGGTTTCTAGAGAGCAAATAATAGAAATGACAACAGAGAAGGTCATAGACTTAGGTAGCAGTGGGGGAATTAAAAAACAGAATGTGTCAGGAAGGGACAGAAGGTATGGAGTAAAAAGTAAAGTACTAAAAAGGGAAAAAACAGGAACTAAGTGTTACAAAACATATTTGAAAGTTCTTTATCTGAATGCACGTAGCATTCGTAACAAAATGAATGAGTTAACGGCACAAATAATGACATATGGCTATGATCTTGTGGCCATTACAGAAACATGGCTGCAGGGTGACCATGACTGGGAATTAAACATACCAGGTTATTTAACAATCAGGAAGGACAGGCAGGAACGGAGACGAGGTGGGGTGGCTATGTTAATAAAGGAAGTAATCACTATAATACAGAGAAATGGTATTGGGTCAAAGGAGCAGGATAGTGAAACAGTTTGGGTGGAGGTAAGGAATAATAAGGGGAAAAAAACACTAGTGGGTGTAGTCTATAGGCCTCCGAACAGTTGCAACTCTGTTGGACGGAGTATTAATCAGGAAATAGTTGAGGCTTGTAATAAGGGAACAGCTATAATTATGGGGGATTTTAATTATCATATTAACTGGACAAATCAAATTGGGCAGAGCAGCCTTGAGGAAGAGTTCATTGAGTGTATTAGGGATGGGTTTCTTGAGCAGTATGTAACTGAACCGACCAGGGGGTAAGCAACCTTAGATTTGGTCCTGTGTAATGAGACAGGATTAATTAAAAATGTCCTAGTAAAGGATCCCCTTGGAATGAGTGACCATAACATGGTTGAGTTCCATATTCAATTAGAGGGTGAGAAGGTTGGATCTCAAACAAGCGTGCTGAGCTTGAATAAAGGAGACTATGAAGTTATGAGAGCGGAATTAATTAGAGTGGACTGGGAAAATAGATTAAAGGGTAAGACGGTACATGACCAGTGGTGTACATTTAAGGAGTTATTTTACAACTTCCAAAAAAAATATATTCCACTGAGGAAAAAAGGGTGTAAAAGAAAAGATAGCCATCCGTGGCTAAGTAAAGTAATTAAGGATAGTATCCGACTAAAAACAAGGGCATATAAGGTAGCCAAATCTAGTGGGAGGATGGAAGATTGGGAAGTCTTTAAAAGACAGCAAAAAATAACAAAAAGATTGATTAAGAAAGGGAAGATAGATTATGAAAGTAAATTAGCAAAAAATATAAAAACAGATAGTAAAAGTTTCTATAGTTATATAAAAAGAAAAAGGGTGGCTAAAGTAAATGTTGGTCCCTTAGAGGATGAGACCGGGAAATTAATGGTGGGAAACATGGAGATGGCAAAAACACTGAACAATTATTTTGTATCAGTCTTGACAGTAGAGGACACTAAGAATATCCCAACACTGGACAAACAGGGGGCTCTAGGGGGGGAGGAACTAAATACGATTAAAATCACTAAGGAAGTGGTACTTGGTAAAATAATGGGACTCAAGGCGGATAAATCCCCTGGACCTGATGGCTTGCATCCCAGGGTCTTGAGAGAAGTAGCGGTAGGGATTGTGGATGCATTGGTAATAATTTTCCAAAACTCACTGGACTCAGCAAAGGTCCCAGCAGATTGGAAAACTGCTAATGTAACACCCTTATTTAAAAAGGGTAGTAGGCAGAAGGTTGGAAACTATAGACCTGTTAGCCTAACATCTGTGGTTGGTAAAATGTTAGAGTCCATTATTAAGGAGACAGTAACGGGACATTTGGATAAACATAATTTAATAGGGCAAACTCAGCATGGTTTCATGAAGGGGAAGTCATGTTTAACAAATTTGCTTGAGTTTTTTGAGGAAGTAACATACAGGGTGGATAAAGGGGAACCAGTGGACGTAGTGTATTTAGACTTCCAAAAGGCATTTGACAAGGTGCCACACAAAAGATTATCGCTCAAGATAAAAAATCACGGGATTGGGGGTAATATTCTGGCGTGGGTGGAGGATTGGCTCTCTAACAGAAAGCAGAGAGTTGGGATAAATGGTTCGTTCTCAGATTGGCAACCAGTAACTAGTGGTGTTCCGCAGGGGTCAGTGCTGGATCCCCAACTCTTTACAATCTATATTAACGATTTGGAGGAGGGGACCGAGTGTAACATATCAAAGTTTGCAGATGATACAAAGATGGGAGGGAAAGTAATGAGTGAGGAGGACATAAAGAACCTTCAAAGGGACATAGACAGGCTAAGTAAGTGGGCAGAGATTTGGCAGATGGAATACAATACTGGAAAGTGTGAGGTTATGCAATTTGGCAGGAAAAATCATAGAGCAAGTTATTATCTTAATGGCAAGAAACTGGAAAGTACTGTAGTACAAAGGGATCTGGGGGTCCTGGTGCACGAAACTCAAAAAGTTAGTATGCAGGTGCAGCAAGTGATTAAGAAGGCCAATGGAATGTTGGCTTTTATTGCTAGGGTGTTGGAATATAAAAACAGGGAGGTATTGCTGCAGTTGTACAAGGTATTGGTGAGGCCGCACCTGGAATACTGCATACAGTTTTAGTGTCCATACTTAAGAAAAGACATACTTGCTCTCGAGTCAGTACAAAGAAGGTTCACTCGGTTAATCCCGGGGATGAGGGGGTGGTCATATGAGGAGAGGTTGAGTAGATTGGGACTCTACTCATTGGAGTTCAGAAGAATGAGAGGCGATCTTATTGAAACATATAAGATTGTGAAGGGGCTTGATCGGGTGGATGCGGTGAGGATGTTCCAATGATGGGTGAAACTAGAACTAGGGGGCATAATCTTAAAATAAGGGGCTGCTCATTCAAAACTGAGATGAGGAGAAACTTCTTCACTCAGAGGGTGGTAGGTTTGTGGAATTTGCTGCCCCAGAAAGCTGTGGAAGCTACATCATTAAATAAATTTAAAACAGAAATAGATAGTTTCCTAGAAGTAAAGGGAATAAAGGGTTACGGGGAGCGGGCAGGAGATTGGACATGAGTCTGGGTTCGGAATGGTCATGGCCCTGTGGGTAGTGGAGCGGGCCCAGGGGCCGTGTAGCCTTGTTCTGCTCCTACTGTGTCTAATTCTGTTAGATTTCAGGAGATGGTTTTATTACTGTTCCTGGCTGGGGTGGAGATCGCCTTTACAGAAGGTAAGTACTGTAGAAAATATAGGGACAGAGTGATCTCCTGGAAGAATTTCGATCGCCGAGATGGGTCGGAGAGGAATTTCCCAGATTTTTTTCTCCCAAATTGGCCATTGGGTCTTTATCTGGTTTTTCGCCTCTCCCGGGAGATCACATGGGTTCGGGGGGATGCAGAGTGATAGAAGATTTGAGGTTAGGATCAGATCAGCCATGAACTTATTGAATGGTGGAGCAGGCTCGAGGGGCCGATTGGCCTACTCCTGCTCCTATTTCTTATGTTCTTATGTTCTTATGTGAAGTCTGGAGGGTGAATCAGAAGAAGCAGAAGAAGGAGAAGGAGAAGGTGAAGTCCGGAGGGTGAATCAGGAGAAGCAGAAGAAGGAGAAGGAGAAGGTGAAGTCTGGAGGGTGAATCAGAAGACGCAGAAGAAGGAGAAGGAGATGGTGAAGACTGGAGGGTGAATCAGAAGAAGTAGAAGAAGGAGAAGGAGAAGGTGAAGTCTGGAGGGTGAATCAGAAGAAGTAGAAGAAGGAGAAGGAGAAGGCGAAGTCTGGAGGGTGAATCAGAAGAAGCAGAAGAAGGAGATGGAGAAGGTGAAGTCTGGAGGGTGAATCAAAAGAAGCAAAAGAAGGAGAAGGAGAAGATGAAGTCTGGAGGGTGAATCAGAAGAAGTTGAAGAAGGAGAAGGAGAAGGTGAGGTCTGGAGGGTGAATCAGAAGAAGCAGAAGAAGGAGAAGAAGAAGGTGAAGTCTGAAGGGTGAAACAAAAGAAGCAGAAGAAGGAGAAGGAGAAGGTGAAGTCTGGAGGGTGAATCAGAAGAAGCAGAAGAAGGAGAAGGAGAAGGTGAAGTCTGGAGGGTGAATCAGAAGAAGCAGAAGAAGGAGAAGGAGAAGGTGAAGTCTGGTGGGTGAATCAGAAGAAGTAGAAGAAGGAGAAGGTGAAGTCTGGAGGGTGAATCAGAAAAAGCAGAAGAAGGAGAAGGAGAAGGTGAAGTCTGGAGGGTGAATCAAAAGAATCAGAAGAAGGAGAAGGAGAAGGTGAAGTCTGGAGGGTGAATCAGAAGAAGCAGAAGAAAGAGAAGGAGAAGGTGAAGTCTGGAGGGTGAATCAGAAGAAGTAGAAGAAGGAGAAGGAGAAGGTGAAGTCTGGAGGGTGAATCAGGAGAAGTAGAAGAAGGAGAAGGAGAAGGTGAAGTCTGGAGGGTGAATCAGAAGAAGTGGAAGAAGGAGAAGGAGAAGGTGAAGTCTGGAGGGTGAATCAGAAGAAGCAGAAGAAGGAGAAGGAGAAGGTGAAGTCTGGAGGGTGAATCAGAAGAAGTAGAAGAAGGAGAAGGAGAAGGTGAAGTCTGGAGGGTGAATCAGAAGAAGTAGAAGAAGGAGAAGGAGAAGGTGAAGTCTGGAGGGTGAAGCAGAAGAAGTAGAAGAAGGAGAAGGAGAAGGTGAAGTCAGGAGGGTGAATCAGAAGAAGTAGAAGAAGGAGAAGGAGAAGGTGAAGTCAGGAGGGTGAATCAGAAGAAGCAGAAAAAGGAGAAGGAGAAGGTGAAGTCTGGAGGGTGAATCAGGAGAAGCAGATTAAGGAGAAGGAGAAGGTGAAGTCTGGCGGGTGAATCAGAAGAAGCAGAAGAAGGAGAAGGAGCAGGTGAAGTCTGGAGGGAGAATCAGAAGATGTAGAAGAAGGAGAAGGAGAAGGTGAAGTCTGGAGGGTGAAGCAGAAGAAGTAGAAGAAGGAGAAGGAGAAGGTGAAGTCAGGAGGGTGAATCAGAAGAAGTAGAAGAAGGAGAAGGAGAAGGTGAAGTCAGGAGGGTGAATCAGAAGAAGCAGAAGAAGGAGAAGGAGAAGGTGAAGTCTGGAGGGTGAATCAAAAGAATCAGAAGAAGGAGAAGGAGAAGGTGAAGTCTGGAGGGTGAATCAGAAGAAGCAGAAAAAAGAGAAGGAGAAGGTGAAGTCTGGAGGGTGAAGCAGAAGGAGCAGAAGAAGGAGAAGGAGAAGGTGAAGTCAGGAGGGTGAATCATAAGAAGTAGAAGAAGGAGAAGGAGAAGGTGAAGTCTGGAGGGTGAATCAGAAGAATTAGAAGAAGGAGAAGGAGAAGGTGAAGTCTGGAGGGTGAATCAGAAGAAGCAGAAGAAGGAGAAGGAGAAGGTGAAGTCTGGTGGGTGAATCAAAAGAATCAGAAGAAGGAGAAGGAGAAGGTGAAGTCTGGAGGGTGAATCAGAAGAAGCAGAAGAAAGAGAAGGAGAAGGTGAAGTCTGGAGGGTGAATCAGAAGAAGTAGAAGAAGGAGAAGGAGAAGGTGAAGTCTGGAGGGTGAATCAGGAGAAGTAGAAGAAGGAGAAGGAGAAGGTGAAGTCTGGAGGGTGAATCAGAAGAAGTGGAAGAAGGAGAAGGAGAAGGTGAAGTCTGGAGGGTGAATCAGAAGAAGCAGAAGAAGGAGAAGGAGAAGGTGAAGTCTGGAGGGTGAATCAGAAGAAGTAGAAGAAGGAGAAGGAGAAGGTGAAGTCTGGAGGGTGAATCAGAAGAAGTAGAAGAAGGAGAAGGAGAAGGTGAAGTCTGGAGGGTGAAGCAGAAGAAGTAGAAGAAGGAGAAGGAGAAGGTGAAGTCAGGAGGGTGAATCAGAAGAAGTAGAAAAAGGAGAAGGAGAAGGTGAAGTCAGGAGGGTGAATCAGAAGAAGCAGAAAAAGGAGAAGGAGAAGGTGAAGTCTGGAGGGTGAATCAGGAGAAGCAGATTAAGGAGAAGGAGAAGGTGAAGTCTGGCGGGTGAATCAGAAGAAGCAGAAGAAGGAGAAGGAGCAGGTGAAGTCTGGAGGGTGAATCAGAAGAAGTAGAAGAAGGAGAAGGAGAAGGTGAAGTCTGGAGGGTGAAGCAGAAGAAGTAGAAGAAGGAGAAGGAGAAGGTGAAGTCAGGAGGGTGAATCAGAAGAAGGAGAAGAAGGAGAAGGAGAAGGTGAAGTCAGGAGGGTGAATCAGAAGAAGCAGAAGAAGGAGAAGGAGAAGGTGAAGTCTGGAGGGTGAATCAAAAGAATCAGAAGAAGGAGAAGGAGAAGGTGAAGTCTGGAGGGTGAATCAGAAGAAGCAGAAAAAAGAGAAGGAGAAGGTGAAGTCTGGAGGGTGAATCAGAAGAAGTAGAAGAAGGAGAAGGAGAAGGTGAAGTCTGGAGTGTGAAGCAGAAGAAGTAGAAGAAGGAGAAGGAGAAGGTGAAGTCAGGAGGGTGAATCAGAAGAAGGAGAAGAAGGAGAAGGAGAAGGTGAAGTCAGGAGGGTGAATCAGAAGAAGCAGAAGAAGGAGAAGGAGAAGGTGAAGTCTGGAGGGTGAATCAAAAGAATCAGAAGAAGGAGAAGGAGAAGGTGAAGTCTGGAGGGTGAATCAGAAGAAGCAGAAAAAAGAGAAGGAGAAGGTGAAGTCTGGAGGGTGAAGCAGAAGGAGCAGAAGAAGGAGAAGGAGAAGGTGAAGTCAGGAGGGTGAATCATAAGAAGTAGAAGAAGGAGAAGGAGAAGGTGAAGTCTGGAGGGTGAATCAGAAGAATTAGAAGAAGGAGAAGGAGAAGGTGAAGTCTGGAGGGTGAATCAGAAGAAGCAGAAGAAGGAGAAGGAGAAGGTGAAGTCTGGTGGGTGAATCAGAAGAAGTAGAAGAAGGAGAAGGAGAAGGTGAAGTCTGGAGGGTGAATCAGAAGAAGTAGAAGAAGGAGAAGGAGAAGGTGAAGTCAGGAGGGTGAATCAGAAAAAGCAGAAGAAGGAGAAGGAGAAGGTGAAGTCTGGAGGGTGAATCAAAAGAATCAGAAGAAGGAGAAGGAGAAGGTGAAGTCTGGAGGGTGAATCAGAAGAAGCAGAAGAAAGAGAAGGAGAAGGTGAAGTCTGGAGGGTGAATCAGAAGAAGTAGAAGAAGGAGAAGGAGAAGGTGAAGTCTGGAGTGTGAATCAGGAGAAGTAGAAGAAGGAGAAGGAGAAGGTGAAGTCTGGAGGGTGAATCAGAAGAAGTGGAAGAAGGAGAAGGAGAAGGTGAAGTCGGGAGGGTGAAGCAGAAGAAGTAGAAGAAGGAGAAGGAGAAGGTGAAGTCAGGAGGGTGAATCAGAAGAAGTAGAAGAAGGAGAAGGAGAAGGTGAAGTCTGGAGGGTGAATCAGAAGAAGTAGAAGAAGGAGAAGGAGAAGGTGAAGTCGGGAGGGTGAAGCAGAAGAAGTAGAAGAAGGAGAAGGAGAAGGTGAAGTCAGGAGGGTGAATCAGAAGAAGTAGAAGAAGGAGAAGGAGAAGGTGAAGTCAGGAGGGTGAATCAGAAGAAGCAGAAAAAGGAGAAGGAGAAGGTGAAGTCTGGAGGGTGAATCAGGAGAAGCAGATTAAGGAGAATGAGAAGGTGAAGTCTGGCGGGTGAATCAGAAGAAGCAGAAGAAGGAGAAGGAGAAGGTGAAGTCTGGAGGGTGAATCAGAAGAAGTAGAAGAAGGAGAAGGAGAAGGTGAAGTCTGGAGGGTGAAGCAGAAGAAGTAGAAGAAGGAGAAGGAGAAGGTGAAGTCAGGAGGGTGAATCAGAAGAAGTAGAAGAAGGAGAAGGAGAAGGTGAAGTCAGGAGGGTGAATCAGAAGAAGCAGAAGAAGGAGAAGGAGAAGGTGAAGTCTGGAGGGTGAAGCAGAAGGAGCAGAAGAAGGAGAAGGAGAAGGTGAAGTCAGGAGGGTGAATCATAAGAAGTAGAAGAAGGAGAAGGAGAAGGTGAAGTCTGGAGGGTGAATCAGAAGAATTAGAAGAAGGAGAAGGAGAAGGTGAAGTCTGGAGGGTGAATCAGGAGAAGTAGAAGAAGGAGAAGGAGAAGGTGAAGTCTGGAGGGTGAATCAGAAGAAGCAGAAGAAGGAGAAGGAGAAGGTGAAGTCTGGAGGGAGAAGCAGAAGAAGTAGAAGAAGGAGAAGGAGTAGGTGAAGTCTGGAGGGTGAATCAGAAGAAGTAGAAGAAGGAGAAGGAGAAGGTGAAGTCTGGAGGGTGAATCAGAAGAAGTAGAAGAAGGAGAAGGAGAAGGTGAAGTCTGGAGGGTGAATCAGAAGAAGCAGAAGAAGGAGAAGGAGAAGGTGAAGTCTGGAGGGTGAATCAGAAGAAGTAGAAGAAGGAGAAGGAGAAGGTGAAGTCTGGAGGGTGAATCAGAAGACGTAGACGAAGGAGAAGGAGAAGGTGAAGTCTAGAGGGTGAATCAGACGAAGCAGAAGAAGGAGAAGAGAAGGTGAAGTCTGGAGGGTGAATCAGAAGAAGTAGAAGAAGGAGAAGGAGAAGGTGAAGTCTGGAGGGTGAATCAGAAGAAGCAGAAGAAGGAGAAGGAGAAGGTGAAGTCTGGAGGGTGAATCAGAAGAAGCAGAAGAAGGAGAAGGAGAAGGTGAAATCTGGAGGGTGAATCAGAAGAAGCAGAAGAAGGAAAAGGAGAAGGTGAAGTCTGGAGGGTGAATCAGAAGAAGCAGGAGAAGTAGCAGGAGAAGGTGAAGTCTGGAGGGTGAGTCAGAAGAAGCAGAAGAAGGAGAAGGAGAAGGTGAAGTCTGGAGGGTGAATCAGAAGAAGTAGAATAAGGAGAAGGAGAAGGTGAAGTCTGGAGGGTGAATCAGAAGAAGCAGAAGAAGGAGAAGGAGATGGTGAATTGTGGAGGGTGAATCAGAAGAAGCAGAAGGAGAAGGAGAAGATGAAGTCTGGAGGGTGAATCAGAAGAAGTAGAAGAAGGAGAAGGATAAGGTGAAGTCTGGAGGGTGAATCAGAAGAAGCAGAAGAAGGAGAAGGAGAAGGTGAAATCTCAAGGGTGAATCAGAAGAAGCAGAAGAAGGAAAAAGAGAAGGTGAAGTCTGGAGGGTGAATCAGAAGAAGCAGAAGAAGTAGAAGGAGAAGGTGAAGTCTGGAGGGTGAATCAGAAGAAGTAGAAGAAGGAGAAGGAGAAGGTGAAGTCTGGAGGGTGAATCAGAAGAAGCAGAAGAAGGAGAAGGAGAAGGTGAAGTCAGGAGGGTGAATCAGGAGAAGCAGAAGAAGGAGAAGGAGAAGGTGAAGTCTGGAGGGTGAATCAGAAGACGCAGAAGAAGGAGAAGGAGATGGTGAAGACTGGAGGGTGAATCAGAAGAAGTAGAAGAAGGAGAAGGAGAAGGTGAAGTCTGGAGGGTGAATCAGAAGAAGTAGAAGAAGGAGAAGGAGAAGGCGAAGTCTGGAGGGTGAATCAGAAGAAGCAGAAGAAGGAGATGGAGAAGGTGAAGTCTGGAGGGTCAATCAGAAGAAGCAAAAGAAGGAGAAGGAGAAGATGAAGTCTGGAGGGTGAATCAGAAGAAGTAGAAGAAGGAGAAGGAGAAGGTGAAGTCTGGAGGGTGAATCAGAAGAAGTAGAAGAAGGAGAAGGAGAAGGTGAAGTCTGGTGGGTGAAGCAGAAGAAGTAGAAGAAGGAGAAGGAGAAGGTGAAGTCAGGAGGGTGAATCAGAAGAAGTAGAAGAAGGAGAAGGAGAAGGTGAAGTCAGGAGGGTGAATCAGAAGAAGCAGAAAAAGGAGAAGGAGAAGGTGAAGTCTGGAGGGTGAATCAGGAGAAGCAGATTAAGGAGAATGAGAAGGTGAAGTCTGGCGGGTGAATCAGAAGAAGCAGAAGAAGGAGAAGGAGAAGGTGAAGTCTGGAGGGTGAATCAGAAGAAGTAGAAGAAGGAGAAGGAGAAGGTGAAGTCTGGAGGGTGAAGCAGAAGAAGTAGAAGAAGGAGAAGGAGAAGGTGAAGTCAGGAGGGTGAATCAGAAGAAGTAGAAGAAGGAGAAGGAGAAGGTGAAGTCAGGAGGGTGAATCAGAAGAAGCAGAAGAAGGAGAAGGAGAAGGTGAAGTCTGGAGGGTGAAGCAGAAGGAGCAGAAGAAGGAGAAGGAGAAGGTGAAGTCAGGAGGGTGAATCATAAGAAGTAGAAGAAGGAGAAGGAGAAGGTGAAGTCTGGAGGGTGAATCAGAAGAATTAGAAGAAGGAGAAGGAGAATGTGAAGTCTGGAGGGTGAATCAGGAGAAGTAGAAGAAGGAGAAGGAGAAGGTGAAGTCTGGAGGGTGAATCAGAAGAAGCAGAAGAAGGAGAAGGAGAAGGTGAAGTCTGGAGGGAGAAGCAGAAGAAGTAGAAGAAGGAGAAGGAGAAGGTGAAGTCTGGAGGGTGAATCAGAAGAAGTAGAAGAAGGAGAAGGAGAAGGTGAAGTCTGGAGGGTGAATCAGAAGAAGTAGAAGAAGGAGAAGGAGAAGGTGAAGTCTGGAGGGTGAATCAGAAGAAGCAGAAGAAGGAGAAGGAGAAGGTGAAGTCTGGAGGGTGAGTCAGAAGAAGCAGGAGAAGTAGCAGGAGAAGGTGAAGTCTGGAGGGTGAGTCAGAAGAAGCAGAAGAAGGAGAAGGAGAAGGTGAAGTCTGGAGGGTGAATCAGAAGAAGTAGAATAAGGAGAAGGAGAAGGTGAAGTCTAGAGGGTGAATCAGAAGAAGCAGAAGAAGGAGAAGGAGAAGGTGAAGTGTGGAGGGTGAATCAGAAGAAGCAGAAGGAGAAGGAGAAGATGAAGTCTGGAGGGTGAATCAGAAGAAGTAGAAGAAGGAGAAGGAGAAGGTGAAGTCTGGAGGGTGAATCAGAAGAAGCAGAAGAAGGAGAAGGAGAAGGTGAAATCTGGAGGGTGAATCAGAAGAAGCAGAAGAAGGAATAAGAGAAGGTGAAGTCTGGAGGGTGAATCAGAAGAAGCAGAAGAAGTAGAAGGAGAAGGTGAAGTCTGGAGGGTGAATCAGAAGAAGTAGAAGAAGGAGAAGGAGAAGGTGAAGTCTGGAGGGTGAATCAGAAGAAGCAGAAGAAGGAGAAGGAGAAGGTGAAGTCAGGAGGGTGAATCAGGAGAAGCAGAAGAAGGAGAAGGAGAAGGTGAAGTCTGGAGGGTGAATCAGAAGACGCAGAAGAAGGAGAAGGAGATGGTGAAGACTGGAGGGTGAATCAGAAGAAGTAGAAGAAGGAGAAGGAGAAGGTGAAGTCTGGAGGGTGAATCAGAAGAAGTAGAAGAAGGAGAAGGAGAAGGCGAAGTCTGGAGGGTGAATCAGAAGAAGCAGAAGAAGGAGATGGAGAAGGTGAAGTCTGGAGGGTCAATCAGAAGAAGCAAAAGAAGGAGAAGGAGAAGATGAAGTCTGGAGGGTGAATCAGAAGAAGTTGAAGAAGGAGAAGGAGAAGGTGAGGTCTGGAGGGTGAAGCAGAAGAAGCAGAAGAAGGAGAAGAAGAAGGTGAAGTCTGAAGGGTGAATCAAAAGAAGCAGAAGAAGGAGAAGGAGAAGGTGAAGTCTGGAGGGTGAATCAGAAGAAGCAGAAGAAGGAGAAGGAGAAGGTGAAGTCTGGAGGGTGAATCAGAAGAAGCAGAAGAAGGAGAAGGAGAAGGTGAAGTCTGGTGAGTGAATCAGAAGAAGTAGAGAAGGAGAAGGAGAAGGTGAAGTCTGGAGGGTGAATCAGAAGAAGTAGAAGAAGGTGAAGGAGAAGGTGAAGTCAGGAGGGTGAATCAGAAAAAGCAGAAGAAGGAGAAGGAGAAGGTGAAGTCTGGAGGGTGAATCAGAAGAAGCAGAAGAAGGAGAAGGAGAAGACGAAGTCTGGAGGGTGAATCAGAAGAAGTAGATGAAGGAGAAGGAGAAGGTGAAGTCTGGAGGGTGAATCAGAAGAAGCAGAAGAAGGAGAAGAAGAAGGTAAAGTCTGGAGGGTGAATCAGAAGAAGCAGAAGCAGGAGAAGGAGAAGGTGAATTCTGGAGGCTGAATTAGAAGAAGCAGAATAAGGAGAAGGAGAAGGTGAAGTCTGGCGGGTGAATCAGAAGAAGCAGAATAAGGAGAAGGAGAAGGTGAAGTCTGGAGGGTGAATCAGAAGAAGCAGAAGAAGGAGAAGGAGAAGGTGAAGTCTGGAGGGTGAATCAGAAGAAGTAGAAGAAGGAGAAGGAGAAGGTGAAGTCTGGAGGATGAAGCAGAAGAAGTAGAAGAAGGAGAAGGAGAAGGTGAAGTCAGGAGGGTGTATCAGAAGAAGTAGAAGAAGGAGAAGGAGAGGGTGAAGTCAGGAGGGTGAATCAGAAGAAGCAGAAGAAGGAGAAGGAGAAGATGATGTCTGGAGGCTGAATCAAAAGAATCAGAAGAAGGAGAAGGAGAAGGTGAAGTCTGGAGGGTGAATCAGAAGAAGCAGAAGAAGGAGAAGGAGAAGGTGAAGACTGGAGGGTGAATCAGAAGAAGTAAAAGAAGGAGAAGGAGAAGGTGAAGTCTGGAGGGTGAATCAGAAGAAGTAGAACAAGGAGAAGGAGAAGGTGAAGTCTGGAGGGTGAATCAGAAGAAGCAGAAGAAGTAGAAGGAGAAGGTGAAGTCTGGAGGGTGAATCTGAAGAAGCAGAAGAAGGAGAAGGAGAAGATGAAGTCTGCAGGGTGAATCAGAAGAAGTAGAAGAAGGAGAAGGAGAAGGTGAGGTCTGGAGGGTGAATCAGAAGAAGCAGAAGAAGGAGAAGGAGAAGGTGAAGTCTGGAGGGTGAATCAGAAGAAGCAGAAAAAGGAGAAGGAGAAGGTGAAGTTTGGAGGGTGAATCAGAAGAAGCAGAAGAAGGAGAAGGAGAAGGTGAAGTCAGGAGGGTGAATCAGAAGAAGCAGAAGAAGGAGAAGGAGAAGGTGAAGTCAGGAGGGTGAATCAGAAGAAGCAGAAGAAGGAGAAGGAGAAGGTGAAGTCAGGGGGTGAAGCAGAAGAAGTAGAAGAAGGAGAAGGAGAAGGTGAAGTCAGGAGGGTGAAGCAGAAGAAGCAGAAGAAGGAGAAGGAGAAGGTGAAGTCTGGAGGGCGCAGCAGAAGAAGCAGAAGAAGGAGAACGAGAAGGTGAAGTCTGGAGGGTGAAGCGGAAGAAGCAGAATAAGGAGAAGGAGAAGGTGAAGTCTAGAGGGTGAATCAGAAGAAGTAAAAGAAGGAGAAGGAGAAGGTGAAGTCTGGAGGGTGAATCAGAAGTAGCAGAAGAAGGAGAAGGAGAAGGTGAAGTCTGGAGGGTGAATCAGAAGAAGCAGAAGAAGGAGAAGGAGAAGATGAAGTCTGAAGGGTGAATCAGAAGAAGTAGAAGAAGGAGAAGGAGAATGTGAAGTCTGGAGCGTGAGTCAGAAGAAGCAGAAGAAGGAGAAGGAGAAGGTGAAGTCTTGAGGGTGAATCAGAAGAAGCAGAAGAAGGAGAATGAGAAGGTGAAGTCTGGAGGGTGAATCAGAAGAAGCAGAATAAGGAGAAGGAGAAGGTGAAGTCTGAAGGGTGAATCAGAAGAAGTAGAAGAAGGAGAAGGAGAAGGTGAAGTCTGGAGGGTGAATCAGAAGAAGCAGAAGAAGGAGAAGGAGAAGGTGAAGTCTGGAGGGTGAATCAGAAGAAGCAGAAGAAGGAGAAGGAGAAGGTGAAATCTGGAGGGTGAATCAGAAGAAGCAGAAGAAGGAAAAGGAGAAGGTGAAGTCTGGAGGGTGAATCAGAAGAAGCAGGAGAAGTAGCAGGAGAAGGTGAAGTCTGGAGGGTGAGTCAGAAGAAGCAGAAGAAGGAGAAGGAGAAGGTGAAGTCTGGAGGGTGAATCAGAAGAAGTAGAATAAGGAGAAGGAGAAGGTGAAGTCTGGAGGGTGAATCAGAAGAAGCAGAAGAAGGAGAAGGAGAAGGTGAAGTGTGGAGGGTGAATCAGAAGTAGCAGAAGAAGGAGAAGGAGAAGATGAAGTCTGGAGGGTGATTCAGAAGAAGTAGAAGAAGGAGAAGGAGAAGGTGAAGTCTGGAGGGTGAATCAGAAGAAGCAGAAGAAGGAGAAGGAGAAGGTGAAATCTGGAGTGTGAATCAGAAGAAGCAGAAGAAGGAAAAAGAGAAGGTGAAGTCTGGAGGGTGAATCAGAAGAAGCAGAAGAAGTAGAAGGAGAAGGTGAAGTCTGGAGGGTGAATCAGAAGAAGTAGAAGAAGGAGAAGGAGAAGGTGAAGTCTGGAGGGTGAATCAGAAGAAGCAGAAGAAGGAGAAGGAGAAGGTGAAGTCAGGAGGGTGAATCAGGAGAAGCACAAGAAGGAGAAGGAGAAGCTGAAGTCTGGAGGGTGAATCAGAAGACGCAGAAGAAGGAGAAGGAGATGGTGAAGACTGGAGGGCGAATCAGAAGACGCAGAAGAAGGAGAAGGAGATGGTGAAGACTGGAGGGTGAATCAGAAGAAGTAGAAGAAGGAGAAGGAGAAGGTGAAGTCTGGAGGGTGAATCAGAAGAAGTAGAAGAAGGAGAAGGAGAAGGCGAAGTCTGGAGGGTGAATCAGAAGAAGCAGAAGAAGGAGATGGAGAAGGTGAAGTCTGGAGGGTGAATCAGAAGAAGCAAAAGAAGGAGAAGGAGAAGATGAAGTCTGGAGGGTGAATCAGAAGAAGTTGAAGAAGGAGAAGGAGAAGGTGAGGTCTGGAGGGTGAATCAGAAAAGCAGAAGAAGGAGAAGAAGAAGGTGAAGTCTGAAGGGTGAATCAAAAGAAGCAGAAGAAGGAGAAGGAGAAGGTGAAGTCTGGAGGGTGAATCAGAAGAAGCAGAAGAAGGAGAAGGAGAAGGTGAAGTCTGGAGGGTGAATCAGAAGAAGCAGAAGAAGGAGAAGGAGAAGGTGAAGTCTGGTGAGTGAATCAGAAGAAGTAGAAGAAGGAGAAGGAGAAGGTGAAGTCTGGAGGGTGAATCAGAAGAAGTAGAAGAAGGAGAAGGAGAAGGTGAAGTCAGGAGGGTGAATCAGAAAAAGCAGAAGAAGGAGAAGGAGAACGTGAAGTCTGGAGGGTGAATCAGAAGAAGCAGAAGAAGGAGAAGGAGAAGATGAAGTCTGGAGGGTGAATCAGAAGAAGTAGATGAAGGAGAAGGAGAAGGTGAAGTCTGGAGGGTGAATCAGAAGAAGCAGAAGAAGGAGAAGAAGAAGGTAAAGTCTGGAGGGTGAATCAGAAGAAGCAGAAGCAGGAGAAGGAGAAGGTGAATTCTGGAGGGTGAATCAGAAAAAGCAGAAGAAGGAGAAGGAGAAGGTGAAGTCAGGAGGGTGAATCAGAAGAAGCAGAAGAAGGAGAAGGAGAAGGTGAATTTAGGAGGGTGTATCAGAAGAAGTAGAAGAAGGAGAAGGAGAGGATGAAGTCAGGAGGGTGAATCAGAAGAAGCAGAAGAAGGAGAAGGAGAAGATGAAGTCTGGAGGCTGAATCAAAAGAATCAGAAGAAGGAGAAGGAGAAGGTGAAGTCTGGAGGGTGAATCAGAAGAAGCAGAAGAAGGAGAAGGTGAAGACTGGAGGGTGAATCAGAAGAAGTAAAAGAAGGAGAAGGAGAAGGTGAAGTCTGGAGGGTGAATCAGAAGAAGTAGAACAAGGAGAAGGAGAAGGTGAAGTCTGGAGAGTGAATCAGAAGAAGCAGAAGAAGGAGAAGGAGAAGGTGAAGTATGGAGGGTGAATCAGAAGAAGCAGAAGAAGGAGAAGGAGAAGATGAAGTCTGGAGGGTGAATCAGAAGAGGTGGAAGAAGGAGAAGGAGAAGGTGAGGTCTGGAGGGTGAATCAGAAGAAGCAGAAGAAGGAGAAGGAGAAGGTGAAGTCTGGAGGGTGAATCAGAAGAAGCAGAAGAAGGAGAAGGAGAAGGTGAAGTCTGGAGGGTGAATCAGAAGAAGCAGAAGAAGGAGAAGGAGAAGGTGAAGTCAGGAGGGTGAATCAGAAGAAGCAGAAGAAGGAGAAGGAGAAGGTGAAGTTAGGAGGGTGAATCAGAAGAAGCAGAAGAAGGAGAAGGAGAAGGTGAAGTCAGGGGGGTGAAGCAGAAGAAGTAGAAGAAGGAGAAGGAGAAGGTGAGATCAGGAGGGTGAAGCAGAAGAAGCAGAAGAAGGAGAAGGAGAAGGAGAAGTCTGGAGGGCGCAGCAGAAGAAGCAGAAGAAGGAGAACGAGAAGGTGAAGGCTGGAGGGTGAAGCAGAAGAAGCAGAAGAAGGAGAAGGAGAAGGTGAAGTCCAGAGGGTGAATCAGAAGAAGTTGAAGAAGGAGAAGGAGAAGGTGAGGTCTGGAGGGTGAATCAGAAAAGCAGAAGAAGGAGAAGAAGAAGGTGAAGTCTGAAGGGTGAATCAAAAGAAGCAGAAGAAGGAGAAGGAGAAGGTGAAGTCTGGAGGGTGAATCAGAAGAAGTAGAAGAAGGAGAAGGAGAAGGCGAAGTCTGGAGGGTGAATCAGAAGAAGCAGAAGAAGGAGATGGAGAAGGTGAAGTCTGGAGGGTGAATCAGAAGAAGCAAAAGAAGGAGAAGGAGAAGATGAAGTCTGGAGGGTGAATCAGAAGAAGTTGAAGAAGGAGAAGGAGAAGGTGAGGTCTGGAGGGTGAATCAGAAAAGCAGAAGAAGGAGAAGAAGAAGGTGAAGTCTGAAGGGTGAATCAAAAGAAGCAGAAGAAGGAGAAGGAGAAGGTGAAGTCTGGAGGGTGAATCAGAAGAAGCAGAAGAAGGAGAAGGAGAAGGTGAAGTCTGGAGGGTGAATCAGAAGAAGCAGAAGAAGGAGAAGGAGAAGGTGAAGTCTGGTGAGTGAATCAGAAGAAGTAGAAGAAGGAGAAGGAGAAGGTGAAGTCTGGAGGGTGAATCAGAAGAAGTAGAAGAAGGAGAAGGAGAAGGTGAAGTCAGGAGGGTGAATCAGAAAAAGCAGAAGAAGGAGAAGGAGAACGTGAAGTCTGGAGGGTGAATCAGAAGAAGCAGAAGAAGGAGAAGGAGAAGATGAAGTCTGGAGGGTGAATCAGAAGAAGTAGATGAAGGAGAAGGAGAAGGTGAATTCTGGAGGGTGAATCAGAAAAAGCAGAAGAAGGAGAAGGAGAAGATGAAGTCTGGAGGGTGAATCAGAAGAAGCAGAAGCAGGAGAAGGAGAAGGTGAATTCTGGAGGGTGAATCAGAAAAAGCAGAAGAAGGAGAAGGAGAAGGTGAAGTCAGGAGGGTGAATCAGAAGAAGCAGAAGAAGGAGAAGGAGAAGGTGAATTTAGGAGGGTGTATCAGAAGAAGTAGAAGAAGGAGAAGGAGAGGATGAAGTCAGGAGGGTGAATCAGAAGAAGCAGAAGAAGGAGAAGGAGAAGATGAAGTCTGGAGGCTGAATCAAAAGAATCAGAAGAAGGAGAAGGAGAAGGTGAAGTCTGGAGGGTGAATCAGAAGAAGCAGAAGAAGGAGAAGGTGAAGACTGGAGGGTGAATCAGAAGAAGTAAAAGAAGGAGAAGGAGAAGGTGAAGTCTGGAGGGTGAATCAGAAGAAGTAGAACAAGGAGAAGGAGAAGGTGAAGTCTGGAGAGTGAATCAGAAGAAGCAGAAGAAGGAGAAGGAGAAGGTGAAGTATGGAGGGTGAATCAGAAGAAGCAGAAGAAGGAGAAGGAGAAGATGAAGTCTGGAGGGTGAATCAGAAGAGGTGGAAGAAGGAGAAGGAGAAGGTGAGGTCTGGAGGGTGAATCAGAAGAAGCAGAAGAAGGAGAAGGAGAAGGTGAAGTCTGGAGGGTGAATCAGAAGAAGCAGAAGAAGGAGAAGGAGAAGGTGAAGTCTGGAGGGTGAATCAGAAGAAGCAGAAGAAGGAGAAGGAGAAGGTGAAGTCAGGAGGGTGAATCAGAAGAAGCAGAAGAAGGAGAAGGAGAAGGTGAAGTTAGGAGGGTGAATCAGAAGAAGCAGAAGAAGGAGAAGGAGAAGGTGAAGTCAGGGGGGTGAAGCAGAAGAAGTAGAAGAAGGAGAAGGAGAAGGTGAGATCAGGAGGGTGAAGCAGAAGAAGCAGAAGAAGGAGAAGGAGAAGGAGAAGTCTGGAGGGCGCAGCAGAAGAAGCAGAAGAAGGAGAACGAGAAGGTGAAGGCTGGAGGGTGAAGCAGAAGAAGCAGAAGAAGGAGAAGGAGAAGGTGAAGTCCAGAGGGTGAATCAGAAGAAGTAGAAGAAGGAGAAGGAGAAGGTGAAGTCTGGAGGGTGAATCAGAAGAAGCAGAAGAAGGAGAAGGAGAAGGTGAAGTCTGGAGGGTGAATCGGAAGAAGCAGAAGAAGGAGAAGGAGAAGATGAAGTCTGGAGGGTGAATCAGAAGAAGTAGAAGAAGGAGAAGGAGAATGTGAAGTCTGGAGGGTGAGTCAGAAGAAGCAGAAGAAGGAGAAGGAGAAGGTGAAGTCTTGAGGGTGAATCAGAAGAAGCAGAAGAAGGAGAATGAGAAGGTAAAGTCTGGAGGGTGAATCAGAAGAAGCAGAAGAATGAGAAGGAGAAGGTGAAGTCTGGAGGGTGAATCAGAAGAAGCAGAAGAAGGAGAAGGAGAAGGTGAAGTCCAGAGGGTGAATCAGAAGAAGTAGAAGAAAGAGAAGGAGAAGGTGAAGTCTGGAGGGTGAATCAGAAGAAGCAGAAGAATGAGAAGGAGAAGGTGAAGTCTGGAGGGTGAATCAGAAGAAGCAGAAGAAGGAGAAGGAGAAGGTGAAGACTGGAGGGTGAATCGGAAGAAGTAGAAGAAGGAGAAGGAGAAGGTGAAGTCTGGAGGGTGAATCAGAAGAAGTAGAAGAAGGAGAAGGAGAAGGTGAAGTCTGGAGGGTGAATCAGAAGAAGCAGAAGAAGGAGAAGGAGAAGGTGAAGTCTGGAGGGTGAATCAGAAGAAGCAGAAGAAGGAGAAGGAGAAGATGAAGTCTGGAGGGTGAATCAGAAGAAGCAGAAGAAGGAGAAGGAGAAGGTGAGGTCTGGAGGGTGAATCAGAAGAAGCAGAAGAAGGAGAAGGAGAAGTTGAAGTCTGGAGGGTGAATCAGAAGAAGCAGAAGAAGGAGAAGGAGAAGGTGAAGTCAGGAGGGTGTATCAGAAGAAGTAGAAGAAGGAGAAGGAGAGGGTGAAGTCAGGAGGGTGAATCGGAAGAAGCAGAAGAAGGAGAAGGAGAAAATGAAGTCTGGAGGCTGAATCAAAAGAATCAGAAGAAGGAGAAGGAGAAGGTGATGTCTGGAGGGTGAATCAGAAGAAGCAGAAGAAGGAGAAGGAGAATGTGAAGACTGGAGGGTGAATCAGAAGAAGTAAAAGAAGGAGAAGGAGAAGGTGAAGTCTGGAGGGTGAATCAGAAGAAGTAGAAGAAGGAGAAGGAGAAGGTGAAGTCTGGAGGGTGAATCAGAAGAAGCAGAAGAAGGAGAAGGAGAAGGTGAAGTCTGGAGGGTGAATCAGAAGAAGCAGAAGAAGGAGAAGGAGAAGGTGAAGTCAGGAGGGTGAATCAGAAGAAGCAGAAGAAGGAGAAGGAGAAGGTGAAGTTAGGAGGGTGAATCAGAAGAAGCAGAAGAAGGAGAAGGAGAAGGTGAAGTCAGGGGGGTGAAGCAGAAGAAGTAGAAGAAGGAGAAGGAGAAGGTGAAGTCAGGAGAGTGAAGCAGAAGAAGCAGAAGAAGGAGAAGGAGAAGGTGAAGTCAGGAGGGCGCAGCAGAAGAAGCAGAAGAAGGAGAACGAGAAGGTGAAGTCTGGAGGGTGAAGCAGAAGAAGCAGAAGAAGGAGAAGGAGAAGGTGAAGTCTAGAGGGTGAATCAGAAGAAGTAGAAGAAGGAGAAGGAGAAGGTGAAGTCTGGAGGGTGATTCAGAAGAAGCAGAAGAAGGAGAAGGAGAAGGTGAAGTCTGGAGGGTGAATCAGAAGAAGCAGAAGAAGGAGAAGGAGAAGATGAAGTCTGGAGGGTGAATCAGAAGAAGTAGAAGAAGGAGATGGAGAATGTGAAGTCTGGAGGGTGAGTCAGAAGAAGCAGAAGAAGGAGAAGGAGAAGGTGAAGTCTGGAGGGTGTATCAGAAGAAGCAGAAGAAGGAGAAGGAGAAGGTGAAGTATGGAGGGTGAATCAGAAGAAGCAGAATAAGGAGAAGGAGAAGGTGAAGTCTGGAGGGTGAATCAGAAGAAGCAGAAGAAGGAGAAGGAGAAGGTGAAGTCTGGAGGGTGAATCAGAAGAAGTAGAAGAAGGAGAAGGAGAAGATGAAGTCTGGAGGGTGAATCAGAAGAAGTAGAAGAAGGAGAAGGAGAATGTGAAGTCTGGAGGGTGAGTCAGAAGAAGCAGAAGAAGGAGAAGGAGAAGGTGAAGTCTGGAGGGTGAATCAGAAGAAGTAGAAGAAGGAGAAGGAGAATGTGAAGTCTGGAGGGTGAGTCAGAAGAAGCAGAAGAAGGAGAAGGAGAAGGTGAAGTCTGGAGGGTGAATCAGAAGAAGCAGAAGAAGGAGAAGGAGAAGGTGAAGTCTGGAGGGTGAATCAGAAGAAGCAGAATAAGGAGAAGGAGAAGGTGAAGTCTGGAGGGTGAATCAGAAGAAGCAGAAGAAGGAGAAGGAGAAGGTGAAGTCTGGAGGGTGAATCAGAAGAAGTAGAAGAAGGAAAAGGAGAAGGTGAAGTCTGGGGGGTGAAGCAGAAGAAGTAGAAGAAGGAGAAGGAGAAGGTGAAGTCAGGAGGGTGAATCAGAAGAAGTAGAAGAAGGAGAAGGAGAAGGTGAAGTCAGGAGGGTGAATCAGAAGAAGTAGAAGAAGGAGAAGGAGAGGGTGAAGTCAGGAGGGTGAATCAGAAGAAGCAGAAGAAGGAGAAGGAGAAGGTGAAGTCTGGAGGGTGAATCAGAAGAATCAGAAGAAGGAGAAGGAGAAGGTGAAGTCTGGAGGGTGAATCAGAAGAAGCAGAAGAAGGAGAAGGAGAAGGTGAAGACTGGAGGGTGAATCGGAAGAAGGAGAAGAAGGAGAAGGAGAAGGTGAAGTCTGGAGGGTGAATCAGAAGAAGTAGAAGAAGGAGAAGGTGAAGTCTGGAGGGTGAATCAGAAGAAGCAGAAGAAGGAGAAGGAGAAGGTGAAGTCTGGAGGGTGAATCAGAAGAAGCAGAAGAAGGAGAAGGAGAAGGTGAAGTCTGGAGGGTGAATCAGAAGAAGCAGAAGAAGGAGAAGGAGAAGGTGAGGTCTGGAGGGTGAATCAGAAGAAGCAGAAGAAGGAGAAGGAGAAGGTGAAGTCTGGAGGGTGAATCAGAAGAAGCAGAAGAAGGAGAAGGAGAAGGTGAAGTCTGGAGGGTGAATCAGAAAAAGCAGAAGAAGGAGAAGGAGAAGGTGAAGTCAGGAGGGTGAATCAGAAGAAGCAGAAGAAGGAGAAGGAGAAGGTGAATTTAGGAGGGTGAATCAGAAGAAGCAGAAGAAGGAGAAGGAGAAGGTGAGGTCAGGGGGGTGAAGCAGAAGAAGTAGAAGAAGGAGAAGGAGAAGGTGAAGTCAGGAGGGTGAAGCAGAAGAAGCAGAAGAAGGAGAAGGAGAAGGTGAAGTCTGGAGGGCGCAGCAGAAGAAGCAGAAGAAGGAGAACGAGAAGGTGAAGTCTGGAGGGTGAAGCAGAAGAAGGAGAAGAAGGAGAAGGAGAAGGTGAAGTCTGGAGGGTGAATCAGAAGAAGTAGAAGAAGGAGAAGGAGAAGGAGAAGTCAGGAGGGTGAAGCAGAAGAAGCAGAAGAAGGTGAAGGAGAAGGTGAAGTCTGGAGGGTGAAGCAGAAGAAGCAGAAGAAGGAGAAGGAGAAGGTGAAGTCTGGAGGGCGAAGCAGAAGAAGCAGAAGAAGGAGAAGGAGAAGGTGAAGTCTGGAGGGTGAATTAGAAGAAGTAGAAGAAGGAGAAGGAGAAGGTGAAGTCAGGAGGGTGAAGCAGAAGAAGCAGAAGAAGGAGAAGGAGAAGGTGAAGTCTGGAGGGTGAAGCAGAAGAAGCAGAAGAAGGAGAAGGAGAAGGTGAAGTTAGGAGGGTGAATCATAAGAAGTAGAAGAAGGAGAAGGAGAAGGTGAAGTCTGGAGGGTGAATCAGAAGAAGTAGAAGAAGGAGAAGGAGAAGGTGAAGTCTGGAGGGAGAATCAGAAGAAGTAGAAGAAGGAGAAGGAGAAGGTGAAGTCTGGAGGGTGAATCAGAAGAAGCAGAAGAAGGAGAAGGAGAAGGTGAAGTCTGGAGGGAGAAGCAGAAGAAGCAGAAGAAGGAGAAGGAGAAGGTGAAGTCTGGAGGGTGAATCAGAAGAAGTAGGAGAAGGAGAAGGAGAAGGTGTAGTCTGGAGGGTGAATCAGAAGAAGTAGACGAAGGAGAAGGAGAAGGTGAAGTCTGGAGGGTGAATCAGAAGAAGCAGAAGAAGGAGAAGGAGAAGGTGAAGTCTGGAGGGTGAATCAGAAGAAGTAGAAGAAGGAGAAGGAGAAGGTGAAGTCTGGAGGGTGAATCAGAAGAAGCAGAAGAAGGAGAAGGAGAAGGTGAAGTCTGGAGGGTGAATCAGAAAAAGCAGAAGAAGGAGAAGGAGAAGGTGAAATCTGGAGGGTGAATCAGAAGAAGCAGAAGAAGGAAAAGGAGAAGCTGAAGTCTGGAGGGTGAATCAGAAGAAGCAGAAGAAGTAGAAGGAGAAGGTGAAGTCTGGAGGGTGAATCAGAAGAAGTAGAAGAAGGAGAAGGAGAAGATGAAGTCTGGAGGGTGAATCAGAAGAAGCAGAAGAAGGAGAATGAGAAGGTGAAGTCCGGAGGGTGAATCAGGAGAAGCAGAAGAAGGAGAAGGAGAAGGTGAAGTCTGTAGGGTGAATCAGAAGAAGCAGAAGAAGGAGAAGGAGAAGGTGAAGACTGGAGGGTGAATCAGAAGAAGTAGAAGAAGGAGAAGGAGAAGGTGTAGTCTGGAGGGTGAATCAGAAGAAGTAAAAGAAGGAGAAGGAGAAGGCGAAGTCTGGAGGGTGAATCAGAAGAAGCAGAAGAAGGAGAAGGAGAAGGTGAAGTCTGGAGGGTGAATCAGAAGAAGCAAAAGAAGGAGAAGGAGAAGATGAAGTCTGGAGGGTGAATCAGAAGAAGTTGAAGAAGGAGAAGGAGAAGGTGAGGTCTGGAGGGTGAATCAGGAGAAGCAGAAGAAGGAGAAGGAGAAGGTGAAGTCTGAAGGGTGAATCAAAAGAAGCAGAAGAAGGAGAAGGAGAAGGTGAAGTCTGGAGGGTGAATCAGAAGAAGCAGAAGAAGGAGAAGGAGAAGGTGAAGTCTGGAGGGATAATCAGAAGAAGCAGAAGAAGGAGAAGGAGAAGGTGAAGTCTGGTGGGTGAATCAGAAGAAGTAGAAAAAGGAGAAGGAGAAGGTGAAGTCTGGAGGGTGAATCAGAAGAAGTAGAAGAAGGAGAAGGAGAAGGTGAAGTCAGGAGGGTGAATCAGAAAAAGCAGAAGAAGGAGAAGGAGAAGGTAAAGTCTGGAGGGTGAATCAGAAGAAGCAGAAGAAGGAGAAGGAGAAGATGAAGTCTGGAGGGTGAATCAGAAGAAGTAGATGAAGGAGAAGGAGAAGGTGAAGTCTGGAGGGTGAATCAGAAGAAGCAGAAGAAGGAGAAGGAGAAGGTAAAGTCTGGAGGGTGAATCAGAAGAAGCAGAAGAAGGAGAAGGAGGAGGTGAAGTCTGGAGGGTGAATCAGAAGAAGTAGAAAAAGGAGAAGGAGAAGGTGAAGTCTGGAGGGTGAATCAGAAGAAGTAGAAGAAGGAGAAGGAGAAGGTGAAGTCAGGAGGGTGAATCAGAAAAAGCAGAAGAAGGAGAAGGAGAAGGTAAAGTCTGGAGGGTGAATCAGAAGAAGCAGAAGAAGGAGAAGGAGAAGATGAAGTCTGGAGGGTGAATCAGAAGAAGTAGATGAAGGAGAAGGAGAAGGTGAAGTCTGGAGGGTGAATCAGAAGAAGCAGAAGAAGGAGAAGGAGAAGGTAAAGTCTGGAGGGTGAATCAGAAGAAGCAGAAGAAGGAGAAGGAGGAGGTGAAGTCTGGAGGGTGAATCAGAAGAAGCAGAATAAGGAGAAGGAGAGGGTGAAGTCAGGAGGGTGAATCAGAAGAAGCAGAAGAAGGAGAAGGAGAAGGTGAAGTCTGGAGGGTGAATCAAAAGAATCAGAAGAAGGAGAAGGAGAAGGTGAAGTCTGGAGGGTGAATCAGAAGAAGTAGAAGAAGGAGAAGGAGAAGATGAAGTCTGGAGGGTGAATCAGAAGAAGTAGAAGAAGGAGAAGGAGAATGTGAAGTCTGGAGGGTGAGTCAGAAGAAGCAGAAGAAGGAGAAGTAGAAGGTGAAGTCTGGAGGGTGAATCAGAAGAAGTAGAAGAAGGAGAAGGAGAATGTGAAGTCTGGAGGGTGAGTCAGAAGAAGCAGAAGAAGGAGAAGGAGAAGGTGAAGTCTGGAGGGTGAATCAGAAGAAGCAGAAGAAGGAGAAGGAGAAGGTGAAGTCTGGAGGGTGAATCAGAAGAAGCAGAATAAGGAGAAGGAGAAGGTGAAGTCTGGAGGGTGAATCAGAAGAAGCAGAAGAAGGAGAAGGAGAAGGTGAAGTCTGGAGGGTGAATCAGAAGAAGTAGAAGAAGGAGAAGGAGAAGGTGAAGTCTGGGATGTGAAGCAGAAGAAGTAGAAGAAGGAGAAGGAGAAGGTGAAGTCAGGAGGGTGAATCAGAAGAAGTAGATGAAGGAGAAGGAGAGGGTGAAGTCAGGAGGGTGAATCAGAAGAAGCAGAAGAAGGAGAAGGAGAAGGTGAAGTCTGGAGGGTGAATCAGAAGAAGCAGAAGAAGGAGAAGGAGGAGGTGAAGTCTGGAGGGTGAATCAGAAGAAGTAGAAAAAGGAGAAGGAGAAGGTGAAGTCTGGAGGGTGAATCAGAAGAAGCAGAAGAAGGAGAAGGAGAAGGTGAGGTCTGGAGGGTGAATCAGAAGAAGCAGAAGAAGGAGAAGGAGAAGGTGAAGTCTGGAGGGTGAATCAGAAGAAGCAGAAGAAGGAGAAGGAGAAGGTGAAGTCTGGAGGGTGAATCAGAAGAAGCAGAAGAAGGAGAAGGAGAAGGTGAAGTCTGGAGGGTGAATCAGAAAAAGCAGAAGAAGGAGAAGGAGAAGGTGAAGTCAGGAGGGTGAATCAGAAGAAGCAGAAGAAGGAGAAGGAGAAGGTGAATTTAGGAGGGTGAATCAGAAGAAGCAGAAGAAGGAGAAGGAGAAGGTGAGGTCAGGGGGGTGAAGCAGAAGAAGTAGAAGAAGGAGAAGGAGAAGGTGAAGTCAGGAGGGTGAAGCAGAAGAAGCAGAAGAAGGAGAAGGAGAAGGTGAAGTCTGGAGGGTGAATCAGAAAAAGCAGAAGAAGGAGAAGGAGAAGGTGAAATCTGGAGGGTGAATCAGAAGAAGCAGAAGAAGGAAAAGGAGAAGGTGAAGTCTGGAGGGTGAATCAGAAGAAGCAGAAGAAGTAGAAGGAGAAGGTGAAGTCTGGAGGGTGAATCAGAAGAAGTAGAAGAAGGAGAAGGAGAAGATGAAGTCTGGAGGGTGAATCAGAAGAAGCAGAAGAAGGAGAATGAGAAGGTGAAGTCCGGAGGGTGAATCAGGAGAAGCAGAAGAAGGAGAAGAAGAAGGTGAAGTCTGGAGGGTGAATCAGAAGAAGCAGAAGAAGGAGAAGGAGAAGGTGAAGACTGGAGGGTGAATCAGAAGAAGTAGAAGAAGGAGAAGGAGAAGGTGTAGTCTGGAGGGTGAATCAGAAGAAGTAGAAGAAGGAGAAGGAGAAGGCGAAGTCTGGAGGGTGAATCAGAAGAAGCAGAAGAAGGAGAAGGAGAAGGTGAAGTCTGGAGGGTGAATCAGAAGAAGCAAAAGAAGGAGAAGGAGAAGATGAAGTCTGGAGGGTGAATCAGAAGAAGTTGAAGAAGGAGAAGGAGAAGGTGAGGTCTGGAGGGTGAATCAGGAGAAGCAGAAGAAGGAGAAGGAGAAGGTGAAGTCTGAAGGGTGAATCAAAAGAAGCAGAAGAAGGAGAAGGAGAAGGTGAAGTCTGGAGGGTGAATCAGAAGAAGCAGAAGAAGGAGAAGGAGAAGGTGAAGTCTGGAGGGATAATCAGAAGAAGCAGAAGAAGGAGAAGGAGAAGGTGAAGTCTGGTGGGTGAATCAGAAGAAGTAGAAAAAGGAGAAGGAGAAGGTGAAGTCTGGAGGGTGAATCAGAAGAAGTAGAAGAAGGAGAAGGAGAAGGTGAAGTCAGGAGGGTGAATCAGAAAAAGCAGAAGAAGGAGAAGGAGAAGGTAAAGTCTGGAGGGTGAATCAGAAGAAGCAGAAGAAGGAGAAGGAGAAGATGAAGTCTGGAGGGTGAATCAGAAGAAGTAGATGAAGGAGAAGGAGAAGGTGAAGTCTGGAGGGTGAATCAGAAGAAGCAGAAGAAGGAGAAGGAGAAGGTAAAGTCTGGAGGGTGAATCAGAAGAAGCAGAAGAAGGAGAAGGAGGAGGTGAAGTCTGGAGGGTGAATCAGAAGAAGTAGAAAAAGGAGAAGGAGAAGGTGAAGTCTGGAGGGTGAATCAGAAGAAGTAGAAGAAGGAGAAGGAGAAGGTGAAGTCAGGAGGGTGAATCAGAAAAAGCAGAAGAAGGAGAAGGAGAAGGTAAAGTCTGGAGGGTGAATCAGAAGAAGCAGAAGAAGGAGAAGGAGAAGGTGAAGTCAGGAGGGTGAAGCAGAAGAAGCAGAAGAAGGAGAAGGAGAAGGTGAAGTCTGGAGGGTGAATCAGAAAAAGCAGAAGAAGGAGAAGGAGAAGGTGAAATCTGGAGGGTGAATCAGAAGAAGCAGAAGAAGGAAAAGGAGAAGGTGAAGTCTGGAGGGTGAATCAGAAGAAGCAGAAGAAGTAGAAGGAGAAGGTGAAGTCTGGAGGGTGAATCAGAAGAAGTAGAAGAAGGAGAAGGAGAAGATGAAGTCTGGAGGGTGAATCAGAAGAAGCAGAAGAAGGAGAATGAGAAGGTGAAGTCCGGAGGGTGAATCAGGAGAAGCAGAAGAAGGAGAAGGAGAAGGTGAAGTCTGGAGGGTGAATCAGAAGAAGCAGAAGAAGGAGAAGGAGAAGGTGAAGACTGGAGGGTGAATCAGAAGAAGTAGAAGAAGGAGAAGGAGAAGGTGTAGTCTGGAGGGTGAATCAGAAGAAGTAGAAGAAGGAGAAGGAGAAGGCGAAGTCTGGAGGGTGAATCAGAAGAAGCAGAAGAAGGAGAAGGAGAAGGTGAAGTCTGGAGGGTGAATCAGAAGAAGCAAAAGAAGGAGAAGGAGAAGATGAAGTCTGGAGGGTGAATCAGAAGAAGTTGAAGAAGGAGAAGGAGAAGGTGAGGTCTGGAGGGTGAATCAGGAGAAGCAGAAGAAGGAGAAGGAGAAGGTGAAGTCTGAAGGGTGAATCAAAAGAAGCAGAAGAAGGAGAAGGAGAAGGTGAAGTCTGGAGGGTGAATCAGAAGAAGCAGAAGAAGGAGAAGGAGAAGGTGAAGTCTGGAGGGATAATCAGAAGAAGCAGAAGAAGGAGAAGGAGAAGGTGAAGTCTGGTGGGTGAATCAGAAGAAGTAGAAAAAGGAGAAGGAGAAGGTGAAGTCTGGAGGGTGAATCAGAAGAAGTAGAAGAAGGGGAAGGAGAAGGTGAAGTCAGGAGGGTGAATCAGAAAAAGCAGAAGAAGGAGAAGGAGAAGGTAAAGTCTGGAGGGTGAATCAGAAGAAGCAGAAGAAGGAGAAGGAGAAGATGAAGTCTGGAGGGTGAATCAGAAGAAGTAGATGAAGGAGAAGGAGAAGGTGAAGTCTGGAGGGTGAATCAGAAGAAGCAGAAGAAGGAGAAGGAGAAGGTAAAGTCTGGAGGGTGAATCAGAAGAAGCAGAAGAAGGAGAAGGAGGAGGTGAAGTCTGGAGGGTGAATCAGAAGAAGTAGAAAAAGGAGAAGGAGAAGGTGAAGTCTGGAGGGTGAATCAGAAGAAGTAGAAGAAGGAGAAGGAGAAGGTGAAGTCAGGAGGGTGAATCAGAAAAAGCAGAAGAAGGAGAAGGAGAAGGTAAAGTCTGGAGGGTGAATCAGAAGAAGCAGAAGAAGGAGAAGGAGAAGATGAAGTCTGGAGGGTGAATCAGAAGAAGTAGATGAAGGAGAAGGAGAAGGTGAAGTCTGGAGGGTGAATCAGAAGAAGCAGAAGAAGGAGAAGGAGAAGGTAAAGTCTGGAGGGTGAATCAGAAGAAGCAGAAGAAGGAGAAGGAGGAGGTGAAGTCTGGAGGGTGAATCAGAAGAAGCAGAATAAGGAGAAGGAGAGGGTGAAGTCAGGAGGGTGAATCAGAAGAAGCAGAAGAAGGAGAAGGAGAAGGTGAAGTCTGGAGGGTGAATCAAAAGAATCAGAAGAAGGAGAAGGAGAAGGTGAAGTCTGGAGGGTGAATCAGAAGAAGTAGAAGAAGGAGAAGAAGAAGATGAAGTCTGGAGGGTGAATCAGAAGAAGTAGAAGAAGGAGAAGGAGAATGTGAAGTCTGGAGGGTGAGTCAGAAGAGGCAGAAGAAGGAGAAGTAGAAGGTGAAGTCTGGAGGGTGAATCAGAAGAAGTAGAAGAAGGAGAAGGAGAATGTGAAGTCTGGAGGGTGAGTCAGAAGAAGCAGAAGAAGGAGAAGGAGAAGGTGAAGTCTGGAGGGTGAATCAGAAGAAGCAGAATAAGGAGAAGGAGAAGGTGAAGTCTGGAGGGTGAATCAGAAGAAGCAGAAGAAGGAGAAGGAGAAGGTGAAGTCTGGAGGGTGAATCAGAAGAAGTAGAAGAAGGAGAAGGAGAAGGTGAAGTCTGGGATGTGAAGCAGAAGAAGTAGAAGAAGGAGAAGGAGAAGGTGAAGTCAGGAGGGTGAATCAGAAGAAGTAGATGAAGGAGAAGGAGAGGGTGAAGTCAGGAGGGTGAATCAGAAGAAGCAGAAGAAGGAGAAGGAGAAGGTGAAGTCTGGAGGGTGAATCAGAAGAATCAGAAGAAGGAGAAGGAGAAGGTGAAGTCTGGAGGGTGAATCAGAAGAAGCAGAAGAAGGAGAAGGAGAAGGTGAAGACTGGAGGGTGAATCGGAAGAAGGAGAAGAAGGAGAAGGAGAAGGTGAAGTCTGGAGGGTGAATCAGAAGAAGTAGAAGAAGGAGAAGGAGAAGGTGAAGTCTGGAGGGTGAATCAGAAGAAGCAGAAGAAGGAGAAGGAGAAGGTGAAGTCTGGAGGGTGAATCAGAAGAAGCAGAAGAAGGAGAAGGAGAAGATGAAGTCTGGAGGGTGAATCAGAAGAAGCAGAAGAAGGAGAAGGAGAAGGTGAGGTCTGGAGGGTGAATCAGAAGAAGCAGAAGAAGGAGAAGGAGAAGGTGAAGTCTGGAGGGTGAATCAGAAGAAGCAGAAGAAGGAGAAGGAGAAGGTGAAGTCTGGAGGGTGAATCAGAAAAAGCAGAAGAAGGAGAAGGAGAAGGTGAAGTCAGGAGGGTGAATCAGAAGAAGCAGAAGAAGGAGAAGGAGAAGGTGAATTTAGGAGGGTGAATCAGAAGAAGCAGAAGAAGGAGAAGGAGAAGGTGAGGTCAGGGGGGTGAAGCAGAAGAAGTAGAAGAAGGAGAAGGAGAAGGTGAAGTCAGGAGGGTGAAGCAGAAGAAGCAGAAGAAGGAGAAGGAGAAGGTGAAGTCTGGAGGGCGCAGCAGAAGAAGCAGAAGAAGGAGAACGAGAAGGTGAAGTCTGGAGGGTGAAGCAGAAGAAGGAGAAGAAGGAGAAGGAGAAGGTGAAGTCTGGAGGGTGAATCAGAAGAAGTAGAAGAAGGAGAAGGAGAAGGTGAAGTCAGGAGGGTGAAGCAGAAGAAGCAGAAGAAGGTGAAGGAGAAGGTGAAGTCTGGAGGGTGAAGCAGAAGAAGCAGAAGAAGGAGAAGGAGAAGGTGAAGTCTGGAGGGCGAAGCAGAAGAAGCAGAAGAAGGAGAAGGAGAAGGTGAAGTCTGGAGGGTGAATTAGAATAAGTAGAAGAAGGAGAAGGAGAAGGTGAAGTCAGGAGGGTGAAGCAGAAGAAGCAGAAGAAGGAGAAGGAGAAGGTGAAGTCTGGAGGGTGAAGCAGAAGAAGCAGAAGAAGGAGAAGGAGAAGGTGAAGTTAGGAGGGTGAATCATAAGAAGTAGAAGAAGGAGAAGGAGAAGGTGAAGTCTGGAGGGTGAATCAGAAGAAGTAGAAGAAGGAGAAGGAGAAGGTGAAGTCTGGAGGGTGAATCAGAAGAAGTAGAAGAAGGAGAAGGAGAAGGTGAAGTCTGGAGGGTGAATCAGAAGAAGCAGAAGAAGGAGAAGGAGAAGGTGAAGTCTGGAGGGAGAAGCAGAAGACGTAGAAGAAGGAGAAGGAGAAGGTGAAGTCTGGAGGGTGAATCAGAAGAAGTAGAAGAAGGAGAAGGAGAAGGTGAAGTCTGGAGGGTGAATCTGAAGAAGTAGAAGAAGGAGAAGGAGAAGGTGAAGTCTGGAGGGTGAATCAGAAGAAGCAGAAGAAGGAGAAGGAGAAGATGAAGTCTGGAGGGTGAATCAGAAGAAGTAGGAGAAGGAGAAGGAGAAGATGTAGTCTGGAGGGTGAATCAGAAGAAGTAGACGAAGGAGAAGGAGAAGGTGAAGTCTGGAGGGTGAATCAGAAGAAGCAGAAGAAGGAGAAGGAGAAGGTGAAGTCTGGAGGGTGAATCAGAAGAAGTAGAAGAAGGAGAAGGAGAAGGTGAAGTCTGGAGGGTGAATCAGAAGAAGCAGAAGAAGGAGAAGGAGAAGGTGAAGTCTGGAGGGTGAATCAGAAAAAGCAGAAGAAGGAGAAGGAGAAGGTGAAATCTGGAGGGTGAATCAGAAGAAGCAGAAGAAGGAAAAGGAGAAGGTGAAGTCTGGAGGGTGAATCAGAAGAAGCAGAAGAAGCAGAAGGAGAAGGTGAAGTCTGGAGGGTGAATCAGAAGAAGTAGAAGAAGGAGAAGGAGAAGGTGAAGTCTGGAGTGTGAATCAGAAGAAGCAGAAGAAGGAGAATGAGAAGGTGAAGTCCGGAGGGTGAATCAGGAGAAGCAGAAGAAGGAGAAGGAGAAGGTGAAGTCTGGAGGGTGAATCAGAAGAAGCAGAAGAAGGAGAAGGAGAAGGTGAAGACTGGAGGGTGAATCAGAAGAAGTAGAAGAAGGAGAAGGAGAAGGTGTAGTCTGGAGGGTGAATCAGAAGAAGTAGAAGAAGGAGAAGGAGAAGGCGAAGTCTGGAGGGTGAATCAGAAGAAGCAGAAGAAGGAGAAGGAGAAGGTGAAGTCTGGAGGGTGAATCAGAAGAAGCAAAAGAAGGAGAAGGAGAAGATGAAGTCTGGAGGGTGGATCAGAAGAAGTTGAAGAAGGAGAAGGAGAAGGTGAGGTCTGGAGGGTGAATCAGAAGAAGCAGAAGAAGGAGAAGGAGAAGGTGAAGTCTGAAGGGTGAATCAAAAGAAGCAGAAGAAGGAGAAGGAGAAGGTGAAGTCTGGAGGGTGAATCAGAAGAAGCAGAAGAAGGAGAAGGAGAAGGTGAAGTCTGGAGGGATAATCAGAAGAAGCAGAAGAAGGAGAAGGAGAAGGTGAAGTCTGGTGGGTGAATCAGAAGAAGTAGAAAAAGGAGAAGGAGAAGGTGAAGTCTGGAGGGTGAATCAGAAGAAGTAGAAGAAGGAGAAGGAGAAGGTGAAGTCAGGAGGGTGAATCAGAAAAAGCAGAAGAAGGAGAAGGAGAAGGTAAAGTCTGGAGGGTGAATCAGAAGAAGCAGAAGAAGGAGAAGGAGAAGATGAAGTCTGGAGGGTGAATCAGAAGAAGTAGATGAAGGAGAAGGAGAAGGTGAAGTCTGGAGGGTGAATCAGAAGAAGCAGAAGAAGGAGAAGGAGAAGGTGAAGACTGGAGGGTGAATCGGAAGAAGGAGAAGAAGGAGAAGGAGAAGGTGAAGTCTGGAGGGTGAATCAGAAGAAGTAGAAGAAGGAGAAGGAGAAGGTGAAGTCTGGAGGGTGAATCAGAAGAAGCAGAAGAAGGAGAAGGAGAAGGTGAAGTCTGGAGGGTGAATCAGAAGAAGCAGAAGAAGGAGAAGGAGAAGATGAAGTCTGGAGGGTGAATCAGAAGAAGCAGAAGAAGGAGAAGGAGAAGGTGAGGTCTGGAGGGTGAATCAGAAGAAGCAGAAGAAGGAGAAGGAGAAGGTGAAGTCTGGAGGGTGAATCAGAAGAAGCAGAAGAAGGAGAAGGAGAAGGTGAAGTCTGGAGGGTGAATCAGAAAAAGCAGAAGAAGGAGAAGGAGAAGGTGAAGTCAGGAGGGTGAATCAGAAGAAGCAGAAGAAGGAGAAGGAGAAGGTGAATTTAGGAGGGTGAATCAGAAGAAGCAGAAGAAGGAGAAGGAGAAGGTGAGGTCAGGGGGGTGAAGCAGAAGAAGTAGAAGAAGGAGAAGGAGAAGGTGAAGTCAGGAGGGTGAAGCAGAAGAAGCAGAAGAAGGAGAAGGAGAAGGTGAAGTCTGGAGGGCGCAGCAGAAGAAGCAGAAGAAGGAGAACGAGAAGGTGAAGTCTGGAGGGTGAAGCAGAAGAAGGAGAAGAAGGAGAAGGAGAAGGTGAAGTCTGGAGGGTGAATCAGAAGAAGTAGAAGAAGGAGAAGGAGAAGGTGATGTCAGGAGGGTGAAGCAGAAGAAGCAGAAGAAGGTGAAGGAGAAGGTGAAGTCTGGAGGGTGAAGCAGAAGAAGCAGAAGAAGGAGAAGGAGAAGGTGAAGTCTGGAGGGCGAAGCAGAAGAAGCAGAAGAAGGAGAAGGAGAAGGTGAAGTCTGGAGGGTGAAGCAGAAGAAGCAGAAGAAGGAGAAGGAGAAGGTGAAGTTAGGAGGGTGAATCATAAGAAGTAGAAGAAGGAGAAGGAGAAGGTGAAGTCTGGAGGGTGAATCAGAAGAAGTAGAAGAAGGAGAAGGAGAAGGTGAAGTCTGGAGGGTGAATCAGAAGAAGTAGAAGAAGGAGAAGGAGAAGGTGAAGTCTGGAGGGTGAATCAGAAGAAGCAGAAGAAGGAGAAGGAGAAGGTGAAGTCTGGAGGGAGAAGCAGAAGACGTAGAAGAAGGAGAAGGAGAAGGTGAAGTCTGGAGGGTGAATCAGAAGAAGTAGAAGAAGGAGAAGGAGAAGGTGAAGTCTGGAGGGTGAATCTGAAGAAGTAGAAGAAGGAGAAGGAGAAGGTGAAGTCTGGAGGGTGAATCAGAAGAAGCAGAAGAAGGAGAAGGAGAAGATGAAGTCTGGAGGGTGAATCAGAAGAAGTAGGAGAAGGAGAAGGAGAAGGTGTAGTCTGGAGGGTGAATCAGAAGAAGTAGACGAAGGAGAAGGAGAAGGTGAAGTCTGGAGGGTGAATCAGAAGAAGCAGAAGAAGGAGAAGGAGAAGGTGAAGTCTGGAGGGTGAATCAGAAGAAGTAGAAGGAGAAGGAGAAGGTGAAGTCTGGAGGGTGAATCAGAAGAAGCAGAAGAAGGAGAAGGAGAAGGTGAAGTCTGGAGGGTGAATCAGAAAAAGCAGAAGAAGGAGAAGGAGAAGGTGAAATCTGGAGGGTGAATCAGAAGAAGCAGAAGAAGGAAAAGGAGAAGGTGAAGTCTGGAGGGTGAATCTGAAGAAGCAGAAGAAGTAGAAGGAGAAGGTGAAGTCTGGAGGGTGAATCAGAAGAAGTAGAAGAAGGAGAAGGAGAAGGTGAAGTCTGGAGGGTGAATCAGAAGAAGCAGAAGAAGGAGAATGAGAAGGTGAAGTCCGGAGGGTGAATCAGGAGAAGCAGAAGAAGGAGAAGGAGAAGGTGAAGTCTGGAGGGTGAATCAGAAGAAGCAGAAGAAGGAGAAGGAGAAGGTGAAGACTGGAGGGTGAATCAGAAGAAGTAGAAGAAGGAGAAGGAGAAGGTGTAGTCTGGAGGGTGAATCAGAAGAAGTAGAAGAAGGAGAAGGAGAAGGCGAAGTCTGGAGGGTGAATCAGAAGAAGCAGAAGAAGGAGAAGGAGAAGGTGAAGTCTGGAGGGTGAATCAGAAGAAGCAAAAGAAGGAGAAGGAGAAGATGAAGTCTGGAGGGTGGATCAGAAGAAGTTGAAGAAGGAGAAGGAGAAGGTGAGGTCTGGAGGGTGAATCAGAAGAAGCAGAAGAAGGAGAAGGAGAAGGTGAAGTCTGAAGGGTGAATCAAAAGAAGCAGAAGAAGGAGAAGGAGAAGGTGAAGTCTGGAGGGTGAATCAGAAGAAGCAGAAGAAGGAGAAGGAGAAGGTGAAGTCTGGAGGGATAATCAGAAGAAGCAGAAGAAGGAGAAGGAGAAGGTGAAGTCTGGTGGGTGAATCAGAAGAAGTAGAAAAAGGAGAAGGAGAAGGTGAAGTCTGGAGGGTGAATCAGAAGAAGTAGAAGAAGGAGAAGGAGAAGGTGAAGTCAGGAGGGTGAATCAGAAAAAGCAGAAGAAGGAGAAGGAGAAGGTAAAGTCTGGAGGGTGAATCAGAAGAAGCAGAAGAAGGAGAAGGAGAAGATGAAGTCTGGAGGGTGAATCAGAAGAAGTAGATGAAGGAGAAGGAGAAGGTGAAGTCTGGAGGGTGAATCAGAAGAAGCAGAAGAAGGAGAAGGAGAAGGTAAAGTCTGGAGGGTGAATCAGAAGAAGCAGAAGAAGGAGAAGGAGGAGGTGAAGTCTGGAGGGTGAATCAGAAGAAGCAGAATAAGGAGAAGGAGAGGGTGAAGTCAGTAGGGTGAATCAGAAGAAGCTGAAGAAGGAGAAGGAGAAGGTTAAGTCTGGAGGGTGAATCAAAAGAATCAGAAGAAGGAGAAGGAGAAGGTGAAGTCTGGAGGGTGAATCAGAAGAAGCAGAAGAAGGAGAAGGAGAAGGTGAAGACTGGAGGGTGAATCAGAAGAAGTAGAAGAAGGAGAAGGAGAAGGTGAAGTCTGGAGGGTGAATCAGAAGAAGCAGAAGAAGGACAAGGAGAAGGTGAAGTCTGGAGGGTGAATCAGAAGAAGCAGAAGAAGGAGAAGGAGAAGGTGAAGCCTGGAGGGTGAATCAGAAGAAGGAGAAGAAGGAGAAGGAGAAGGTGAAGTCAGGAGGGTGAATCAGAAGAAGCAGAAGAAGGAGAAGGAGAAGATGATTTCAGGAGGGTGAAGCAGAAGAAGCAGGCGAAGGAGAAGGAGAAGGTGAAGTCTGGAGGGTGAATCAGAAGAAGTAGTAGAAGGAGAAGGAGAAGGTGAAGTCAGGAGGGTGAAGCAGAAGAAGCAGAAGAAGGAGAAGGAGAAGGTGAAGTCTGGAGGGTGAAGCAGAAGAAGCAGAAGAAGGAGAAGGAGAAGGTGAAGTCTGGAGGGTGAAGCAGAAGAAGCAGAAGAAGGAGAAGGAGAAGTTGAAGTCAGGAGGGTGAATCATAAGAAGTAGAAGAAGGAGAAGGAGAAGGTGAAGACTGGAGGGTGAATCAGAAGAAGTAGAAGAAGGAGAAGGAGAAGGTGAAGTCTGGAGGGTGAATCAGAAGAAGTAGAAGAAGGAGAAGGAGAAGGTGAAGTCTGGAGGGTGAATCAGAAGAAGCAGAAGAAGGAGAAGGAGAAGGTGAAGTCTGGAGGGTGAATCAGAAGAAGCAGAAGAAGGAGAAGGAGAAGGTGAAGACTGGAGGGTGAATCAGAAGAAGTAGAAGAAGGAGAAGGAGAAGGTGTAGTCTGGAGGGTGAATCAGAAGAAGTAGAAGAAGGAGAAGGAGAAGGCGAAGTCTGGAGGGTGAATCAGAAGAAGCAGAAGAAGGAGAAGGAGAAGGTGAAGTCTGGAGGGTGAATCAGAAGAAGCAAAAGAAGGAGAAGGAGAAGATGAAGTCTGGAGGGTGGATCAGAAGAAGTTGAAGAAGGAGAAGGAGAAGGTGAGGTCTGGAGGGTGAATCAGAAGAAGCAGAAGAAGGAGAAGGAGAAGATGAAGTCAGAAGGGTGAATCAAAAGAAGCAGAAGAAGGAGAAGGAGAAGGTGAAGTCTGGAGGGTGAATCAGAAGAAGCAGAAGAAGGAGAAGGAGAAGGTGAAGTCTGGAGGGATAATCAGAAGAAGCAGAAGAAGGAGAAGGAGAAGGTGAAGTCTGGTGGGTGAATCAGAAGAAGTAGAAAAAGGAGAAGGAGAAGGTGAAGTCTGGAGGGTGAATCAGAAGAAGTAGAAGAAGGAGAAGGAGAAGGTGAAGTCAGGAGGGTGAATCAGAAAAAGCAGAAGAAGGAGAAGGAGAAGGTAAAGTCTGGAGGGTGAATCAGAAGAAGCAGAAGAAGGAGAAGGAGAAGATGAAGTCTGGAGGGTGAATCAGAAGAAGTAGATGAAGGAGAAGGAGAAGGTGAAGTCTGGAGGGTGAATCAGAAGAAGCAGAAGAAGGAGAAGGAGAAGGTGAAGACTGGAGGGTGAATCGGAAGAAGGAGAAGAAGGAGAAGGAGAAGGTGAAGTCTGGAGGGTGAATCAGAAGAAGTAGAAGAAGGAGAAGGAGAAGGTGAAGTCTGGAGGGTGAATCAGAAGAAGCAGAAGAAGGAGAAGGAGAAGGTGAAGTCTGGAGGGTGAATCAGAAGAAGCAGAAGAAGGAGAAGGAGAAGATGAAGTCTGGAGGGTGAATCAGAAGAAGCAGAAGAAGGAGAAGGAGAAGGTGAGGTCTGGAGGGTGAATCAGAAGAAGCAGAAGAAGGAGAAGGAGAAGGTGAAGTCTGGAGGGTGAATCAGAAGAAGCAGAAGAAGGAGAAGGAGAAGGTGAAGTCTGGAGGGTGAATCAGAAAAAGCAGAAGAAGGAGAAGGAGAAGGTGAAGTCAGGAGGGTGAATCAGAAGAAGCAGAAGAAGGAGAAGGAGAAGGTGAATTTAGGAGGGTGAATCAGAAGAAGCAGAAGAAGGAGAAGGAGAAGGTGAGGTCAGGGGGGTGAAGCAGAAGAAGTAGAAGAAGGAGAAGGAGAAGGTGAAGTCAGGAGGGTGAAGCAGAAGAAGCAGAAGAAGGAGAAGGAGAAGGTGAAGTTTGGAGGGCGCAGCAGAAGAAGCAGAAGAAGGAGAACGAGAAGGTGAAGTCTGGAGGGTGAAGCAGAAGAAGGAGAAGAAGGAGAAGGAGAAGGTGAAGTCTGGAGGGTGAATCAGAAGAAGTAGAAGAAGGAGAAGGAGAAGGTGAAGTCAGGAGGGTGAAGCAGAAGAAGCAGAAGAAGGTGAAGGAGAAGGTGAAGTCTGGAGGGTGAAGCAGAAGAAGCAGAAGAAGGAGAAGGAGAAGGTGAAGTCTGGAGGGTGAATTAGAAGAAGTAGAAGAAGGAGAAGGAGAAGGTGAAGTCAGGAGGGTGAAGCAGAAGAAGCAGAAGAAGGAGAAGGAGAAGGTGAAGTCTGGAGGGTGAAGCAGAAGAAGCAGAAGAAGGAGAAGGAGAAGGTGAAGTTAGGAGGGTGAATCATAAGAAGTAGAAGAAGGAGAAGGAGAAGGTGAAGTCTGGAGGGTGAATCAGAAGAAGTAGAAGAAGGAGAAGGAGAAGGTGAAGTCTGGAGGGTGAATCAGAAGAAGTAGAAGAAGGAGAAGGAGAAGGTGAAGTCTGGAGGGTGAATCAGAAGAAGCAGAAGAAGGAGAAGGAGAAGGTGAAGTCTGGAGGGAGAAGCAGAAGGCGTAGAAGAAGGAGAAGGAGAAGGTGAAGTCTGGAGGGTGAATCAGAAGAAGTAGAAGAAGGAGAAGGAGAAGGTGAAGTATGGAGGGTGAATCTGAAGAAGTAGAAGAAGGAGAAGGAGAAGGTGAAGTCTGGAGGGTGAATCAGAAGAAGCAGAAGAAGGAGAAGGAGAAGATGAAGTCTGGAGGGTGAATCAGAAGAAGTAGGAGAAGGAGAAGGAGAAGGTGTAGTCTGGAGGGTGAATCAGAAGAAGTAGACGAAGGAGAAGGAGAAGGTGAAGTCTGGAGGGTGAATCAGAAGAAGCAGAAGAAGGAGAAGGAGAAGGTGAAGTCTGGAGGGTGAATCAGAAGAAGTAGAAGAAGGAGAAGGAGAAGGTGAAGTCTGGAGGGTGAATCAGAAGAAGCAGAAGAAGGAGAAGGAGAAGGTGAAGTCTGGAGGGTGAATCAGAAAAAGCAGAAGAAGGAGAAGGAGAAGGTGAAATCTGGAGGGTGAATCAGAAGAAGCAGAAGAAGGAAAAGGAGAAGGTGAAGTCTGGAGGGTGAATCAGAAGAAGCAGAAGAAGTAGAAGGAGAAGGTGAACTCTGGAGGGTGAATCAGAAGAAGTAGAAGAAGGAGAAGGAGAAGGTGAAGTCTGGAGGGTGAATCAGAAGAAGCAGAAGAAGGAGAATGAGAAGGTGAAGTCCGGAGGGTGAATCAGGAGAAGCAGAAGAAGGAGAAGGAGAAGGTGAAGTCTGGAGGGTGAATCAGAAGAAGCAGAAGAAGGAGAAGGAGAAGGTGAAGACTGGAGGGTGAATCAGAAGAAGTAGAAGAAGGAGAAGGAGAAGGTGTAGTCTGGAGGGTGAATCAGAAGAAGTAGAAGAAGGAGAAGGAGAAGGCGAAGTCTGGAGGGTGAATCAGAAGAAGCAGAAGAAGGAGAAGGAGAAGGTGAAGTCTGGAGGGTGAATCAGAAGAAGCAAAAGAAGGAGAAGGAGAAGATGAAGTCTGGAGGGTGGATCAGAAGAAGTTGAAGAAGGAGAAGGAGAAGGTGAGGTCTGGAGGGTGAATCAGAAGAAGCAGAAGAAGGAGAAGGAGAAGGTGAAGTCTGAAGGGTGAATCAAAAGAAGCAGAAGAAGGAGAAGGAGAAGGTGAAGTTTGGAGGGTGAATCAGAAGAAGCAGAAGAAGGAGAAGGAGAAGGTGAAGTCTGGAGGGATAATCAGAAGAAGCAGAAGAAGGAGAAGGAGAAGGTGAAGTCTGGTGGGTGAATCAGAAGAAGTAGAAAAAGGAGAAGGAGAAGGTGAAGTCTGGAGGGTGAATCAGAAGAAGTAGAAGAAGGAGAAGGAGAAGGTGAAGTCAGGAGGGTGAATCAGAAAAAGCAGAAGAAGGAGAAGGAGAAGGTAAAGTCTGGAGGGTGAATCAGAAGAAGCAGAAGAAGGAGAAGGAGAAGATGAAGTCTGGAGGGTGAATCAGAAGAAGTAGATGAAGGAGAAGGAGAAGGTGAAGTCTGGAGGGTGAATCAGAAGAAGCAGAAGAAGGAGAAGGAGAAGGTAAAGTCTGGAGGGTGAATCAGAAGAAGCAGAAGAAGGAGAAGGAGGAGGTGAAGTCTGGAGGGTGAATCAGAAGAAGCAGAATAAGGAGAAGGAGAGGGTGAAGTCAGTAGGGTGAATCAGAAGAAGCAGAAGAAGGAGAAGGAGAAGGTGAAGTCTGGAGGGTGAATCAAAAGAATCAGAAGAAGGAGAAGGAGAAGGTGAAGTCTGGAGGGTGAATCAGAAGAAGCAGAAGAAGGAGAAGGAGAAGGTGAAGACTGGAGGGTGAATCAGAAGAAGTAGAAGAAGGAGAAGGAGAAGGTGAAGTCTGGAGGGTGAATCACAAGAAGCAGAAGAAGGAGAAGGAGAAGATGAAGTCTGGAGGGTGAATCAGAAGAAGTAGAAGAAGAAGAAGGTGAAGGTGAGGTCTGGAGGGTGAATCAGAAGAAGCAGAAGAAGGAGAAGGAGAAGGTGAAGTCTGGAGGGTGAATCAGAAGAAGCAGAAGAAGGAGAAGGAGAAGGTGAAGCCTGGAGGGTGAATCAGAAGAAGGAGAAGAAGGAGAAGGAGAAGGTGAAGTCAGGAGGGTGAATCAGAAGAAGCAGAAGAAGGAGAAGGAGAAGATGATTTCAGGAGGGTGAAGCAGAAGAAGCAGGCGAAGGAGAAGGAGAAGGTGAAGTCTGGAGGGTGAATCAGAAGAAGTAGAAGAAGGAGAAGGAGAAGGTGAAGTCAGGAGGGTGAAGCAGAAGAAGCAGAAGAAGGAGAAGGAGAAGGTGAAGTCTGGAGGGTGAAGCAGAAGAAGCAGAAGAAGGAGAAGGAGAAGGTGAAGTCTGGAGGGTGAAGCAGAAGAAGCAGAAGAAGGAGAAGGAGAAGTTGAAGTCAGGAGGGTGAATCATAAGAAGTAGAAGAAGGAGAAGGAGAAGGTGAAGTCTGGAGGGTGAATCAGAAGAAGTAGAAGAAGGAGAAGGAGAAGGTGAAGTCTGGAGGGTGAATCAGAAGAAGTAGAAGAAGGAGAAGGAGAAGGTGAAGTCTGGAGGGTGAATCAGAAGAAGCAGAAGAAGGAGAAGGAGAAGGTGAAGTCTGGAGGGTGAATCAGAAGAAGTAGAAGAAGGAGAAGGAGAAGGTGAAGTCTGGAGGGTGAATCAGAAGAAGCACAAGAAGGAGAAGGAGAAGGTGAAATCTGGAGGGTGAATCAGAAGAAGCAGAAGAAGGAGAAGGAGAAGATGAAGTCTGGAGGGTGAATCAGAAGAAGTAGAAGAAGAAGAAGGAGAAGGTGAGGTCTGGAGCGTGAATCAGAAGAAGCAGAAGAAGGAGAAGGAGAAGGTGAAGTTAGGAGGGTGAATCATAAGAAGTAGAAGAAGGAGAAGGAGAAGGTGAAGTCTGGAGGGTGAATCAGAAGAAGTAGAAGAAGGAGAAGGAGAAGGTGAAGTCTGTGGGGTGAATCAGAAGAAGTAGAAGAAGGAGAAGGAGAAGGTGAAGTCTGGAGGGTGAATCAGAAGAAGCAGAAGAAGGAGAAGGAGAAGTTGAAGTCTGGAGGGAGAAGCAGAAGACGTAGAAGAAGGAGAAGGAGAAGGTGAAGTCTGGAGGGTGAATCAGAAGAAGTAGAAGAAGGAGAAGGAGAAGGTGAAGTCTGGAGGGTGAATCTGAAGAAGTAGAAGAAGGAGAAGGAGAAGGTGAAGTCTCGAGGGTGAATCAGAAGAAGCAGAAGAAGGAGAAGGAGAAGGTGAAGTCTGGAGGGTGAATCAGAAGAAGTAGAAGAAGGAGAAGGAGAAGGTGTAGTCTGGAGGGTGAATCAGAAGAAGTAGACGAAGGAGAAGGAGAAGGTGAAGTCTGGAGGGTGAATCAGAAGAAGCAGAAGAAGGAGAAGGAGAAGGTGAAGTCTGGAGGGTGAATCAGAAGAAGTAGAAGAAGGAGAAGGAGAAGGTGAAGTCTGGAGGGTGAATCAGAAGAAGCAGAAGAAGGAGAAGGAGAAGGTGAAGTCTGGAGGGTGAATCAGAAAAAGCAGAAGAAGGAGAAGGAGCAGGTGAAATCTGGAGGGTGAATCAGAAGAAGCAGAAGAAGGAAAAGGAGAAGGTGAAGTCTGGAGGGTGAATCAGAAGAAGTAGAAGAAGGAGAAGGAGAAGGTGAAGTCTGGAGGGTGAATCAGAAGAAGCAGAAGAAGGAGAATGAGAAGGTGAAGTCCGGAGGGTGAATCAGGAGAAGCAGAAGAAGGAGAAGGAGAAGGTGAAGTCTGGAGGGTGAATCAGAAGAAGCAGAAGAAGGAGAAGGAGAAGGTGAAGACTGGAGGGTGAATCAGAAGAAGTAGAAGAAGGAGAATGAGAAGGTGTAGTCTGGAGGGTGAATCAGAAGAAGTAGAAGAAGGAGAAGGAGAAGGCGAAGTCTGGAGGGTGAATCAGAAGAAGCAGAAGAAGGAGAAGGAGAAGGTGAAGTCTGGAGGGTGAATCAGAAGAAGCAAAAGAAGGAGAAGGAGAAGATGAAGTCTGGAGGGTGAATCAGAAGAAGTTGAAGAAGGAGAAGGAGAAGGTGAGGTCTGGAGGGTGAATCAGAAGAAGCAGAAGAAGGAGAAGGAGAAGGTGATGTCTGAAGGGTGAATCAAAAGAAGCAGAAGAAGGAGAAGGAGAAGGTGAAGTCTGGAGGGTGAATCAGAAGAAGCAGAAGAAGGAGAAGGAGAAGGTGAAGTCTGGAGGGATAATCAGATGAAGCAGAAGAAGGAGAAGGAGAAGGTGAAGTCTGGTGAGTGAATCAGAAGAAGTAGAAAAAGGAGAAGGAGAAGGTGAAGTCTGGAGGGTGAATCAGAAGAAGTAGAAGAAGGAGAAGGAGAAGGTGAAGTCAGGAGGGTGAATCAGAAAAAGCAGAAGAAGGAGAAGGAGAAGGTAAAGTCTGGAGGGTGAATCAGAAGAAGCAGAAGAAGGAGAAGGAGAAGATGATGTCTGGAGGGTGAATCAGAAGAAGTAGATGAAGGAGAAGGAGAAGGTGAAGTCTGGAGGGTGAATCAGAAGAAGCAGAAGAAGGAGAAGGAGAAGGTAAAGTCTGGAGGGTGAATCAGAAGAAGCAGAAGAAGGAGAAGGAGAAGGTGAAGTCTGGAGGGTGAATCAGAAGAAGCAGAATAAGGAGAAGGAGAGGGTGAAGTCAGGAGGGTGAATCAGAAGAAGCAGAAGAAGGAGAAGGAGAAGGTGAAGTCTGGAGGGTGAATCAAAAGAATCAGAAGAAGGAGAAGGAGAAGGTGAAGTCTGGAGGGTGAATCAGAAGAAGCAGAAGAAGGAGAAGGAGAAGGTGAAGACTGGAGGGTGAATCAGAAGAAGTAGAAGAAGGAGAAGGAGAAGGTGAAGTCTGGAGGGTGAATCAGAAGAAGTAAAAGAAGGAGAAGGAGAAGGTGAAGTCTGGAGGGTGAATCAGAAGAAGTAAAAGAAGGAGAAGGAGAAGGTGAAGTCTGGAGGGTGAATCAGATGAAGCAGAAGAAGGAGAAGGAGAAGATGAAGTCTGGAGGGTGAATCAGAAGAAGTAGAAGAAGAAGAAGGAGAAGGTGAGGTCTGGAGGGTGAATCAGAAGAAGCAGAAGAAGGAGAAGGAGAAGGTGAAGTCTGGAGGGTGAATCAGAAGAAGCAGAAGAAGGAGAAGGAGAAGGTGAAGTCTGGAGGGTGAATCAGAAGAAGCAGAAGAAGGAGAAGGAGAAGGTGAAGTCAGGAGGGTGAATCAGAAGAAGCAGAAGAAGGAGAAGGAGAAGGTGAAGTCAGGAGGGTGAAGCAGAAGAAGCAGGTGAAGGAGAAGGAGAAGGTGAAGTCTGGAGGGTGAATCAGAACAAGTAGAAGAAGGAGAAGGAGAAGGTGAAGTCAGGAGGGTGAAGCAGAAGAAGCAGAAGAAGGAGAAGGAGAAGGTGAAGTCTGGAGGGTGAAGCAGAAGAAGCAGAAGAAGGAGAAGGAGAAGGTGAAGTCTGGAGGGTGAAGCAGAAGAAGCAGAAGAAGGAGAAGGAGAAGGTGAGGTCAGGAGGGTGAATCATAAGAAGTAGAAGAAGGAGATGGAGAAGGTGAAGTCTGGAGGTTGAATCAGAAGAAGTAGAAGAAGGAGAAGGAGAAGGTGAAGTCTGGAGGGTGAATCAGAAGAAGTAGAAGAAGGAGAAGGAGAAGGTGAAGTCTGGAGGGTGAATCAGAAGAAGCAGAAGAAGGAGAAGGAGAAGGTGAAGTCTGGAGGGTGAATCAGAAGAAGTAGAAGAAGGAGAAGGAGAAGGTGAAGTCTGGAGGGTGAATCAGAAGAAGTAGAAGAAGGAGAAGGAGAAGGTGAAGTCTGGAGGGTGAAGCAGAAGAAGTAGAAGAAGGAGAAGGAGAAGGTGAAGTCAGGAGGGTGAATCAGAAGAGGTAGAAGAAGGAGAAGGAGAAGGTGAAGTCAGGAGGGTGAATCAGAAGAAGCAGAAGAAGGAGAAGAAGAAGGTGAAGTCTGGAGGGTGAATCAGAAGAATCAGAAGAAGGAGAAGAAGGTGAAGTCTGGAGGGTGAATCAGAAGAAGCAGAAGAAAGAGAAGGAGAAGGTGAAGTCTGGAGGGTGAATCAGAAGAAGTAGAAGAAGGAGAAGGAGAAGGTGAAGTCTGGAGGGTGAATCAGAAGAAGTAGAAGAAGGAGAAGGAGAAGGTGAAGTCTGGAGGGTGAAGCAGAAGAAGTAGAAGAAGGAGAAGGAGAAGGTGAAGTCAGGAGGGTGAACCAGAAGAAGTAGAATAAGGAGAAGGAGAAGGTGAAGTCAGGAGGGTGAATCAGAAGAAGCAGAAGAAGGAGAAGGAGAAGGTGAAGTCTGGAGGGTGAATCAGAAGAAGTAGAAGAAGGAGAAGGAGAAGGTGTTGTCTGGAGGGTGAATCAGAAGAAGTAGACGAAGGAGAAGGAGAAGGTGAAGTCTGGAGGGTGAATCAGAAGAAGCAGAAGAAGGAGAAGGAGAAGGTGAAGTCTGGAGGGTGAATCAGAAGAAGCAGAAGAAGGAGAAGGAGAATGTGAAGTCTGGAGGGTGAATCAGAAGAAGCAGAATAAGGAGAAGGAGAAGGTGAAGTCTGGAGGGTGAATCAGAAGAAGCAGAAAAAGGAGAAGGAGACGGTGAAGTCTGAAGGGTGAATCAGAAGAAGTAGAAGAAGGAGAAGGAGAAGGTGAAGTCTGGAGGGTGAAGCAGAAGAAGTAGAAGAAGGAGAAGGAGAAGGTGAAGTCAGGAGGGTGAATCAGAAGAAGTAGAAGAAGGAGAAGGAGAAGGTGAAGTCAGGAGGGTGAATCAGAAGAAGTAGAAGAAGGAGAAGGAGAAGGTGATGTCTGGAGGGTGAATCAGAAGAAGTAGAAGAAGGAGAAGGAGAAGGTGATGTCTGGAGGGTGAATCAGAAGAAGCAGAAGAAGGAGAAGGAGAAGGTGAAGTCAGGAAGGTGAATCAGAAGAAGCAGAAGAAGGAGAAGGAGAAGATGAAGTCTGGAGGGTGAATCAGAAGAAGTAGAAGAAGGAGAAGGAGAAGGTGAGGTCTGGAGGGTGAATCAGAAGAAGCAGAAGAAGGAGAAGGAGAAGGTGAAGTCTGGAGGGTGAATCAGAAGAAGCAGAAGAAAGAGAAGGAGAAGGTGAAGTCTGGAGGGTGAATCAGAAGAAGCAGAAGAAGGAGAAGGAGAAGGTGAAGTCAGGAGGGTGAATCAGAAGAAGGAGAAGGAGAAGGTGAAGTTAGGAGGGTGAATCAGAAGAAGCAGAAGAAGGAGAAGGAGCAGGTGATGTCAGGGGGATGAATCAGAAGAAGTAGAAGAAGGAGAAGGAGAAGGTGAAGTCCGGACGGAGAAGCAGAAGAAGCAGAAGAAGGAGAAGTAGAAGGTGAAGTCTGGAGGGTGAATCAGAAGAAGTAGAAGAAGGAGAAGGAGAAGGTCAAGTCTGGAGGGTGAATCAGAAGAAGTAGAAGAAGGAGAAGGAGAAGGTGAAGTCTGGAGGGTGAAGCAGAAGAAGTAGAAGAAGGAGAAAGAGAAGGTGAAGTCAGGAGGGTGAATCAGAAGAGGTAGAAGAAGGAGATGGAGAAGGTGAAGTCAGGAGGGTGAATCAGAAGAAGCAGAAGAAGGAGAAGAAGAAGGTGAAGTCTGGAGGGTGAATCAGAAGAATCAGAAGAAGGAGAAGGAGAAGGTGAAGTCTGGAGGGTGAATCAGAAGAAGCAGAAGAAAGAGAAGGAGAAGGTGAAGTCTGGAGGGTGAATCAGAAGAAGTAGAAGAAGGAGAAGGAGAAGGTGAAGTCTGGAGTGTGAATCAGAAGAAGCAGAAGAAGGAGAAGGAGAAGGTGAAGTCTGGAGGGTGAATCAGAAGAAGCAGAATAAGGAGAAGGAGAAGGTGAAGTCTGGAGGGTGAATCAGAAGAAGCAGAAGAAGGAGAAGGAGAAGGTGAAGTCTGGAGGGTGAATCAGAAGAAGTAGAAGAAGGAGAAGGAGAAGGTGAAGTCTGGAGGGTGAAGCAGAAGAAGTAGAAGAAGGAGAAGGAGAAGGTGAAGTCAGGAGGGTGAATCAGAAGAAGTAGAAGAAGGAGAAGGAGAAGAATAAGTCAGGAGGGTGAAGCAGAAGAAGTAGAAGAAGGAGAAGGAGAAGGTGAAGTCAGGATGGTGAATCAGAAGAAGTAGAAGAAGAAGAAGGAGAAGGTGAAGTCAGGAGGGTGAATCAGAAGAAGCAGAAGAAGGAGAAGGAGAAGGTGAAGTCTGGAGGGTGAATCAGAAGAATCAGAAGAAGGAGAAGTAGAAGGTGAAGTCTGGAGGGTGAATCAGAAGAAGCAGAAGAAAGAGAAGGAGAAGGTGAAGTCTGGAGGGTGAAGCAGAAGAAACAGAAGAAGGAGAAGGAGAAGGTGAAGACTGGAGGGTGAATCAGAAGAAGTAGAAGAAGGAGAAGGAGAAGGTGAAGTCTGGAGGGTGAATCAGAAGAAGTAGAAGAAGGAGAAGGAGAAGGTGAAGTCTGGAGGGTGAATCAGAAGAAGCAGAAGAAGGAGAAGGAGAAGGAGAAGTCTGGAGGGTGAATCAGAAGAAGCAGAAGAAGGAGAAGGAGAAGGTGAAGTCTGGAGGGTGAAGCAGAAGAAGTAGAAGAAAGAGAAGGAGAAGGTGAAGTCAGGAGGGTGAATCAGAAGAAGTAGAAGAAGGAGAAGGAGAAGGTGAAGTCAGGAGGATGAATCAGAAGAAGCAGAAGAAGGAGAAGGAGAAGGTGAAGTCTGGAGGGTGAATCAGAAGAATCAGAAGAAGGAGAAGGAGAAGGTGAAGTCCGGAGGGTGAATCAGAAGAAGCCGAAGAAGGAGAAGGAGAAGGTGAAGTCTGGAGGGTGAATCGGAAGAAGCAGAAGAAGGAGAAGGAGAAGGTGAAGTCAGGAGGGTGAATCAGAAGAAGCAGAAGAAGGAGAAGGAGAAGGTGAAGTTAGGAGGGTGAATCAGAAGAAGCAGAAGAAGGAGAAGGAGCAGGTGATGTCAGCGGGATGAAGCAGAAGAAGTAGAAGAAGGAGAAGGAGAAGGTGAAGTCAGGACGGTGAAGCAGAAGAAGCAGAAGAAGGAGAAGGAGAAGGTGAAGTCAGGAGGGTGAATCAGAAGAAGCAGAAGAAGGAGAAGGAGAAGGTGAAGTCTGGAGGGTGAATCAGAAGAAGTAGAAGAAGGAGAAGGAGAAGGTGAAGTCTGGAGGGTGAAGCAGAAGAAGTAGAAGAAGGAGAAGGAGAAGGTGAAGTCAGGAGGGTGAACCAGAAGAAGTAGAATAAGGAGAAGGAGAAGGTGAAGTCAGGAGGGTGAATCAGAAGAAGCAGAAGAAGGAGAAGGAGAAGGTGAAGTCTGGAGGGTGAATCAGAAGAAGTAGAAGAAGGAGAAGGAGAAGGTGTTGTCTGGAGGGTGAATCAGAAGAAGTAGACGAAGGAGAAGGAGAAGGTGAAGTCTGGAGGGTGAATCAGAAGAAGCAGAAGAAGGAGAAGGAGAAGGTGAAGTCTGGAGGGTGAATCAGAAGAAGCAGAAGAAGGAGAAGGAGAATGTGAAGTCTGGAGGGTGAATCAGAAGAAGCAGAATAAGGAGAAGGAGAAGGTGAAGTCTGGAGGGTGAATCAGAAGAAGCAGAAAAAGGAGAAGGAGAAGGTGAAGTCTGAAGGGTGAATCAGAAGAAGTAGAAGAAGGAGAAGGAGAAGGTGAAGTCTGGAGGGTTAAGCAGAAGAAGTAGAAGAAGGAGAAGGAGAAGGTGAAGTCAGGAGGGTGAATCAGAAGAAGTAGAAGAAGGAGAAGGAGAAGGTGAAGTCAGGAGGGTGAATCAGAAGAAGTAGAAGAAGGAGAAGGAGAAGGTGATGTCTGGAGGGTGAATCAGAAGAAGTAGAAGAAGGAGAAGGAGAAGGTGAAGTCTGGAGGGTGAATCAGAAGAAGTAAAAGAAGGAGAAGGAGAAGGTGAGGTCTGGAGGGTGAATCAGAAGAAGTAAAAGAAGGAGAAGGAGAAGGTGAAGTCTGGAGGGTGAATCAGATGAAGCAGAAGAAGGAGAAGGAGAAGATGAAGTCTGGAGGGTGAATCAGAAGAAGTAGAAGAAGAAGAAGGAGAAGGTGAGGTCTGGAGGGTGAATCAGAAGAAGCAGAAGAAGGAGAAGGAGAAGGTGAAGTCTGGAGGGTGAATCAGAAGAAGCAGAAGAAGGAGAAGGAGAAGGTGAAGTCTGGAGGGTGAATCAGAAGAAGCAGAAGAAGGAGAAGGAGAAGGTGAAGTCAGGAGGGTGAATCAGAAGAAGCAGAAGAAGGAGAAGGAGAAGGTGAAGTCAGGAGGGTGAAGCAGAAGAAGCAGGTGAAGGAGAAGGAGAAGGTGAAGTCTGGAGGGTGAATCAGAAGAAGTAGAAGAAGGAGAAGGAGAAGGTGAAGTCAGGAGGGTGAAGCAGAAGAAGCAGAAGAAGGAGAAGGAGAAGGTGAAGTCTGGAGGGTGAAGCAGAAGAAGCAGAAGAAGGAGAAGGAGAAGGTGAAGTCTGGAGGGTGAAGCAGAAGAAGCAGAAGAAGGAGAAGGAGAAGGTGAAGTCAGGAGGGTGAATCATAAGAAGTAGAAGAAGGAGATGGAGAAGGTGAAGTCTGGAGGTTGAATCAGAAGAAGTAGAAGAAGGAGAAGGAGAAGGTGAAGTCTGGAGGGTGAATCAGAAGAAGTAGAAGAAGGAGAAGGAGAAGGTGAAGTCTGGAGGGTGAATCAGAAGAAGCAGAAGAAGGAGAAGGAGAAGGTGAAGTCTGGAGGGTGAATCAGAAGAAGTAGAAGAAGGAGAAGGAGAAGGTGAAGTCTGGAGGGTGAATCAGAAGAAGTAGAAGAAGGAGAAGGAGAAGGTGAAGTCTGGAGGGTGAAGCAGAAGAAGCAGAAGAAGGAGAAGGAGAAGGTGAAGTCAGGAGGGTGAATCAGAAGAGGTAGAAGAAGGAGAAGGAGAAGGTGAAGTCAGGAGGGTGAATCAGAAGAAGCAGAAGAAGGAGAAGAAGAAGGTGAAGTCTGGAGGGTGAATCAGAAGAATCAGAAGAAGGAGAAGGAGAAGGTGAAGTCTGGAGGGTGAATCAGAAGAAGCAGAAGAAAGAGAAGGAGAAGTTGAAGTCTGGAGGGTGAATCAGAAGAAGTAGAAGAAGGAGAAGGAGAAGGTGAAGTCTGGAGGGTGAATCAGAAGAAGTAGAAGAAGGAGAAGGAGAAGGTGAAGTCTGGAGGGTGAAGCAGAAGAAGTAGAAGAAGGAGAAGGAGAAGGTGAAGTCAGGAGGGTGAACCAGAAGAAGTAGAATAAGGAGAAGGAGAAGGTGAAGTCAGGAGGGTGAATCAGAAGAAGCAGAAGAAGGAGAAGGAGAAGGTGAAGTCTGGAGGGTGAATCAGAAGAAGTAGAAGAAGGAGAAGGAGAAGGTGTTGTCTGGAGGGTGAATCAGAAGAAGTAGACGAAGGAGAAGGAGAAGGTGAAGTCTGGAGGGTGAATCAGAAGAAGCAGAAGAAGGAGAAGGAGAAGGTGAAGTCTGGAGGGTGAATCAGAAGAAGCAGAAGAAGGAGAAGGAGAATGTGAAGTCTGGAGGGTGAATCAGAAGAAGCAGAATAAGGAGAAGGAGAAGGTGAAGTCTGGAGGGTGAATCAGAAGAAGCAGAAAAAGGAGAAGGAGAAGGTGAAGTCTGAAGGGTGAATCAGAAGAAGTAGAAGAAGGAGAAGGAGAAGGTGAAGTCTGGAGGGTGAAGCAGAAGAAGTAGAAGAAGGAGAAGGAGAAGGTGAAGTCAGGAGGGTGAATCAGAAGAAGTAGAAGAAGGAGAAGGAGAAGGTGAAGTCAGGAGGGTGAATCAGAAGAAGTAGAAGAAGGAGAAGGAGAAGGTAATGTCTGGAGGGTGAATCAGAAGAAGTAGAAGAAGGAGAAGGAGAAGGTGATGTCTGGAGGGTGAATCAGAAGAAGCAGAAGAAGGAGAAGGAGAAGGTGAAGTCAGGAGGGTGAATCAGAAGAAGCAGAAGAAGGAGAAGGAGAAGATGAAGTCTGGAGGGTGAATCAGAAGAAGTAGAAGAAGGAGAAGGAGAAGGTGAGGTCTGGAGGGTGAATCAGAAGAAGCAGAAGAAGGAGAAGGAGAAGGTGAAGTCTGGAGGGTGAATCAGAAGAAGCAGAAGAAAGAGAAGGAGAAGGTGAAGTCTGGAGGGTGAATCAGAAGAAGCAGAAGAAGGAGAAGGAGAAGGTGAAGTCAGGAGGGTGAATCAGAAGAAGGAGAAGGAGAAGGTGAAGTTAGGAGGGTGAATCAGAAGAAGCAGAAGAAGGAGAAGGAGCAGGTGATGTCAGGGGGATGAAGCAGAAGAAGTAGAAGAAGGAGAAGGAGAAGGTGAAGTCCGGACGGTGAAGCAGAAGAAGCAGAAGAAGGAGAAGGAGAAGGTGAAGTCTGGAGGGTGAATCAGAAGAAGTAGAAGAAGGAGAAGGAGAAGGTCAAGTCTGGAGGGTGAATCAGAAGAAGTAGAAGAAGGAGAAGGAGAAGGTGAAGTCTGGAGGGTGAAGCAGAAGAAGTAGAAGAAGGAGAAGGAGAAGGTGAAGTCAGGAGGGTGAATCAGAAGAGGTAGAAGAAGGAGAAGGAGAAGGTGAAGTCAGGAGGGTGAATCAGAAGAAGCAGAAGAAGGAGAAGAAGAAGGTGAAGTCTGGAGGGTGAATCAGAAGAATCAGAAGAAGGAGAAGGAGAAGGTGAAGTCTGGAGGGTGAATCAGAAGAAGCAGAAGAAAGAGAAGGAGAAGGTGAAGTCTGGAGGGTGAATCAGAAGAAGTAGAAGAAGGAGAAGGAGAAGGTGAAGTCTGGAGTGTGAATCAGAAGAAGCAGAAGAAGGAGAAGGAGAAGGTGAAGTCTGGAGGGTGAATCAGAAGAAGCAGAATAAGGAGAAGGAGAAGGTGAAGTCTGGAGGGTGAATCAGAAGAAGCAGAAGAAGGAGAAGGAGAAGGTGAAGTCTGGAGGGTGAACCAGAAGAAGTAGAAGAAGGAGAAGGAGAAGGTGAAGTCTGGAGGGTGAAGCAGAAGAAGTAGAAGAAGAAGGTGAAGTCAGGAGGGTGAATCAGAAGAAGTAGAAGAAGGAGAAGGAGAAGGTGAAGTCAGTAGGGTGAAGCAGAAGAAGTAGAAGAAGGAGAAGGAGAAGGTGAAGTCAGGATGGTGAATCAGAAGAAGTAGAAGAAGAAGAAGGAGAAGGTGAAGTCAGGAGGGTGAATCAGAAGAAGCAGAAGAAGGAGAAGGAGAAGGTGAAGTCTGGAGGGTGAATCAGAAGAATCAGAAGAAGGAGAAGTAGAAGGTGAAGTCTGGAGGGTGAATCAGAAGAAGCAGAAGAAAGAGAAGGAGAAGGTGAAGTCTGGAGGGTGAAGCAGAAGAAACAGAAGAAGGAGAAGGAGAAGGTGAAGACTGGAGGGTGAATCAGAAGAAGTAGAAGAAGGAGAAGGAGAAGGTGAAGTCTGGAGGGTGAATCAGAAGAAGTAGAAGAAGGAGAAGGAGAAGGTGAAGTCTGGAGGGTGAATCAGAAGAAGCAGAAGAAGGAGAAGGAGAAGGAGAAGTCTGGAGGGTGAATCAGAAGAAGCAGAAGAAGGAGAAGGAGAAGGTGAAGTCTGGAGGGTGAAGCAGAAGAAGCAGAAGAAGGAGAAGGAGCAGGTGATGTCAGCGGGATGAAGCAGAAGAAGTAGAAGAAGGAGAAGGAGAAGGTGAAGTCAGGACGGTGAAGCAGAAGAAGCAGAAGAAGGAGAAGGAGAATGTGAAGTCTGGAGGGTGAATCAGAATAAGTAGAAGAAGGAGAAGGAGAAGGTCAAGTCTGGAGGGTGAATCAGAAGAAGCAGAAGAAGGAGAAGGAGAAGGTGAAGTCTGGAGGGTGAATCAGAAGAATCAGAAGAAGGAGAAGGAGAAGGTGAAGTCTGGAGGGTGAATCAGAAGAAGCCAAAGAAGGAGAAGGAGAAGGTGAAGTCTGGAGGGTGAATCGGAAGAAGCAGAAGAAGGAGAAGGAGAAGGTGAAGTCAGGAGGGTGAATCAGAAGAAGCAGAAGAAGGAGAAGGAGAAGGTGAAGTTAGGAGGGTGAATCAGAAGAAGCAGAAGAAGGAGAAGGAGCAGGTGATGTCAGCGGGATGAAGCAGAAGAAGTAGAAGAAGGAGAAGGAGAAGGTGAAGTCAGGACGGTGAAGCAGAAGAAGCAGAAGAAGGAGAAGGAGAATGTGAAGTCTGGAGGGTGAATCAGAATAAGTAGAAGAAGGAGAAGGAGAAGGTCAAGTCTGGAGGGTGAATCAGAAGAAGCAGAAGAAGGAGAAGGAGAAGGTGAAGTCTGGAGGGTGAATCAGAAGAAGCAGAAGAAGGAGAAGGAGAAGGTGAAGTCAGGAGGGTGAATCAGAAGAAGCAGAAGAAGGAGAAGGAGAAGGTGAAGTCAGGAGGGTGAAGCAGAAGAAGCAGGTGAAGGAGAAGGAGAAGGTGAAGTCTGGAGGGTGAATCAGAAGAAGTAGAAGAAGGAGAAGGAGAAGGTGAAGTCAGGAGGGTGAAGCAGAAGAAGCAGAAGAAGGAGAAGGAGAAGGTGAAGTCTGGAGGGTGAAGCAGAAGAAGCAGAAGAAGGAGAAGGAGAAGGTGAAGTCTGGAGGGTGAAGCAGAAGAAGCAGAAAAAGGAGAAGGAGAAGGTGAAGTCAGGAGGGTGAATCATAAGAAGTAGAAGAAGGAGATGGAGAAGGTGAAGTCTGGAGGTTGAATCAGAAGAGGTAGAAGAAGGAGAAGGAGAAGGTGAAGTCAGGAGGGTGAATCAGAAGAAGCAGAAGAAGGAGAAGGAGAAGATGAAGTCTGGAGGGTGAATCAGAAGAAGTAGAAGAAGGAGAAGGAGAAGGTGAAGTCTGGAGGGTGAATCAGAAGAAGCAGAAGAAAGAGAAGGAGAAGGTGAAGTCTGGAGGGTGAATCAGAAGAAGCAGAAGAAGGAGAAGGAGAAGGTGAAGTCAGGAGGGTGAATCAGAAGAAGGAGAAGGAGAAGGTGAAGTTAGGAGGGTGAATCAGAAGAAGTAGAAGAAGGAGAAGGAGAAGGTGAAGTCTGGAGTGTGAATCAGAAGAAGCAGAAGAAGGAGAAGGAGAAGGTGAAGTCTGGAGGGTGAATCAGAAGAAGCAGAATAAGGAGAAGGAGAAGGTGAAGTCTGGAGGGTGAATCAGAAGAAGCAGAAGAAGGAGAAGGAGAAGGTGAAGTCTGGAGGGTGAACCAGAAGAAGTAGAAGAAGGAGAAGGAGAAGGTGAAGTCTGGAGGGTGAAGCAGAAGAAGTAGAAGAAGGAGAAGGAGAAGGTGAAGTCAGGAGGGTGAATCAGAAGAAGTAGAAGAAGGAGAAGGAGAAGGTGAAGTCAGTAGGGTGAAGCAGAAGAAGTAGAAGAAGGAGAAGGAGAAGGTGAAGTCAGGATGGTGAATCAGAAGAAGTAGAAGAAGAAGAAGGAGAAGGTGAAGTCAGGAGGGTGAATCAGAAGAAGCAGAAGAAGGAGAAGGAGAAGGTGAAGTCTGGAGGGTGAATCAGAAGAATCAGAAGAAGGAGAATTAGAAGGTGAAGTCTGGAGGGTGAATCAGAAGAAGCAGAAGAAAGAGAAGGAGAAGGTGAAGTCTGGAGGGTGAAGCAGAAGAAACAGAAGAAGGAGAAGGAGAAGGTGAAGACTGGAGGGTGAATCAGAAGAAGTAGAAGAAGGAGAAGGAGAAGGTGAAGTCTGGAGGGTGAATCAGAAGAAGTAGAAGAAGGAGAAGGAGAAGGTGAAGTCTGGAGGGTGAATCAGAAGAAGCAGAAGAAGGAGAAGGAGAAGGAGAAGTCTGGAGGGTGAATCAGAAGAAGCAGAAGAAGGAGAAGGAGAAGGTGAAGTCTGGAGGGTGAAGCAGAAGAAGTAGAAGAAAGAGAAGGAGAAGGTGAAGTCAGGAGGGTGAATCAGAAGAAGTAGAAGAAGGAGAAGGAGAAGGTGAAGTCAGGAGGGTGAATCAGAAGAAGCAGAAGAAGGAGAAGGAGAAGGTGAAGTCTGGAGGGTGAATCAGAAGAATCAGAAGAAGGAGAAGGAGAAGGTGAAGTCTGGAGGGTGAATCAGAAGAAGCCGAAGAAGGAGAAGGAGAAGGTGAAGTCTGGAGGGTGAATCGGAAGAAGCAGAAGAAGGAGAAGGAGAAGGTGAAGTCAGGAGGGTGAATCAGAAGAAGCAGAAGAAGGAGAAGGAGAAGGTGAAGTTAGGAGGGTGAATCAGAAGAAGCAGAAGAAGGAGAAGGAGCAGGTGATGTCAGCGGGATGAAGCAGAAGAAGTAGAAGAAGGAGAAGGAGAAGGTGAAGTCAGGACGGTGAAGCAGAAGAAGCAGAAGAAGGAGAAGGAGAATGTGAAGTCTGGAGGGTGAATCAGAATAAGTAGAAGAAGGAGAAGGAGAAGGTCAAGTCTGGAGGGTGAATCAGAAGAAGCAGAAGAAGGAGAAGGAGAAGGTGAAGTCTGGAGGGTGAATCAGAAGAAGCAGAAGAAGGAGAAGGAGAAGGTGAAGTCTGGAGGGTGAATCAGAAGAAGCAGAAGAAGGAGAAGGAGAAGGTGAAGTCAGGAGGGTGAATCAGAAGAAGCAGAAGAAGGAGAAGGAGAAGGTGAAGTCAGGAGGGTGAAGCAGAAGAAGCAGGTGAAGGAGAAGGAGAAGGTGAAGTCTGGAGGGTGAATCAGAAGAAGTAGAAGAAGGAGAAGGAGAAGGTGAAGTCAGGAGGGTGAAGCAGAAGAAGCAGAAGAAGGAGAAGGAGAAGGTGAAGTCAGGAGGGTGAAGCAGAAGAAGCAGGTGAAGGAGAAGGAGAAGGTGAAGTCTGGAGGGTGAATCAGAAGAAGTAGAAGAAGGAGAAGGAGAAGGTGAAGTCAGGAGGGTGAAGCAGAAGAAGCAGAAGAAGGAGAAGGAGAAGGTGAAGTCTGGAGGGTGAAGCAGAAGAAGCAGAAGAAGGAGAAGGAGAAGGTGAAGTCTGGAGGGTGAAGCAGAAGAAGCAGAAAAAGGAGAAGGAGAAGGTGAAGTCAGGAGGGTGAATCATAAGAAGTAGAAGAAGGAGATGGAGAAGGTGAAGTCTGGAGGTTGAATCAGAAGAGGTAGAAGAAGGAGAAGGAGAAGGTGAAGTCAGGAGGGTGAATCAGAAGAAGCAGAAGAAGGAGAAGGAGAAGATGAAGTCTGGAGGGTGAATCAGAAGAAGTAGAAGAAGGAGAAGGAGAAGGTGAAGTCTGGAGGGTGAATCAGAAGAAGCAGAAGAAAGAGAAGGAGAAGGTGAAGTCTGGAGGGTGAATCAGAAGAAGCAGAAGAAGGAGAAGGAGAAGGTGAAGTCAGGAGGGTGAATCAGAAGAAGGAGAAGGAGAAGGTGAAGTTAGGAGGGTGAATCAGAAGAAGTAGAAGAAGGAGAAGGAGAAGGTGAAGTCTGGAGTGTGAATCAGAAGAAGCAGAAGAAGGAGAAGGAGAAGGTGAAGTCTGGAGGGTGAATCAGAAGAAGCAGAATAAGGAGAAGGAGAAGGTGAAGTCTGGAGGGTGAATCAGAAGAAGCAGAAGAAGGAGAAGGAGAAGGTGAAGTCTGGAGGGTGAACCAGAAGAAGTAGAAGAAGGAGAAGGAGAAGGTGAAGTCTGGAGGGTGAAGCAGAAGAAGTAGAAGAAGGAGAAGGAGAAGGTGAAGTCAGGAGGGTGAATCAGAAGAAGTAGAAGAAGGAGAAGGAGAAGGTGAAGTCAGTAGGGTGAAGCAGAAGAAGTAGAAGAAGGAGAAGGAGAAGGTGAAGTCAGGATGGTGAATCAGAAGAAGTAGAAGAAGAAGAAGGAGAAGGTGAAGTCAGGAGGGTGAATCAGAAGAAGCAGAAGAAGGAGAAGGAGAAGGTGAAGTCTGGAGGGTGAATCAGAAGAATCAGAAGAAGGAGAATTAGAAGGTGAAGTCTGGAGGGTGAATCAGAAGAAGCAGAAGAAAGAGAAGGAGAAGGTGAAGTCTGGAGGGTGAAGCAGAAGAAACAGAAGAAGGAGAAGGAGAAGGTGAAGACTGGAGGGTGAATCAGAAGAAGTAGAAGAAGGAGAAGGAGAAGGTGAAGTCTGGAGGGTGAATCAGAAGAAGTAGAAGAAGGAGAAGGAGAAGGTGAAGTCTGGAGGGTGAATCAGAAGAAGCAGAAGAAGGAGAAGGAGAAGGAGAAGTCTGGAGGGTGAATCAGAAGAAGCAGAAGAAGGAGAAGGAGAAGGTGAAGTCTGGAGGGTGAAGCAGAAGAAGTAGAAGAAAGAGAAGGAGAAGGTGAAGTCAGGAGGGTGAATCAGAAGAAGTAGAAGAAGGAGAAGGAGAAGGTGAAGTCAGGAGGGTGAATCAGAAGAAGCAGAAGAAGGAGAAGGAGAAGGTGAAGTCTGGAGGGTGAATCAGAAGAATCAGAAGAAGGAGAAGGAGAAGGTGAAGTCTGGAGGGTGAATCAGAAGAAGCCGAAGAAGGAGAAGGAGAAGGTGAAGTCTGGAGGGTGAATCGGAAGAAGCAGAAGAAGGAGAAGGAGAAGGTGAAGTCAGGAGGGTGAATCAGAAGAAGCAGAAGAAGGAGAAGGAGAAGGTGAAGTTAGGAGGGTGAATCAGAAGAAGCAGAAGAAGGAGAAGGAGCAGGTGATGTCAGCGGGATGAAGCAGAAGAAGTAGAAGAAGGAGAAGGAGAAGGTGAAGTCAGGACGGTGAAGCAGAAGAAGCAGAAGAAGGAGAAGGAGAATGTGAAGTCTGGAGGGTGAATCAGAATAAGTAGAAGAAGGAGAAGGAGAAGGTCAAGTCTGGAGGGTGAATCAGAAGAAGCAGAAGAAGGAGAAGGAGAAGGTGAAGTCTGGAGGGTGAATCAGAAGAAGCAGAAGAAGGAGAAGGAGAAGGTGAAGTCTGGAGGGTGAATCAGAAGAAGCAGAAGAAGGAGAAGGAGAAGGTGAAGTCAGGAGGGTGAATCAGAAGAAGCAGAAGAAGGAGAAGGAGAAGGTGAAGTCAGGAGGGTGAAGCAGAAGAAGCAGGTGAAGGAGAAGGAGAAGGTGAAGTCTGGAGGGTGAATCAGAAGAAGTAGAAGAAGGAGAAGGAGAAGGTGAAGTCAGGAGGGTGAAGCAGAAGAAGCAGAAGAAGGAGAAGGAGAAGGTGAAGTCTGGAGGGTGAAGCAGAAGAAGCAGAAGAAGGAGAAGGAGAAGGTGAAGTCTGGAGGGTGAAGCAGAAGAAGCAGAAAAAGGAGAAGGAGAAGGTGAAGTCAGGAGGGTGAATCATAAGAAGTAGAAGAAGGAGATGGAGAAGGTGAAGTCTGGAGGTTGAATCAGAAGAAGTAGAAGAAGGAGAAGGAGAAGGTGAAGTCTGGAGGGTGAATCAGAAGAAGTAGAAGAAGGAGAAGGAGAAGGTGAAGTCTGGAGGGTGAATCAGAAGAAGCAGAAGAAGGAGAAGGAGAAGGTGAAGTCTGGAGGGTGAATCAGAAGAAGTAGAAGAAGGAGAAGGAGAAGGTGAAGTCTGGAGGGTGAATCAGAAGAAGTAGAAGAAGGAGAAGGAGAAGGTGAAGTCTGGAGGGTGAAGCAGAAGAAGTAGAAGAAGGAGAAGGAGAAGGTGAAGTCAGGAGGGTGAATCAGAAGAGGTAGAAGAAGGAGAAGGAGAAGGTCAAGTCTGGAGGGTGAATCAGAAGAAGTAGAAGAAGGAGAAGGAGAAGGTGAAGTCTGGAGGGTGAAGCAGAAGAAGTAGAAGAAGGAGAAGGAGAAGGTGAAGTCAGGAGGGTGAATCAGAAGAGGTAGAAGAAGGAGAAGGAGAAGGTGAAGTCAGGAGGGTGAATCAGAAGAAGCAGAAGAAGGAGAAGAAGAAGGTGAAGTCTGGAGGGTGAATCAGAAGAATCAGAAGAAGGAGAAGGAGAAGGTGAAGTCTGGAGGGTGAATCAGAAGAAGCAGAAGAAAGAGAAGGAGAAGGTGAAGTCTGGAGGGTGAATCAGAAGAAGTAGAAGAAGGAGAAGGAGAAGGTGAAGTCTGGAGTGTGAATCAGAAGAAGCAGAAGAAGGAGAAGGAGAAGGTGAAGTCTGGAGGGTGAATCAGAAGAAGCAGAATAAGGAGAAGGAGAAGGTGAAGTCTGGAGGGTGAATCAGAAGAAGCAGAAGAAGGAGAAGGAGAAGGTGAAGTCTGGAGGGTGAATCAGAAGAAGTAGAAGAAGGAGAAGGAGAAGGTGAAGTCTGGAGGGTGAAGCAGAAGAAGTAGAAGAAGGAGAAGGAGAAGGTGAAGTCAGGAGGGTGAATCAGAAGAAGTAGTAGAAGGAGAAGGAGAAGGTGAAGTCAGTAGGGTGAAGCAGAAGAAGTAGAAGAAGGAGAAGGAGAAGGTGAAGTCAGGATGGTGAATCAGAAGAAGTAGAAGAAGAAGAAGGAGAAGGTGAAGTCAGGAGGGTGAATCAGAAGAAGCAGAAGAAGGAGAAGGAGAAGGTGAAGTCTGGAGGGTGAATCAGAAGAATCAGAAGAAGGAGAAGTAGAAGGTGAAGTCTGGAGGGTGAATCAGAAGAAGCAGAAGAAAGAGAAGGAGAAGGTGAAGTCTGGAGGGTGAAGCAGAAGAAACAGAAGAAGGAGAAGGAGAAGGTGAAGACTGGAGGGTGAATCAGAAGAAGTAGAAGAAGGAGAAGGAGAAGGTGAAGTCTGGAGGGTGAATCAGAAGAAGTAGAAGAAGGAGAAGGAGAAGGTGAAGTCTGGAGGGTGAATCAGAAGAAGCAGAAGAAGGAGAAGGAGAAGGAGAAGTCTGGAGGGTGAATCAGAAGAAGCAGAAGAAGGAGAAGGAGAAGGTGAAGTCTGGAGGGTGAAGCAGAAGAAGTAGAAGAAAGAGAAGGAGAAGGTGAAGTCAGGAGGGTGAATCAGAAGAAGTAGAAGAAGGAGAAGGAGAAGGTGAAGTCAGGAGGGTGAATCAGAAGAAGCAGAAGAAGGAGAAGGAGAAGGTGAAGTCTGGAGGGTGAATCAGAAGAATCAGAAGAAGGAGAAGGAGAAGGTGAAGTCTGGAGGGTGAATCAGAAGAAGCCGAAGAAGGAGAAGGAGAAGGTGAAGTCTGGAGGGTGAATCGGAAGAAGCAGAAGAAGGAGAAGGAGAAGGTGAAGTCAGGAGGGTGAATCAGAAGAAGCAGAAGAAGGAGAAGGAGAAGGTGAAGTTAGGAGGGTGAATCAGAAGAAGCAGAAGAAGGAGAAGGAGCAGGTGATGTCAGCGGGATGAAGCAGAAGAAGTAGAAGAAGGAGAAGGAGAAGGTGAAGTCAGGACGGTGAAGCAGAAGAAGCAGAAGAAGGAGAAGGAGAATGTGAAGTCTGGAGGGTGAATCAGAATAAGTCGAAGAAGGAGAAGGAGAAGGTCAAGTCTGGAGGGTGAATCAGAAGAAGCAGAAGAAGGAGAAGGAGAAGGTGAAGTCTGGAGGGTGAATCAGAAGAAGCAGAAGAAGCAGAAGGAGAAGGTGAAGTCTGGAGGGTGAATCAGAAGAAGCAGAAGAAGGAGAAGGAGAAGGTGAAGTCAGGAGGGTGAATCAGAAGAAGCAGAAGAAGGAGAAGGAGAAGGTGAAGTCGGGAGGGTGAAGCAGAAGAAGCAGGTGAAGGAGAAGGTGAAGTCTGGAGGGTGAATCAGAAGAAGCAGAAGAAGGAGAAGGTGAAGTCAGGAGGGTGAAGCAGAAGAAGCAGAAGAAGGAGAAGGAGAAGGTGAAGTCTGGAGGGTGAAGCAGAAGAAGCAGAAGAAGGAGAAGGAGAAGGTGAAGTCTGGAGGGTGAAGCAGAAGAAGCAGAAGAAGGAGAAGGAGAAGGTGAAGTCAGGAGGGTGAATCATAAGAAGTAGAAGAAGGAGATGGAGAAGGTGAAGTCTGGAGGTTGAATCAGAAGAAGTAGAAGAAGGAGAAGGAGAAGGTGAAGTCTGGAGGGTGAATCAGAAGAAGTAGAAGAAGGAGAAGGAGAAGGTGAAGTCTGGAGGGTGAATCAGAAGAAGCAGAAGAAGGAGAAGGAGAAGGTGAAGTCTGGAGGGTGAATCAGAAGAAGTAGAAGAAGGAGAAGGAGAAGGTGAAGTCTGGAGGGTGAATCAGAAGAAGTAGAAGAAGGAGAAGGAGAAGGTGAAGTCTGGAGGGTGAAGCAGAAGAAGTAGAAGAAGGAGAAGGAGAAGGTGAAGTCAGGAGGGTGAGTCAGAAGAGGTAGAAGAAGGAGAAGGAGAAGGTGAAGTCAGGAGGGTGAATCAGAAGAAGCAGAAGAAGGAGAAGAAGAAGGTGAAGTCTGGAGGGTGAATCAGAAGAATCAGAAGAAGGAGAAGGAGAAGGTGAAGTCTGGAGGGTGAATCAGAAGAAGCAGAAGAAAGAGAAGGAGAAGGTGAAGTCAGGAGGGTGAATCAGAAGAAGCAGAAGAAGGAGAAGGAGAAGATGAAGTCTGGAGGGTGAATCAGAAGAAGTAGAAGAAGGAGAAGGAGAAGGTGAGGTCTGGAGGGTGAATCAGAAGAAGCAGAAGAAGGAGAAGGAGAAGGTGAAGTCTGGAGGGTGAATCAGAAGAAGCAGAAGAAAGAGAAGGAGAAGGTGAAGTCTGGAGGGTGAATCAGAAGAAGCAGAAGAAGGAGAAGGAGAAGGTGAAGTCAGGAGGGTGAATGAGAAGAAGGAGAAGGAGAAGGTGAAGTTAGGAGGGTGAATCAGAAGAAGCAGAAGAAGGAGAAGGAGCAGGTGATGTCAGGGGGATGAAGCAGAAGAAGTAGAAGAAGGAGAAGGAGAAGGTGAAGTCCGGACGGTGAAGCAGAAGAAGCAGAAGAAGGAGAAGGAGAAGGTGAAGTCTGGAGGGTGAATCAGAAGAAGTAGAAGAAGGAGAAGGAGAAGGTCAAGTCTGGAGGGTGAATCAGAAGAAGTAGAAGAAGGAGAAGGAGAAGGTGAAGTCTGGAGGGTGAAGCAGAAGAAGTAGAAGAAGGAGAAGGAGAAGGTGAAGTCAGGAGGGTGAATCAGAAGAGGTAGAAGAAGGAGAAGGAGAAGGCGAAGTCAGGAGGGTGAATCAGAAGAAGCAGAAGAAGGAGAAGAAGAAGGTGAAGTCTGGAGGGTGAATCAGAAGAATCAGAAGAAGGAGAAGGAGAAGGTGAAGTCTGGAGGGTGAATCAGAAGAAGCAGAAGAAAGAGAAGGAGAAGGTGAAGTCTGGAGGGTGAATCAGAAGAAGTAGAAGAAGGAGAAGGAGAAGGTGAAGTCTGGAGTGTGAATCAGAAGAAGCAGAAGAAGGAGAAGGAGAAGGTGAAGTCTGGAGGGTGAATCAGAAGAAGCAGAATAAGGAGAAGGAGAAGGTGAAGTCTGGAGGGTGAATCAGAAGAAGCAGAAGAAGGAGAAGGAGAAGGTGAAGTCTGGAGGGTGAATCAGAAGAAGTAGAAGAAGGAGAAGGAGAAGGTGAAGTCTGGAGGGTGAAGCAGAAGAAGTAGAAGAAGGAGAAGGAGAAGGTGAAGTCAGGAGGGTGAATCAGAAGAAGTAGAAGAAGGAGAAGGAGAAGGTGAAGTCAGGAGGGTGAAGCAGAAGAAGTAGAAGAAGGAGAAGGAGAAGGTGAAGTCAGGATGGTGAATCAGAAGAAGTAGAAGAAGAAGAAGGAGAAGGTGAAGTCAGGAGGGTGAATCAGAAGAAGCAGAAGAAGGAGAAGGAGAAGGTGAAGTCTGGAGGGTGAATCAGAAGAATCAGAAGAAGGAGAAGTAGAAGGTGAAGTCTGGAGGGTGAATCAGAAGAAGCAGAAGAAAGAGAAGGAGAAGGTGAAGTCTGGAGGGTGAAGCAGAAGAAACAGAAGAAGGAGAAGGAGAAGGTGAAGACTGGAGGGTGAATCAGAAGAAGTAGAAGAAGGAGAAGGAGAAGGTGAAGTCTGGAGGGTGAATCAGAAGAAGTAGAAGAAGGAGAAGGAGAAGGTGAAGTCTGGAGGGTGAATCAGAAGAAGCAGAAGAAGGAGAAGGAGAAGGAGAAGTCTGGAGGGTGAATCAGAAGAAGCAGAAGAAGGAGAAGGAGAAGGTGAAGTCTGGAGGGTGAAGCAGAAGAAGTAGAAGAAAGAGAAGGAGAAGGTGAAGTCAGGAGGGTGAATCAGAAGAAGTAGAAGAAGGAGAAGGAGAAGGTGAAGTCAGGAGGGTGAATCAGAAGAAGCAGAAGAAGGAGAAGGAGAAGGTGAAGTCTGGAGGGTGAATCAGAAGAATCAGAAGAAGGAGAAGGAGAAGGTGAAGTCTGGAGGGTGAATCAGAAGAAGCCGAAGAAGGAGAAGGAGAAGGTGAAGTCTGGAGGGTGAATCGGAAGAAGCAGAAGAAGGAGAAGGAGAAGGTGAAGTCAGGAGGGTGAATCAGAAGAAGCAGAAGAAGGAGAAGGAGAAGGTGAAGTTAGGAGGGTGAATCAGAAGAAGCAGAAGAAGGAGAAGGAGCAGGTGATGTCAGCGGGATGAAGCAGAAGAAGTAGAAGAAGGAGAAGGAGAAGGTGAAGTCAGGACGGTGAAGCAGAAGAAGCAGAAGAAGGAGAAGGAGAATGTGAAGTCTGGAGGGTGAATCAGAATAAGTAGAAGAAGGAGAAGGAGAAGGTCAAGTCTGGAGGGTGAATCAGAAGAAGTAGAAGAAGGAGAAGGAGAAGGTGAAGTCTGGAGGGTGAAGCAGAAGAAGTAGAAGAAGGAGAAGGAGAAGGTGAAGTCAGGAGGGTGAACCAGAAGAAGTAGAATAAGGAGAAGGAGAAGGTGAAGTCAGGAGGGTGAATCAGAAGAAGCAGAAGAAGGAGAAGGAGAAGGTGAAGTCTGGAGGGTGAATCAGAAGAAGTAGAAGAAGGAGAAGGAGAAGGTGTTGTCTGGAGGGTGAATCAGAAGAAGTAGACGAAGGAGAAGGAGAAGGTGAAGTCTGGAGGGTGAATCAGAAGAAGCAGAAGAAGGAGAAGGAGAAGGTGAAGTCTGGAGGGTGAATCAGAAGAAGCAGAAGAAGGAGAAGGAGAATGTGAAGTCTGGAGGGTGAATCAGAAGAAGCAGAATAAGGAGAAGGAGAAGGTGAAGTCTGGAGGGTGAATCAGAAGAAGCAGAAAAAGGAGAAGGAGAAGGTGAAGTCTGAAGGGTGAATCAGAAGAAGTAGAAGAAGGAGAAGGAGAAGGTGAAGTCTGGAGGGTGAAGCAGAAGAAGTAGAAGAAGGAGAAGGAGAAGGTGAAGTCAGGAGGGTGAATCAGAAGAAGTAGAAGAAGGAGAAGGAGAAGGTGAAGTCAGGAGGGTGAATCAGAAGAAGTAGAAGAAGGAGAAGGAGAAGGTGATGTCTGGAGGGTGAATCAGAAGAAGTAGAAGAAGGAGAAGGAGAAGGTGATGTCTGGAGGGTGAATCAGAAGAAGCAGAAGAAGGAGAAGGAGAAGGTGAAGTCTGGAGGGTGAATCAGAAGAAGCAGAAGAAGGAGAAGGAGAAGATGAAGTCTGGAGGGTGAATCAGAAGAAGTAGAAGAAGGAGAAGGAGCAGGTGAGGTCTGGAGGGTGAATCAGAAGAAGCAGAAGAAGGAGAAGGAGAAGGTGAAGTCTGGAGGGTGAATCAGAAGAAGCAGAAGAAGGAGAAGGAGAAGGTGAAGTCTGGAGGGTGAATCAGAAGAAGCAGAAGAAGGAGAAGGAGAAGGTGAAGTCAGGAGGGTGAATCAGAAGAAGGAGAAGGAGAAGGTGAAGTTAGGAGGGTGAATCAGAAGAAGCAGAAGAAGGAGAAGGAGCAGGTGATGTCAGGGGGATGAAGCAGAAGAAGTAGAAGAAGGAGAAGGAGAAGGTGAAGTCCGGACGGTGAAGCAGAAGAAGCAGAAGAAGGAGAAGGAGAAGGTGAAGTCTGGAGGGTGAATCAGAAGAAGTAGAAGAAGGAGATGGAGAAGGTCAAGTCTGGAGGGTGAATCAGAAGAAGTAGAAGAAGGAGAAGGAGAAGGTGAAGTCTGGAGGGTGAAGCGGAAGAAGTAGAAGAAGGAGAAGGAGAAGGTGAAGTCAGGAGGGTGAATCAGAAGAGGTAGAAGAAGGAGAAGGAGAAGGTGAAGTCAGGAGGGTGAATCAGAAGAAGCAGAAGAAGGAGAAGAAGAAGGTGAAGTCTGGAGGGTGAATCAGAAGAATCAGAAGAAGGAGAAGGAGAAGGTGAAGTCTGGAGGGTGAATCAGAAGAAGCAGAAGAAAGAGAAGGAGAAGGTGAAGTCTGGAGGGTGAATCAGAAGAAGTAGAAGAAGGAGAAGGAGAAGGTGAAGTCTGGAGTGTGAATCAGAAGAAGCAGAAGAAGGAGAAGGAGAAGGTGAAGTCTGGAGGGTGAATCAGAAGAAGCAGAATAAGGAGAAGGAGAAGGTGAAGTCTGGAGGGTGAATCAGAAGAAGCAGAAGAAGGAGAAGGAGAAGGTGAAGTCTGGAGGGTGAATCAGAAGAAGTAGAAGAAGGAGAAGGAGAAGGTGAAGTCTGGAGGGTGAAGCAGAAGAAGTAGAAGAAGGAGAAGGAGAAGGTGAAGTCAGGAGGGTGAATCAGAAGAAGTAGAAGAAGGAGAAGGTGAAGTCAGGAGGGTGAATCAGAAGAAGCAGAAGAAGGAGAAGGAGAAGGTGAAGTCTGGAGGGTGAATCAGAAGAATCAGAAGAAGGAGAAGGAGAAGGTGAAGTCTGGAGGGTGAATCAGAAGAAGCAGAGGAAGGAGAAGGAGAAGGTGAAGTCTGGAGGGTGAATCAGAAGAAGCAGAATAAGGAGAAGGAGAAGGTGAAGTCTGGAGGGTGAATCAGAAGAAGCAGAATAAGGAGAAGGAGAAGGTGAAATCTGGAGGGTGAATCAGAAGAAGCAGAAGAAGGAGAAGGAGAAGATGAAGTCTGGAGGGTGAATCAGAAGAAGTAGAAGAAGGAGAAGGAGAAGGTGAAGTCTGGAGGGTGAAGCAGAAGAAGTAGAAGAAGGAGAAGGAGAAGGTGAAGTCAGGAGGGTGAATCAGAAGAAGCAGAAGAAGGAGAAGGAGAAGGTGAAGTCTGGAGGGTGAATCAGAAGAATCAGAAGAAGGAGAAGGAGAAGGTGAAGTCTGGAGGGTGAATCAGAAGAAGCAGAAGAAAGAGAAGGAGAAGGTGAAGTCTGGAGGGTGAAGCAGAAGAAACAGAAGAAGGAGAAGGAGAAGGTGAAGACTGGAGGGTGAATCAGAAGAAGTAGAAGAAGGAGAAGGAGAAGGTGAAGTCTGGAGGGTGAATCAGAAGAAGTAGAAGAAGGAGAAGGAGAAGGTGAAGTCTGGAGGGTGAATCAGAAGAAGCAGAAGAAGGAGAAGGAGAAGGTGAAGTCTGGAGGGTGAATCAGAAGAAGCAGAAGAAGGAGAAGGAGAAGATGAAGTCTGGAGGGTGAATCAGAAGAAGTAGAAGAAGGAGAAGGAGAAGGTGAAGTCTGGAGGGTGAATCAGAAGTAGTAGAAGAAGGAGAAGGAGAAGGTGAAGACTGGACGGTGAATCAGATGAAACAGAAGAAGGAGAAGGAGAAGGTGAAGTCTGGAGGGTGAATCAGAAGAAGTAGAAGAAGGAGAAGGAGAAGGTGTAGTCTGGAGGGTGAATCAGAAGAAGTAGACGAAGGAGAAGGAGAAGGAGAAGTCTGGAGGGTGAATCAGAAGAAGCAGAAGAAGGAGAAGGAGAAGGTGAAGTCTGGAGGGTGAATCAGAAGAAGTAGAAGAAGGAGAAGGAGAAGGTGAAGTCTGGAGGGTGAATCAGAAGAAGCAGAAGAAGGAGAAGGAGAAGGTGAAGTCTGGAGGGTGAATCAGAAGAAGCAGAAGAAGGAGAAGGAGAAGGAGGAGTCTGGAGGGTGAATCAGAAGAAGCAGAAGAAGGAGAAGGAGAAGGTGAAGTCAGGAGGGTGAATCAGAAGAAGCAGAAGAAGGAGAAGTAGAAGGTGAAGTTAGGAGGGTGAATCAGAAGAAGCAGAAGAAGGAGAAGGAGCAGGTGATGTCAGCGGGATGAAGCAGAAGAAGTAGAAGAAGGAGAAGGAGAAGGTGAAGTCAGGACGGTGAAGCAGAAGAAGCAGAAGAAGGAGAAGGAGAAGGTGAAGTCTGGAGGGTGAATCAGAATAAGTAGAAGAAGGAGAAGGAGAAGGTCAAGTCTGGAGGGTGAATCAGAAGAAGTAGAAGAAGGAGAAGGAGAAGGTGAAGTCTGGAGGGTGAAGCAGAAGAAGTAGAAGAAGGAGAAGGAGAAGGTGAAGTCAGGAGGGTGAATCAGAAGAAGTAGAAGAAGAAGAAGGAGAAGGTGAAGTCAGGAGGGTGAATCAGAAGAAGCAGAAGAAGGAGAAGGAGAAGGTGAAGTCTGGAGGGTGAATCAGAAGAATCAGAGGAAGGAGAAGGAGAAGGTGAAGTATGGAGGGTGAATCAGAAGAAGCAGAAGAAAGAGAAGGAGAAGGTGAAGTCTGGAGGGTGAATCTGAAGAAGCAGAAGAAGGAGAAGGAGAAGGTGAAGTCAGGAGGGTGAATCAGAAGAAGCAGAAGAAGGAGAAGGAGAAGGTGAAGTTAGGAGGGTGAATCAGAAGAAGCAGAAGAAGGAGAAGGAGCAGGTGATGTCAGCGGGATGAAGCAGAAGAAGTAGAAGAAGGAGAAGGAGAAGGTGAAGTCAGGACGGTGAAGCAGAAGAAGCAGAAGAAGGAGAAGGAGAAGGTGAAGTCTGGAGGGTGAATCAGAAGAAGTAGAAGAAGGAGAAGGAGAAGGTCAAGTCTGGAGGGTGAATCAGAAGAAGTAGAAGAAGGAGAAGGAGAAGGTGAAGTCTGGAGGGTGAAGCAGAAGAAGTAGAAGAAGGAGAAGGAGAAGGTGAAGTCAGGAGGGTGAATCAGAAGAAGTAGAAGAAGGAGAAGAAGAAGGTGAAGTCAGGAGGGTGAATCACAAGAAGCAGAAGAAGGAGAAGGAGAAGGTGAAGTCGGGAGGGTGAATCAGAAGAAGCAGAAGAAGGAGAAGGAGAAGATGAAATCTGGAGGGTGAATCAGAAGAAGTAGAAAAAGGAGAAGGAGAAGGTGAGGTCTGGAGGGTGAATCAGAAGAAGTAGAAGAAGGAGAAGGAGAAGATGAAGTCTGGAGGGTGAAACAGAAGAAGCAGAAGAAGGAGAAGGAGAAGGTGAAGTCTGGAGGGTGAATCAGAAGAAGCAGAAGAAGGAGAAGGAGAAGGTGAAGTCTGGAGGGTGAATCAGAAGAAGCAGAAGAAGGAGAAGGAGAAGATGAAATCTGGAGGGTGAATCAGAAGAAGCAGAAGAAAGAGAAGGAGAAGGTGAAGTCTGGAGGGTGAATCAGAAGAAGTAGAAGAAGGAGAAGGAGAAGGTGAAGTCTGGAGGGTGAATCAGAAGAAGCAGAAGAAGGAGAAGGAGAAGGTGAAGTCTGGAGGGTGAATCAGAAGAAGCAGAAGAAGGAGAAGGAGAAGGTGAAGTCTGGAGGGTGAATCAGAAGAAGCAGAAGAAGGCGAAGGAGAAGTTGAAGCCTGGAGGGTGAATCAGAAGAAGCAGAATAAGGAGAAGTGAAGGTGAAGTATGGAGGGTGAATCAGAAGAAGCAGAAGAAGGAGAAGGAGAAGGTGAAGTCTGGAGGGTGAATCAGAAGAATTAGAAGAAGGAGAAGGAGAAGGTGAAGTCTGGAGGGTGAAGCAGAAGAAGTAGAAAAAGGAGAAGGAGAAGGTGAAGTCAGGAGGGTGAATCAGAAGAAGTAGAAGAAGGAGAAGGAGAAGGTGAAGTCAGGAGGGTGAATCAGAAGAAGCAGAAGAAGGAGAAGGAGAAGGTGAAGTCTGGAGGGTGAATCAGAAGAAGCAGAATAAGGAGAAGGAGAAGGTGAAGTCTGGAGGGTGAATCAGAAGAAGCAGAATAAGGAGAAGGAGAAGGTGAAGTCTGGAGGGTGAATCAGAAGAAGCAGAAGAAGGAGAAGGAGAAGATGAAGTCTGGAGGGTGAATCAGAAGAAGTAGAAGAAGGAGAAGGAGAAGGTGAAGTCTGGAGGGTGAAGCAGAAGAAGTAGAAGAAGGAGAAGGAGAAGGTGAAGTCAGGAGGGTGAATCAGAAGAAGTAGAAGAAGGAGAAGGAGAAGGTGAAGTCAGGAGGGTGAATCAGAAGAAGCAGAAGAAGGAGAAGGAGAAGGTGAAGTCTGGAGGGTGAATCAGAAGAATCAGAAGAAGGAGAAGGAGAAGGTGAAGTCTGGAGGGTGAATCAGAAGAAGCAGAAGAAAGAGAAGGAGAAGGTGAAGTCAAAGGGTGAAGCAGAAGAAACAGAAGAAGTAGAAGGAGAAGGTGAAGACTGGAGGGTGAATCAGAAGAAGTGGAAGAAGGAGAAGGAGAAGGTGAAGTTTGGAGGGTGAATCAGAAGAAGTAGAAGAAGGAGAAGGAGAAGGTGAAGTCTGGAGGGTGAATCAGAAGAAGCAGAAGAAGGAGAAGGAGAAGGTGAAGTCTGGAGGGTGAATCAGAAGAAGCAGAAGAAGGAGAAGGAGAAGATGAAGTCTGGAGGGTGAATCAGAAGAAGTAGAAGAAGGAGAAGGAGAAGGTGAAGTCTGGAGGGTGAATCAGAAGAAGCAGAAGAAAGAGAAGGAGAAGGTGAAGTCTGGAGGGTGAATCAGAAGAAGTAGAAGAGGGAGAAGGAGAAGGTGAAGTCTGGAGGGTGAATCAGAAGAAGCAGAAGAAGGAGAAGGAGAAGGTGAAGTCTGGAGGGTGAATCAGAAGAAGCAGAAGAAGGAGAAGGAGAAGGTGAAGTCTGGAGGGTGAATCAGAAGAAGCAGAAGAAGGAGAAGGAGAAGTTGAAGTCTGGAGGGTGAATCAGAAGAAGCAGAATAAGGAGAAGTGAAGGTGAAGTATGGAGGGTGAATCAGAAGAAGCAGAAGAAGGAGAAGGAGAAGGTGAAGTCTGGAGGGTGAATCAGAAGAAGCAGAAGAAGGAGAAGGAGAAGATGAAGTCTGGAGGGTGAATCAGAAGAAGTAGAAGAAGGAGAAGGAGAAGGTGAAGTCTGGAGGGTGAATCAGAAGAAGCAGAAGAAAGAGAAGGAGAAGGTGAAGTATGGAGGGTGAATCAGAAGAAGCAGAAGAAGGAGAAGGAGAAGGTGAAGTCTGGAGGGTGAATCAGAAGAAGCAGAAGAAGGAGAAGGAGAAGATGAAGTCTGGAGGGTGAATCAGAAGAAGTAGAAGAAGGAGAAGGAGAAGGTGAAGTCTGGAGGGTGAATCAGAAGAAGCAGAAGAAAGAGAAGGAGAAGGTGAAGTCTGGAGGGTGAATCAGAAGAAGTAGAAGAGGGAGAAGGAGAAGGTGAAGTCTGGAGGGTGAATCAGAAGAAGCAGAAGAAGGAGAAGGAGAAGGTGAAGTCTGGAGGGTGAATCAGAAGAAGCAGAAGAAGGAGAAGGAGAAGGTGAAGTCTGGAGGGTGAATCAGAAGAAGCAGAAGAAGGAGAAGGAGAAGTTGAAGTCTGGAGGGTGAATCAGAAGAAGCAGAATAAGGAGAAGTGAAGGTGAAGTATGGAGGGTGAATCAGAAGAAGCAGAAGAAGGAGAAGGAGAAGGTGAAGTCTGGAGGGTGAATCAGAAGAAGTAGAAGAAGGAGAAGGAGAAGGTGAAGTCTGGAGGGTGAAGCAGAAGAAGTAGAAGAAGGAGAAGGAGAAGGTGAAGTCAGGAGGATGAATCAGAAGAAGTAGAAGAAGGAGAAGGAGAAGGTGAAGTCAGGAGGGTGAATCAGAAGAAGCAGAAGAAGGAGAAGGAGAAGGTGAAGTCTGGAGGGTGAATCAGAAGAAGCAGAATAAGGAGAAGGAGAAGATGAAGTCTGGAGGGTGAATCAGAAGAAGCAGAATAAGGAGAAGGAGAAGGTGAAGTCTGGAGGGTGAATCAGAAGAAGCAGAAGAAGGAGAAGGAGAAGATGAAGTCTGGAGGGTGAATCAGAAGAAGTAGAAGAAGGAGAAGGAGAAGGTGAAGTCTGGAGGGTGAAGCAGAAGAAGTAGAAGAAGGAGAAGGAGAAGGTGAAGTCAGGAGGGTGAATCAGAAGAAGTAGAAGAAGGAGAAGGAGAAGGTGAAGTCAGGAGGGTGAATCAGAAGAAGCAGAAGAAGGAGAAGGAGAAGGTGAAGTCTGGAGGGTGAATCAGAAGAATCAGAAGAAGGAGAAGGAGAAGGTGAAGTCTGGAGGGTGAATCAGAAGAAGCAGGAGAAAGAGAAGGAGAAGGTGAAGTCTGGAGGGTGAAGCAGAAGAAGTAGAAGAAGGAGAAGGAGAAGGTGAAGTCAGGAGGGTGAATCAGAAGAAGTAGAAGAAGGAGAAGGAGAAGGTGAAGTCAGGAGGGTGAATCAGAAGAAGCAGAAGAAGGAGAAGGAGAAGGTGAAGTCTGGAGGGTGAATCAGAAGAAGCAGAAGAAGGAGAAGGAGAAGATGAAATCTGGAGGGTGAATCAGAAGAAGTAGAAGAAGGAGAAGGAGAAGGTGAGGTCTGGAGGGTGAATCAGAAGAAGTAGAAGAAGGAGAAGGAGAAGGTGAAGTCTGGAGGGTGAAACAGAAGAAGCAGAAGAAGGAGAAGGAGAAGGTGAAGTCTGGAGGGTGAATCAGAAGAAGCAGAAGAAGGAGAAGGAGAAGGTGAAGTCTGGAGGGTGAATCAGAAGAAGCAGAAGAAGGAGAAGGAGAAGGTGAAGTCTGGAGGGTGAATCAGAAGAAGCAGAAGAAGGAGAAGGAGAAGGTGAAGTCTGGAGGGTGAATCAGAAGAAGCAGAAGAAGGCGAAGGAGAAGTTGAAGCCTGGAGGGTGAATCAGAAGAAGCAGAATAAGGAGAAGTGAAGGTGAAGTATGGAGGGTGAATCAGAAGAAGCAGAAGAAGGAGAAGGAGAAGGTGAAGTCTGGAGGGTGTATCAGAAGAATTAGAAGAAGGAGAAGGAGAAGGTGAAGTCTGGAGGGTGAAGCAGAAGAAGTAGAAGAAGGAGAAGGAGAAGGTGAAGTCAGGAGGGTGAATCAGAAGAAGTAGAAGAAGGAGAAGGAGAAGGTGAAGTCAGGAGGGTGAATCAGAAGAAGCAGAAGAAGGAGAAGGAGAAGGTGAAGTCTGGAGGGTGAATCAGAAGAAGCAGAATAAGGAGAAGGAGAAGGTGAAGTCTGGAGGGTGAATCAGAAGAAGCAGAATAAGGAGAAGGAGAAGGTGAAGTCTGGAGGGTGAATCAGAAGAAGCAGAAGAAGGAGAAGGAGAAGATGAAGTCTGGAGGGTGAATCAGAAGAAGTAGAAGAAGGAGAAGGAGAAGGTGAAGTCTGGAGGGTGAAGCAGAAGAAGTAGAAGAAGGAGAAGGAGAAGGTGAAGTCAGGAGGGTGAATCAGAAGAAGTAGAAGAAGGAGAAGGAGAAGTTGAAGTCAGGAGGGTGAATCAGAAGAAGCAGAAGAAGGAGAAGGAGAAGGTAAAGTCTGGAGGGTGAATCAGAAGAATCAGAAGAAGGAGAAGGAGAAGGTGAAGTCTGGAGGGTGAATCAGAAGAAGCAGAAGAAAGAGAAGGAGAAGGTGAAGTCAAAGGGTGAAGCAGAAGAAACAGAAGAAGTAGAAGGAGAAGGTGAAGACTGGAGGGTGAATCAGAAGAAGTGGAAGAAGGAGAAGGAGAAGGTGAAGTTTGGAGGGTGAATCAGAAGAAGTAGAAGAAGGAGAAGGAGAAGGTGAAGTCTGGAGGGTGAATCAGAAGAAGCAGAAGAAGGAGAAGGAGAAGGTGAAGTCTGGAGGGTGAATCAGAAGAAGCAGAAGAAGGAGAAGGAGAAGATGAAGTCTGGAGGGTGAATCAGAAGAAGTAGAAGAAGGAGAAGGAGAAGGTGAAGTCAGGAGGGTGAATCAGAAGAAGCAGAAGAAAGAGAAGGAGAAGGTGAAGTCTGGAGGGTGAATCAGAAGAAGTAGAAGAGGGAGAAGGAGAAGGTGAAGTCTGGAGGGTGAATCAGAAGAAGCAGAAGAAGGAGAAGGAGAAGGTGAAGTCTGGAGGGTGAATCAGAAGAAGCAGAAGAAGGAGAAGGAGAAGGTGAAGTCTGGAGGGTGAATCAGAAGAAGCAGAAGAAGGAGAAGGAGAAGTTGAAGTCTGGAGGGTGAATCAGAAGAAGCAGAATAAGGAGAAGTGAAGGTGAAGTATGGAGGGTGAATCAGAAGAAGCAGAAGAAGGAGAAGGAGAAGGTGAAGTCTGGAGGGTGAATCAGAAGAAGTAGAAGAAGGAGAAGGAGAAGGTGAAGTCTGGAGGGTGAAGCAGAAGAAGTAGAAGAAGGAGAAGGAGAAGGTGAAGTCAGGAGGGTGAATCAGAAGAAGTAGAAGAAGGAGAAGGAGAATGTGAAGTCAGGAGGGTGAATCAGAAGAAGCAGAAGAAGGAGAAGGAGAAGGTGAAGTCTGGAGGGTGAATCAGAAGAAGCAGAAGAAGGAGAAGGAGAAGATGAAATCTGGAGGGTGAATCAGAAGAAGTAGAAGAAGGAGAAGGAGAAGGTGAGGTCTGGAGGGTGAATCAGAAGAAGTAGAAGAAGGAGAAGGAGAAGGTGAAGTCTGGAGGGTGAAACAGAAGAAGCAGAAGAAGGAGAAGGAGAAGGTGAAGTCTGGAGGGTGAATCAGAAGAAGCAGAAGAAGGAGAAGGAGAAGGTGAAGTCTGGAGGGTGAATCAGAAGAAGCAGAAGAAGGAGAAGGAGAAGGTGAAGTCTGGAGGGTGAATCAGAAGAAGCAGAAGAAGGAGAAGGAGAAGATGAAGTCTGGAGGGTGAATCAGAAGAAGTAGAAGAAGGAGAAGGAGAAGGTGAAGTCTGGAGGGTGAAGCAGAAGAAGTAGAAGAAGGAGAAGGAGAAGGTGAAGTCAGGAGGGTGAATCAGAAGAAGTAGAAGAAGGAGAAGGAGAAGTTGAAGTCAGGAGGGTGAATCAGAAGAAGCAGAAGAAGGAGAAGGAGAAGGTGAAGTCTGGAGGGTGAATCAGAAGAATCAGAAGAAGGAGAAGGAGAAGGTGAAGTCTGGAGGGTGAATCAGAAGAAGCAGAAGAAAGAGAAGGAGAAGGTGAAGTCAAAGGGTGAAGCAGAAGAAACAGAAGAAGTAGAAGGAGAAGGTGAAGACTGGAGGGTGAATCAGAAGAAGTGGAAGAAGGAGAAGGAGAAGGTGAAGTTTGGAGGGTGAATCAGAAGAAGTAGAAGAAGGAGAAGGAGAAGGTGAAGTCTGGAGGGTGAATCAGAAGAAGCAGAAGAAGGAGAAGGAGAAGGTGAAGTCTGGAGGGTGAATCAGAAGAAGCAGAAGAAGGAGAAGGAGAAGATGAAGTCTGGAGGGTGAATCAGAAGAAGTAGAAGAAGGAGAAGGAGAAGGTGAAGTCAGGAGGGTGAATCAGAAGAAGCAGAAGAAAGAGAAGGAGAAGGTGAAGTCTGGAGGGTGAATCAGAAGAAGTAGAAGAGGGAGAAGGAGAAGGTGAAGTCTGGAGGGTGAATCAGAAGAAGCAGAAGAAGGAGAAGGAGAAGGTGAAGTCTGGAGGGTGAATCAGAAGAAGCAGAAGAAGGAGAAGGAGAAGGTGAAGTCTGGAGGGTGAATCAGAAGAAGCAGAAGAAGGAGAAGGAGAAGTTGAAGTCTGGAGGGTGAATCAGAAGAAGCAGAATAAGGAGAAGTGAAGGTGAAGTATGGAGGGTGAATCAGAAGAAGCAGAAGAAGGAGAAGGAGAAGGTGAAGTCTGGAGGGTGAATCAGAAGAAGTAGAAGAAGGAGAAGGAGAAGGTGAAGTCTGGAGGGTGAAGCAGAAGAAGTAGAAGAAGGAGAAGGAGAAGGTGAAGTCAGGAGGGTGAATCAGAAGAAGTAGAAGAAGGAGAAGGAGAATGTGAAGTCAGGAGGGTGAATCAGAAGAAGCAGAAGAAGGAGAAGGAGAAGGTGAAGTCTGGAGGGTGAATCAGAAGAAGCAGAATAAGGAGAAGGAGAAGGTGAAGTCTGGAGGGTGAATCAGAAGAAGCAGAATAAGGAGAAGGAGAAGGTGAAGTCTGGAGGGTGAATCAGAAGAAGCAGAAGAAGGAGAAGGAGAAGATGAAGTCTGGAGGGTGAATCAGAAGAAGTAGAAGAAGGAGAAGGAGAAGGTGAAGTCTGGAGGGTGAAGCAGAAGAAGTAGAAGAAGGAGAAGGAGAAGGTGAAGTCAGGAGGGTGAATCAGAAGAAGTAGAAGAAGGAGAAGGAGAAGGTGAAGTCAGGAGGGTGAATCAGAAGAAGCAGAAGAAGGAGAAGGAGAAGGTGAAGTCTGGAGGGTGAATCAGAAGAATCAGAAGAAGGAGAAGGAGAAGGTGAAGTCTGGAGGGTGAATCAGAAGAAGCAGAAGAAAGAGAAGGAGAAGGTGAAGTCTGGAGGGTGAAGCAGAAGAAACAGAAGAAGGAGAAGGAGAAGGTGAAGACTGGAGGGTGAATCAGAAGAAGTGGAAGAAGGAGAAGGAGAAGGTGAAGTCTGGAGGGTGAATCAGAAGAAGTAGAAGAAGGAGAAGGAGAAGATGAAGTCTGGAGGGTGAATCAGAAGAAGTAGAAGAAGGAGAAGGAGAAGGTGAAGTCTGGAGGGTGAATCAGAAGAAGCAGAAGAAAGAGAAGGAGAAGGTGAAGTCTGCAGGGTGAATCAGAAGAAGTAGAAGAGGGAGAAGGAGAAGGTGAAGTCTGGAGGGTGAATCAGAAGAAGCAGAAGAAGGAGAAGGAGAAGGTGAAGTCTGGAGGGTGAATCAGAAGAAGCAGAAGAAGGAGAAGGAGAAGGTGAAGTCTGGAGGGTGAATCAGAAGAAGCAGAAGAAGGAGAAGGAGAAGTTGAAGTCTGGAGGGTGAATCAGAAGAAGCAGAATAAGGAGAAGTGAAGGTGAAGTATGGAGGGTGAATCAGAAGAAGCAGAAGAAGGAGAAGGAGAAGGTGAAGTCTGGAGGGTGAATCAGAAGAAGTAGAAGAAGGAGAAGGAGAAGGTGAAGTCTGGAGGGTGAAGCAGAAGAAGTAGAAGAAGGAGAAGGAGAAGGTGAAGTCAGGAGGGTGAATCAGAAGAAGTAGAAGAAGGAGAAGGAGAAGGTGAAGTCAGGAGGGTGAATCAGAAGAAGCAGAAGAAGGAGAAGGAGAAGGTGAAGTCTGGAGGGTGAATCAGAAGAAGCAGAATAAGGAGAAGGAGAAGGTGAAGTCTGGAGGGTGAATCAGAAGAAGCAGAATAAGGAGAAGGAGAAGGTGAAGTCTGGAGGGTGAATCAGAAGAAGCAGAAGAAGGAGAAGGAGAAGATGAAGTCTGGAGGGTGAATCAGAAGAAGTAGAAGAAGGAGAAGGAGAAGGTGAAGTCTGGAGGGTGAAGCAGAAGAAGTAGAAGAAGGAGAAGGAGAAGGTGAAGTCAGGAGGGTGAATCAGAAGAAGTAGAAGAAGGAGAAGGAGAAGGTGAAGTCAGGAGGGTGAATCAGAAGAAGCAGAAGAAGGAGAAGGAGAAGGTGAAGTCTGGAGGGTGAATCAGAAGAATCAGAAGAAGGAGAAGGAGAAGGTGAAGTCTGGAGGGTGAATCAGAAGAAGCAGAAGAAAGAGAAGGAGAAGGTGAAGTCTGGAGGGTGAAGCAGAAGAAACAGAAGAAGGAGAAGGAGAAGGTGAAGACTGGAGGGTGAATCAGAAGAAGTGGAAAAAGGAGAAGGAGAAGGTGAAGTCTGGAGGGTGAATCAGAAGAAGTAGAAGAAGGAGAAGGAGAAGGTGAAGTCTGGAGGGTGAATCAGAAGAAGCAGAAGAAGGAGAAGGAGAAGGTGAAGTCTGGAGGGTGAATCAGAAGAAGTAGAAGAAGGAGAAGGAGAAGGTGAAGTCTGGAGGGTGAATCAGAAGTAGTAGAAGAAGGAGAAGGAGAAGGTGAAGTCTGGACGGTGTATCAGAAGAAACAGAAGAAGGAGAAGGAGAAGGTGAAGTCTGGAGGGTGAATCAGAAGAAGTAGAAGAAGGAGAAGGAGAAGGTGTAGTCTGGAGGGTGAATCAGAAGAAGTAGACGAAGGAGAAGGAGAAGGTGAAGTCTGGAGGGTGAATCAGAAGAAGCAGAAGAAGGAGATGGAGAAGGTGAAGTCTGGAGGGTGAATCAGAAGAAGTAGAAGAAGGAGAAGGAGAAGGTGAAGTCTGGAGGGTGAATCAGAAGAAGCAGGAGAAGGAGAAGGAGAAGGTGAAGTCTAGAGGGTGAATCAGAAGAAGCAGAAGAAGGAGAAGGAGAAGGTGAAGTCTGGAGGGTGAATCAGAAGAAGTAGAAGAAGGAGAAGGAGAAGGTGAAGTCTGGAGGGAGAATCAGAAGAAGTAGAAGAAGGAGAAGGAGAAGGTGAAGTCTGGAGGTTGAATCAGAAGAAGTAGAAGAAGGAGAAGGAGAAGGTGAAGTCTGGAGGGTGAAGCAGAAGAAGTAGAAGAAGGAGAAGGAGAAGGTGAAGTCAGGAGGGTGAATCAGAAGAAGTAGAAGAAGGAGAAGGAGAAGGTGAAGTCAGGAGGGTGAATCAGAAGAAGCAGAAGAAGGAGAAGGAGAAGGTGAAGTCTGGAGGGTGAATCAGAAGAATCAGAAGAAGGAGAAGGAGAAGGTGAAGTCTGGAGGGTGAATCAGAAGAAGCAGAAGAAAGAGAAGGAGAAGGTGAAGTCTGGAGGGTGAAGCAGAAGAAACAGAAGAAGGAGAAGGAGAAGGTGAAGACTGGAGGGTGAATCAGAAGAAGTGGAAGAAGGAGAAGGAGAAGGTGAAGTCTGGAGGGTGAATCAGAAGAAGTAGAAGAAGGAGAAGGAGAAGGTGAAGTCTGGAGGGTGAATCAGAAGAAGCAGAAGAAGGAGAAGGAGAAGGTGAAGTCTGGAGGGTGAATCAGAAGAAGCAGAAGAAGGAGAAGGTGAAGATGAAGTCTGGAGGGTGAATCAGAAGAAGTAGAAGAAGGAGAAGGAGAAGGTGAAGTCTGGAGGGTGAATCAGAAGTAGTAGAAGAAGGAGAAGGAGAAGGTGAAGTCTGGACGGTGTATCAGAAGAAACAGAAGAAGGAGAAGGAGAAGGTGAAGTCTGGAGGGTGAATCAGAAGAAGTAGAAGAAGGAGAAGGAGAAGGTGTAGTCTGGAGGGTGAATCAGAAGAAGTAGACGAAGGAGAAGTGAAGGTGAAGTATGGAGGGTGAATCAGAAGAAGCAGAAGAAGGAGAAGGAGAAGGTGAAGTCTGGAGGGTGAATCAGAAGAAGTAGAAGAAGGAGAAGGAGAAGGTGAAGTCTGGAGGGTGAAGCAGAAGAAGTAGAAGAAGGAGAAGGAGAAGGTGAAGTCAGGAGGGTGAATCAGAAGAAGTAGAAAAAGGAGAAGGAGAAGGTGAAGTCAGGAGGGTGAATCAGAAGAAGCAGAAGAAGGAGAAGGAGAAGGTGAAGTCTGGAGGGTGAATCAGAAGAAGCAGAATAAGGAGAAGGAGAAGGTGAAGTCTGGAGGGTGAATCAGAAGAAGCAGAATAAGGAGAAGGAGAAGGTGAAGTCTGGAGGGTGAATCAGAAGAAGCAGAAGAAGGAGAAGGAGAAGATGAAGTCTGGAGGGTGAATCAGAAGAAGTAGAAGAAGGAGAAGGAGAAGGTGAAGTCTGGAGGGTGAAGCAGAAGAAGTAGAAGAAGGAGAAGGAGAAGGTGAAGTCAGGAGGGTGAATCAGAAGAAGTAGAAGAAGGAGAAGGAGAAGGTGAAGTCAGGAGGGTGAATCAGAAGAAGCAGAAGAAGGAGAAGGAGAAGGTGAAGTCTGGAGGGTGAATCAGAAGAATCAGAAGAAGGAGAAGGAGAAGGTGAAGTCTGGAGGGTGAATCAGAAGAAGCAGAAGAAAGAGAAGGAGAAGGTGAAGTCTGGAGTGTGAAGCAGAAGAAACAGAAGAAGGAGAAGGAGAAGGTGAAGACTGGAGGGTGAATCAGAAGAAGTGGAAGAAGGAGAAGGAGAAGGTGAAGTCTGGAGGGTGAATCAGAAGAAGTAGAAGAAGGAGAAGGAGAAGGTGAAGTCTGGAGGGTGAATCAGAAGAAGCAGAAGAAGGAGAAGGAGAAGGTGAAGTCTGGAGGGTGAATCAGAAGAAGCAGAAGAAGGAGAAGGAGAAGATGAAGTCTGGAGGGTGAATCAGAAGAAGTAGAAGAAGGAGAAGGAGAAGGTGAAGTCTGGAGGGTGAATCAGAAGTAGTAGAAGAAGGAGAAGGAGAAGGTGAAGTCTGGACGGTGTATCAGAAGAAACAGAAGAAGGAGAAGGAGAAGGTGAAGTCTGGAGGGTGAATCAGAAGAAGTAGAAGAAGGAGAAGGAGAAGGTGTAGTCTGGAGGGTGAATCAGAAGAAGTAGACGAAGGAGAAGGAGAAGGTGAAGTCTGGAGGGTGAATCAGAAGAAGTAGAAGAAGGAGATGGAGAAGGTGAAGTCTGGAGGGTGAATCAGAAGAAGTAGAAGAAGGAGAAGGTGAAGTCTGGAGGGTGAATCAGAAGAAGCAGGAGAAGGAGAAGGAGAAGGTGAAGTCTGGAGGGTGAATCAGAAGAAGCAGAAGAAGGAGAAGGAGAAGGTGAAGTCTGGAGGGTGAATCAGAAGAAGTAGAAGAAGGAGAAGGAGAAGGTGAAGTCTGGAGGGAGAATCAGAAGAAGTAGAAGAAGGAGAAGGAGAAGGTGAAGTCTGGAGGTTGAATCAGAAGAAGTAGAAGAAGGAGAAGGAGAAGGTGAAGTCTGGAGGGTGAAGCAGAAGAAGTAGAAGAAGGAGAAGGAGAAGGTGAAGTCAGGAGGGTGAATCAGAAGAAGTAGAAGAAGGAGAAGGAGAAGGTGAAGTCAGGAGGGTGCATCAGAAGAAGCAGAAGAAGGAGAAGGAGAAGGTGAAGTCTGGAGGGTGAATCAGAAGAATCAGAAGAAGGAGAAGGAGAAGGTGAAGTCTGGAGGGTGAATCAGAAGAAGCAGAAGAAAGAGAAGGAGATGGTGAAGTCTGGAGGGTGAATCAGAAGAAGTAGAAGAAGGAGAAGGAGAAGGTGAAGTCTGGAGGGTGAATCAGAAGAAGCAGAGGAAGGAGAAGGAGAAGGTGAAGTCTGGAGGGTGAATCAGAAGAAGCAGAAGAAGTAGAAGGAGAAGGTGAAGTCTGGAGGGTGAATCAGAAGAAGCAGAAGAAGGAGAAGGAGAAGGTGAAGTCTGGAGGGTGAATGAGAAGAAGCACAATAAGGAGAAGGAGAAGGTGAAGTCTGGAGGGTGAATCAGAAGAAGCAGAAGAAGGAGAAGGAGAAGGTGAAGTCTGGAGGGTGAATCAGAAGAAGTAGAAGAAGGAGAAGGAGAAGGTGAAGTCTGTAGGGTGAAGCAGAAGAAGGAGAAGGAGAAGGAGAAGGTGAAGTCAGGAGGGTGAATCAGAAGAAGTAGAAGAAGGAGAAGGAGAAGGTGAAATCAGGAGGGTGAATCAGAAGAAGCAGAAGAAGGAGAAGGAGAAGGTGAAGTCTGTAGGGTGAATCAGAAGAATCAGAAGAAGGAGAAGGAGAAGGTGAAGTCTGGAGGGTGAATCAGAAGAAGCAGAAGAAAGAGAAGGAGAAGGTGAAGTCTGGAGGGTGAAGCAGAAGAAACAGAAGAAGGAGAAGGAGAAGGTGAAGACTGGAGGGTGAATCAGAAGAAGTAGAAGAAGGAGAAGGAGAAGGTGAAGTCTGGAGGGTGAATCAGAAGAAGTAGAAGAAGGAGAAGGAGAAGGTGAAGTCTGGAGGGTGAATCAGAAGAAGCAGAAGAAGGAGAAGGAGAAGGTGAAGTCTGGAGGGTGAATCAGAAGAAGCAGAAGAAGGAGAAGGAGAAGATGAAGTCTGGAGGGTGAATCAGAAGAAGTAGAAGAAGGAGAAGGAGAAGGTGAGGTCTGGAGGGTGAATCAGAAGAAGCAGAAGAAAGAGAAGGAGAAGGTGAAGTCTGCAGGGTGAATCAGAAGAAGTAGAAGAGGGAGAAGGAGAAGGTGAAGTCTGCAGGGCGAATCAGAAGAAGCAGAAGAAGGAGAAGGAGAAGATGAAGTCTGGAGGCTGAATCAAAAGAATCAGAAGAAGGAGAAGGAGAAGGTGAAGTCTGGAGGGTGAATCAGAAGAAGCAGAAGAAGGAGAAGGTGAAGACTGGAGGGTGAATCAGAAGAAGTAAAAGAAGGAGAAGGAGAAGGTGAAGTCTGGAGGGTGAATCAGAAGAAGTAGAACAAGGAGAAGGAGAAGGTGAAGTCTGGAGAGTGAATCAGAAGAAGCAGAAGAAGGAGAAGGAGAAGGTGAAGTATGGAGGGTGAATCAGAAGAAGCAGAAGAAGGAGAAGGAGAAGATGAAGTCTGGAGGGTGAATCAGAAGAGGTGGAAGAAGGAGAAGGAGAAGGTGAGGTCTGGAGGGTGAATCAGAAGAAGCAGAAGAAGGAGAAGGAGAAGGTGAAGTCTGGAGGGTGAATCAGAAGAAGCAGAAGAAGGAGAAGGAGAAGGTGAAGTCTGGAGGGTGAATCAGAAGAAGCAGAAGAAGGAGAAGGAGAAGGTGAAGTCAGGAGGGTGAATCAGAAGAAGCAGAAGAAGGAGAAGGAGAAGGTGAAGTTAGGAGGGTGAATCAGAAGAAGCAGAAGAAGGAGAAGGAGAAGGTGAAGTCAGGGGGGTGAAGCAGAAGAAGTAGAAGAAGGAGAAGGAGAAGGTGAGATCAGGAGGGTGAAGCAGAAGAAGCAGAAGAAGGAGAAGGAGAAGGAGAAGTCTGGAGGGCGCAGCAGAAGAAGCAGAAGAAGGAGAACGAGAAGGTGAAGGCTGGAGGGTGAAGCAGAAGAAGCAGAAGAAGGAGAAGGAGAAGGTGAAGTCCAGAGGGTGAATCAGAAGAAGTAGAAGAAGGAGAAGGAGAAGGTGAAGTCTGGAGGGTGAATCAGAAGAAGCAGAAGAAGGAGAAGGAGAAGGTGAAGTCTGGAGGGTGAATCGGAAGAAGCAGAAGAAGGAGAAGGAGAAGATGAAGTCTGGAGGGTGAATCAGAAGAAGTAGAAGAAGGAGAAGGAGAATGTGAAGTCTGGAGGGTGAGTCAGAAGAAGCAGAAGAAGGAGAAGGAGAAGGTGAAGTCTTGAGGGTGAATCAGAAGAAGCAGAAGAAGGAGAATGAGAAGGTAAAGTCTGGAGGGTGAATCAGAAGAAGCAGAAGAATGAGAAGGAGAAGGTGAAGTCTGGAGGGTGAATCAGAAGAAGCAGAAGAAGGAGAAGGAGAAGGTGAAGTCCAGAGGGTGAATCAGAAGAAGTAGAAGAAGGAGAAGGAGAAGGTGAAGTCTGGAGGGTGAATCAGAAGAAGCAGAAGAATGAGAAGGAGAAGGTGAAGTCTGGAGGGTGAATCAGAAGAAGCAGAAGAAGGAGAAGGAGAAGGTGAAGACTGGAGGGTGAATCGGAAGAAGTAGAAGAAGGAGAAGGAGAAGGTGAAGTCTGGAGGGTGAATCAGAAGAAGTAGAAGAAGGAGAAGGAGAAGGTGAAGTCTGGAGGGTGAATCAGAAGAAGCAGAAGAAGGAGAAGGAGAAGGTGAAGTCTGGAGGGTGAATCAGAAGAAGCAGAAGAAGGAGAAGGAGAAGATGAAGTCTGGAGGGTGAATCAGAAGAAGCAGAAGAAGGAGAAGGAGAAGGTGAGGTCTGGAGGGTGAATCAGAAGAAGCAGAAGAAGGAGAAGGAGAAGTTGAAGTCTGGAGGGTGAATCAGAAGAAGCAGAAGAAGGAGAAGGAGAAGGTGAAGTCAGGAGGGTGTATCAGAAGAAGTAGAAGAAGGAGAAGGAGAGGGTGAAGTCAGGAGGGTGAATCGGAAGAAGCAGAAGAAGGAGAAGGAGAAAATGAAGTCTGGAGGCTGAATCAAAAGAATCAGAAGAAGGAGAAGGAGAAGGTGATGTCTGGAGGGTGAATCAGAAGAAGCAGAAGAAGGAGAAGGAGAATGTGAAGACTGGAGGGTGAATCAGAAGAAGTAAAAGAAGGAGAAGGAGAAGGTGAAGTCTGGAGGGTGAATCAGAAGAAGTAGAAGAAGGAGAAGGAGAAGGTGAAGTCTGGAGGGTGAATCAGAAGAAGCAGAAGAAGGAGAAGGAGAAGGTGAAGTCTGGAGGGTGAATCAGAAGAAGCAGAAGAAGGAGAAGGAGAAGGTGAAGTCAGGAGGGTGAATCAGAAGAAGCAGAAGAAGGAGAAGGAGAAGGTGAAGTTAGGAGGGTGAATCAGAAGAAGCAGAAGAAGGAGAAGGAGAAGGTGAAGTCAGGGGGGTGAAGCAGAAGAAGTAGAAGAAGGAGAAGGAGAAGGTGAAGTCAGGAGAGTGAAGCAGAAGAAGCAGAAGAAGGAGAAGGAGAAGGTGAAGTCAGGAGGGCGCAGCAGAAGAAGCAGAAGAAGGAGAACGAGAAGGTGAAGTCTGGAGGGTGAAGCAGAAGAAGCAGAAGAAGGAGAAGGAGAAGGTGAAGTCTAGAGGGTGAATCAGAAGAAGTAGAAGAAGGAGAAGGAGAAGGTGAAGTCTGGAGGGTGATTCAGAAGAAGCAGAAGAAGGAGAAGGAGAAGGTGAAGTCTGGAGGGTGAATCAGAAGAAGCAGAAGAAGGAGAAGGAGAAGATGAAGTCTGGAGGGTGAATCAGAAGAAGTAGAAGAAGGAGATGGAGAATGTGAAGTCTGGAGGGTGAGTCAGAAGAAGCAGAAGAAGGAGAAGGAGAAGGTGAAGTCTGGAGGGTGTATCAGAAGAAGCAGAAGAAGGAGAAGGAGAAGGTGAAGTATGGAGGGTGAATCAGAAGAAGCAGAATAAGGAGAAGGAGAAGGTGAAGTCTGGAGGGTGAATCAGAAGAAGCAGAAGAAGGAGAAGGAGAAGGTGAAGTCTGGAGGGTGAATCAGAAGAAGTAGAAGAAGGAGAAGGAGAAGATGAAGTCTGGAGGGTGAATCAGAAGAAGTAGAAGAAGGAGAAGGAGAATGTGAAGTCTGGAGGGTGAGTCAGAAGAAGCAGAAGAAGGAGAAGGAGAAGGTGAAGTCTGGAGGGTGAATCAGAAGAAGTAGAGGAAGGAGAAGGAGAATGTGAAGTCTGGAGGGTGAGTCAGAAGAAGCAGAAGAAGGAGAAGGAGAAGGTGAAGTCTGGAGGGTGAATCAGAAGAAGCAGAAGAAGGAGAAGGAGAAGGTGAAGTCTGGAGGGTGAATCAGAAGAAGCAGAATAAGGAGAAGGAGAAGGTGAAGTCTGGAGGGTGAATCAGAAGAAGCAGAAGAAGGAGAAGGAGAAGGTGAAGTCTGGAGGGTGAATCAGAAGAAGTAGAAGAAGGAAAAGGAGAAGGTGAAGTCTGGGGGGTGAAGCAGAAGAAGTAGAAGAAGGAGAAGGAGAAGGTGAAGTCAGGAGGGTGAATCAGAAGAAGTAGAAGAAGGAGAAGGAGAAGGTGAAGTCAGGAGGGTGAATCAGAAGAAGTAGAAGAAGGAGAAGGAGAGGGTGAAGTCAGGAGGGTGAATCAGAAGAAGCAGAAGAAGGAGAAGGAGAAGGTGAAGTCTGGAGGGTGAATCAGAAGAATCAGAAGAAGGAGAAGGAGAAGGTGAAGTCTGGAGGGTGAATCAGAAGAAGCAGAAGAAGGAGAAGGAGAAGGTGAAGACTGGAGGGTGAATCGGAAGAAGGAGAAGAAGGAGAAGGAGAAGGTGAAGTCTGGAGGGTGAATCAGAAGAAGTAGAAGAAGGAGAAGGAGAAGGTGAAGTCTGGAGGGTGAATCAGAAGAAGCAGAAGAAGGAGAAGGAGAAGGTGAAGTCTGGAGGGTGAATCAGAAGAAGCAGAAGAAGGAGAAGGAGAAGGTGAAGTCTGGAGGGTGAATCAGAAGAAGCAGAAGAAGGAGAAGGAGAAGGTGAGGTCTGGAGGGTGAATCAGAAGAAGCAGAAGAAGGAGAAGGAGAAGGTGAAGTCTGGAGGGTGAATCAGAAGAAGCAGAAGAAGGAGAAGGAGAAGGTGAAGTCTGGAGGGTGAATCAGAAAAAGCAGAAGAAGGAGAAGGAGAAGGTGAAGTCAGGAGGGTGAATCAGAAGAAGCAGAAGAAGGAGAAGGAGAAGGTGAATTTAGGAGGGTGAATCAGAAGAAGCAGAAGAAGGAGAAGGAGAAGGTGAGGTCAGGGGGGTGAAGCAGAAGAAGTAGAAGAAGGAGAAGGAGAAGGTGAAGTCAGGAGGGTGAAGCAGAAGAAGCAGAAGAAGGAGAAGGAGAAGGTGAAGTCTGGAGGGCGCAGCAGAAGAAGGAGAACGAGAAGGTGAAGTCTGGAGGGTGAAGCAGAAGAAGGAGAAGAAGGAGAAGGAGAAGGTGAAGTCTGGAGGGTGAATCAGAAGAAGTAGAAGAAGGAGAAGGAGAAGGAGAAGTCAGGAGGGTGAAGCAGAAGAAGCAGAAGAAGGTGAAGGAGAAGGTGAAGTCTGGAGGGTGAAGCAGAAGAAGCAGAAGAAGGAGAAGGAGAAGGTGAAGTCTGGAGGGCGAAGCAGAAGAAGCAGAAGAAGGAGAAGGAGAAGGTGAAGTCTGGAGGGTGAATTAGAAGAAGTAGAAGAAGGAGAAGGAGAAGGTGAAGTCAGGAGGGTGAAGCAGAAGAAGCAGAAGAAGGAGAAGGAGAAGGTGAAGTCTGGAGGGTGAAGCAGAAGAAGCAGAAGAAGGAGAAGGAGAAGGTGAAGTTAGGAGGGTGAATCATAAGAAGTAGAAGAAGGAGAAGGAGAAGGTGAAGTCTGGAGGGTGAATCAGAAGAAGTAGAAGAAGGAGAAGGAGAAGGTGAAGTCTGGAGGGAGAATCAGAAGAAGTAGAAGAAGGAGAAGGAGAAGGTGAAGTCTGGAGGGTGAATCAGAAGAAGCAGAAGAAGGAGAAGGAGAAGGTGAAGTCTGGAGGGAGAAGCAGAAGAAGCAGAAGAAGGAGAAGGAGAAGGTGAAGTCTGGAGGGTGAATCAGAAGAAGTAGGAGAAGGAGAAGGAGAAGGTGTAGTCTGGAGGGTGAATCAGAAGAAGTAGACGAAGGAGAAGGAGAAGGTGAAGTCTGGAGGGTGAATCAGAAGAAGCAGAAGAAGGAGTAGGAGAAGGTGAAGTCTGGAGGGTGAATCAGAAGAAGTAGAAGAAGGAGAAGGAGAAGGTGAAGTCTGGAGGGTGAATCAGAAGAAGCAGAAGAAGGAGAAGGAGAAGGTGAAGTCTGGAGGGTGAATCAGAAAAAGCAGAAGAAGGAGAAGGAGAAGGTGAAATCTGGAGGGTGAATCAGAAGAAGCAGAAGAAGGAAAAGGAGAAGCTGAAGTCTGGAGGGTGAATCAGAAGAAGCAGAAGAAGTAGAAGGAGAAGGTGAAGTCTGGAGGGTGAATCAGAAGAAGTAGAAGAAGGAGAAGGAGAAGATGAAGTCTGGAGGGTGAATCAGAAGAAGCAGAAGAAGGAGAATGAGAAGGTGAAGTCCGGAGGGTGAATCAGGAGAAGCAGAAGAAGGAGAAGGAGAAGGTGAAGTCTGTAGGGTGAATCAGAAGAAGCAGAAGAAGGAGAAGGAGAAGGTGAAGACTGGAGGGTGAATCAGAAGAAGTAGAAGAAGGAGAAGGAGAAGGCGAAGTCTGGAGGGTGAATCAGAAGAAGCAGAAGAAGGAGAAGGAGAAGGTGAAGTCTGGAGGGTGAATCAGAAGAAGCAAAAGAAGGAGAAGGAGAAGATGAAGTCTGGAGGGTGAATCAGAAGAAGTTGAAGAAGGAGAAGGAGAAGGTGAGGTCTGGAGGGTGAATCAGGAGAAGCAGAAGAAGGAGAAGGAGAAGGTGAAGTCTGAAGGGTGAATCAAAAGAAGCAGAAGAAGGAGAAGGAGAAGGTGAAGTCTGGTGGGTGAATCAGAAGAAGTAGAAAAAGGAGAAGGAGAAGGTGAAGTCTGGAGGGTGAATCAGAAGAAGTAGAAGAAGGAGAAGGAGAAGGTGAAGTCAGGAGGGTGAATCAGAAAAAGCAGAAGAAGGAGAAGGAGAAGGTAAAGTCTGGAGGGTGAATCAGAAGAAGCAGAAGAAGGAGAAGGAGAAGATGAAGTCTGGAGGGTGAATCAGAAGAAGTAGATGAAGGAGAAGGAGAAGGTGAAGTCTGGAGGGTGAATCAGAAGAAGCAGAAGAAGGAGAAGGAGAAGGTAAAGTCTGGAGGGTGAATCAGAAGAAGCAGAAGAAGGAGAAGGAGGAGGTGAAGTCTGGAGGGTGAATCAGAAGAAGTAGAAAAAGGAGAAGGAGAAGGTGAAGTCTGGAGGGTGAATCAGAAGAAGTAGAAGAAGGAGAAGGAGAAGGTGAAGTCAGGAGGGTGAATCAGAAAAAGCAGAAGAAGGAGAAGGAGAAGGTAAAGTCTGGAGGGTGAATCAGAAGAAGCAGAAGAAGGAGAAGGAGAAGATGAAGTCTGGAGGGTGAATCAGAAGAAGTAGATGAAGGAGAAGGAGAAGGTGAAGTCTGGAGGGTGAATCAGAAGAAGCAGAAGAAGGAGAAGGAGAAGGTAAAGTCTGGAGGGTGAATCAGAAGAAGCAGAAGAAGGAGAAGGAGGAGGTGAAGTCTGGAGGGTGAATCAGAAGAAGCAGAATAAGGAGAAGGAGAGGGTGAAGTCAGGAGGGTGAATCAGAAGAAGCAGAAGAAGGAGAAGGAGAAGGTGAAGTCTGGAGGGTGAATCAAAAGAATCAGAAGAAGGAGAAGGAGAAGGTGAAGTCTGGAGGGTGAATCAGAAGAAGTAGAAGAAGGAGAAGGAGAAGATGAAGTCTGGAGGGTGAATCAGAAGAAGTAGAAGAAGGAGAAGGAGAATGTGAAGTCTGGAGGGTGAGTCAGAAGAAGCAGAAGAAGGAGAAGTAGAAGGTGAAGTCTGGAGGATGAATCAGAAGAAGTAGAAGAAGGAGAAGGAGAATGTGAAGTCTGGAGGGTGAGTCAGAAGAAGCAGAAGAAGGAGAAGGAGAAGGTGAAGTCTGGAGGGTGAATCAGAAGAAGCAGAAGAAGGAGAAGGAGAAGGTGAAGTCTGGAGGGTGAATCAGAAGAAGCAGAATAAGGAGAAGGAGAAGGTGAAGTCTGGAGGGTGAATCAGAAGAAGCAGAAGAAGGAGAAGGAGAAGGTGAAGTCTGGAGGGTGAATCAGAAGAAGTAGAAGAAGGAGAAGGAGAAGGTGAAGTCTGGGATGTGAAGCAGAAGAAGTAGAAGAAGGAGAAGGAGAAGGTGAAGTCAGGAGGGTGAATCAGAAGAAGTAGATGAAGGAGAAGGAGAGGGTGAAGTCAGGAGGGTGAATCAGAAGAAGCAGAAGAAGGAGAAGGAGAAGGTGAAGTCTGGAGGGTGAATCAGAAGAATCAGAAGAAGGAGAAGGAGAAGGTGAAGTCTGGAGGGTGAATCAGAAGAAGCAGAAGAAGGAGAAGGAGAAGGTGAAGACTGGAGGGTGAATCGGAAGAAGGAGAAGAAGGAGAAGGAGAAGGTGAAGTCTGGAGGGTGAATCAGAAGAAGTAGAAGAAGGAGAAGGGGAAGGTGAAGTCTGGAGGGTGAATCAGAAGAAGCAGAAGAAGGAGAAGGAGAAGGTGAAGTCTGGAGGGTGAATCAGAAGAAGCAGAAGAAGGAGAAGGAGAAGATGAAGTCTGGAGGGTGAATCAGAAGAAGCAGAAGAAGGAGAAGGAGAAGGTGAGGTCTGGAGGGTGAATCAGAAGAAGCAGAAGAAGGAGAAGGAGAAGGTGAAGTCTGGAGGGTGAATCAGAAGAAGCAGAAGAAGGAGAAGGAGAAGGTGAAGTCTGGAGGGTGAATCAGAAAAAGCAGAAGAAGGAGAAGGAGAAGGTGAAGTCAGGAGGGTGAATCAGAAGAAGCAGAAGAAGGAGAAGGAGAAGGTGAATTTAGGAGGGTGAATCAGAAGAAGCAGAAGAAGGAGAAGGAGAAGGTGAGGTCAGGGGGGTGAAGCAGAAGAAGTAGAAGAAGGAGAAGGAGAAGGTGAAGTCAGGAGGGTGAAGCAGAAGAAGCAGAAGAAGGAGAAGGAGAAGGTGAAGTCTGGAGGGTGAATCAGAAAAAGCAGAAGAAGGAGAAGGAGAAGGTGAAATCTGGAGGGTGAATCAGAAGAAGCAGAAGAAGGAAAAGGAGAAGGTGAAGTCTGGAGGGTGAATCAGAAGAAGCAGAAGAAGTAGAAGGAGAAGGTGAAGTCTGGAGGGTGAATCAGAAGAAGTAGAAGAAGGAGAAGGAGAAGATGAAGTCTGGAGGGTGAATCAGAAGAAGCAGAAGAAGGAGAATGAGAAGGTGAAGTCCGGAGGGTGAATCAGGAGAAGCAGAAGAAGGAGAAGGAGAAGGTGAAGTCTGGAGGGTGAATCAGAAGAAGCAGAAGAAGGAGAAGGAGAAGGTGAAGACTGGAGGGTGAATCAGAAGAAGTAGAAGAAGGAGAAGGAGAAGGTGTAGTCTGGAGGGTGAATCAGAAGAAGTAGAAGAAGGAGAAGGAGAAGGCGAAGTCTGGAGGGTGAATCAGAAGAAGCAGAAGAAGGAGAAGGAGAAGGTGAAGTCTGGAGGGTGAATCAGAAGAAGCAAAAGAAGGAGAAGGAGAAGATGAAGTCTGGAGGGTGAATCAGAAGAAGTTGAAGAAGGAGAAGGAGAAGGTGAGGTCTGGAGGGTGAATCAGGAGAAGCAGAAGAAGGAGAAGGAGAAGGTGAAGTCTGAAGGGTGAATCAAAAGAAGCAGAAGAAGGAGAAGGAGAAGGTGAAGTCTGGAGGGTGAATCAGAAGAAGCAGAAGAAGGAGAAGGAGAAGGTGAAGTCTGGAGGGATAATCAGAAGAAGCAGAAGAAGGAGAAGGAGAAGGTGAAGTCTGGTGGGTGAATCAGAAGAAGTAGAAAAAGGAGAAGGAGAAGGTGAAGTCTGGAGGGTGAATCAGAAGAAGTAGAAGAAGGAGAAGGAGAAGGTGAAGTCAGGAGGGTGAATCAGAAAAAGCAGAAGAAGGAGAAGGAGAAGGTAAAGTCTGGAGGGTGAATCAGAAGAAGTAGAAGAGGGAGAAGGAGAAGGTGAAGTCTGCAGGGCGAATCAGAAGAAGCAGAAGAAGGAGAAGGAGAAGATGAAGTCTGGAGGCTGAATCAAAAGAATCAGAAGAAGGAGAAGGAGAAGGTGAAGTCTGGAGGGTGAATCAGAAGAAGCAGAAGAAGGAGAAGGTGAAGACTGGAGGGTGAATCAGAAGAAGTAAAAGAAGGAGAAGGAGAAGGTGAAGTCTGGAGGGTGAATCAGAAGAAGTAGAACAAGGAGAAGGAGAAGGTGAAGTCTGGAGAGTGAATCAGAAGAAGCAGAAGAAGGAGAAGGAGAAGGTGAAGTATGGAGGGTGAATCAGAAGAAGCAGAAGAAGGAGAAGGAGAAGATGAAGTCTGGAGGGTGAATCAGAAGAGGTGGAAGAAGGAGAAGGAGAAGGTGAGGTCTGGAGGGTGAATCAGAAGAAGCAGAAGAAGGAGAAGGAGAAGGTGAAGTCTGGAGGGTGAATCAGAAGAAGCAGAAGAAGGAGAAGGAGAAGGTGAAGTCTGGAGGGTGAATCAGAAGAAGCAGAAGAAGGAGAAGGAGAAGGTGAAGTCAGGAGGGTGAATCAGAAGAAGCAGAAGAAGGAGAAGGAGAAGGTGAAGTTAGGAGGGTGAATCAGAAGAAGCAGAAGAAGGAGAAGGAGAAGGTGAAGTCAGGGGGGTGAAGCAGAAGAAGTAGAAGAAGGAGAAGGAGAAGGTGAGATCAGGAGGGTGAAGCAGAAGAAGCAGAAGAAGGAGAAGGAGAAGGAGAAGTCTGGAGGGCGCAGCAGAAGAAGCAGAAGAAGGAGAACGAGAAGGTGAAGGCTGGAGGGTGAAGCAGAAGAAGCAGAAGAAGGAGAAGGAGAAGGTGAAGTCCAGAGGGTGAATCAGAAGAAGTAGAAGAAGGAGAAGGAGAAGGTGAAGTCTGGAGGGTGAATCAGAAGAAGCAGAAGAAGGAGAAGGAGAAGGTGAAGTCTGGAGGGTGAATCGGAAGAAGCAGAAGAAGGAGAAGGAGAAGATGAAGTCTGGAGGGTGAATCAGAAGAAGTAGAAGAAGGAGAAGGAGAATGTGAAGTCTGGAGGGTGAGTCAGAAGAAGCAGAAGAAGGAGAAGGAGAAGGTGAAGTCTTGAGGGTGAATCAGAAGAAGCAGAAGAAGGAGAATGAGAAGGTAAAGTCTGGAGGGTGAATCAGAAGAAGCAGAAGAATGAGAAGGAGAAGGTGAAGTCTGGAGGGTGAATCAGAAGAAGCAGAAGAAGGAGAAGGAGAAGGTGAAGTCCAGAGGGTGAATCAGAAGAAGTAGAAGAAGGAGAAGGAGAAGGTGAAGTCTGGAGGGTGAATCAGAAGAAGCAGAAGAATGAGAAGGAGAAGGTGAAGTCTGGAGGGTGAATCAGAAGAAGCAGAAGAAGGAGAAGGAGAAGGTGAAGACTGGAGGGTGAATCGGAAGAAGTAGAAGAAGGAGAAGGAGAAGGTGAAGTCTGGAGGGTGAATCAGAAGAAGTAGAAGAAGGAGAAGGAGAAGGTGAAGTCTGGAGGGTGAATCAGAAGAAGCAGAAGAAGGAGAAGGAGAAGGTGAAGTCTGGAGGGTGAATCAGAAGAAGCAGAAGAAGGAGAAGGAGAAGATGAAGTCTGGAGGGTGAATCAGAAGAAGCAGAAGAAGGAGAAGGAGAAGGTGAGGTCTGGAGGGTGAATCAGAAGAAGCAGAAGAAGGAGAAGGAGAAGTTGAAGTCTGGAGGGTGAATCAGAAGAAGCAGAAGAAGGAGAAGGAGAAGGTGAAGTCAGGAGGGTGTATCAGAAGAAGTAGAAGAAGGAGAAGGAGAGGGTGAAGTCAGGAGGGTGAATCGGAAGAAGCAGAAGAAGGAGAAGGAGAAAATGAAGTCTGGAGGCTGAATCAAAAGAATCAGAAGAAGGAGAAGGAGAAGGTGATGTCTGGAGGGTGAATCAGAAGAAGCAGAAGAAGGAGAAGGAGAATGTGAAGACTGGAGGGTGAATCAGAAGAAGTAAAAGAAGGAGAAGGAGAAGGTGAAGTCTGGAGGGTGAATCAGAAGAAGTAGAAGAAGGAGAAGGAGAAGGTGAAGTCTGGAGGGTGAATCAGAAGAAGCAGAAGAAGGAGAAGGAGAAGGTGAAGTCTGGAGGGTGAATCAGAAGAAGCAGAAGAAGGAGAAGGAGAAGGTGAAGTCAGGAGGGTGAATCAGAAGAAGCAGAAGAAGGAGAAGGAGAAGGTGAAGTTAGGAGGGTGAATCAGAAGAAGCAGAAGAAGGAGAAGGAGAAGGTGAAGTCAGGGGGGTGAAGCAGAAGAAGTAGAAGAAGGAGAAGGAGAAGGTGAAGTCAGGAGAGTGAAGCAGAAGAAGCAGAAGAAGGAGAAGGAGAAGGTGAAGTCAGGAGGGCGCAGCAGAAGAAGCAGAAGAAGGAGAACGAGAAGGTGAAGTCTGGAGGGTGAAGCAGAAGAAGCAGAAGAAGGAGAAGGAGAAGGTGAAGTCTAGAGGGTGAATCAGAAGAAGTAGAAGAAGGAGAAGGAGAAGGTGAAGTCTGGAGGGTGATTCAGAAGAAGCAGAAGAAGGAGAAGGAGAAGGTGAAGTCTGGAGGGTGAATCAGAAGAAGCAGAAGAAGGAGAAGGAGAAGATGAAGTCTGGAGGGTGAATCAGAAGAAGTAGAAGAAGGAGATGGAGAATGTGAAGTCTGGAGGGTGAGTCAGAAGAAGCAGAAGAAGGAGAAGGAGAAGGTGAAGTCTGGAGGGTGTATCAGAAGAAGCAGAAGAAGGAGAAGGAGAAGGTGAAGTATGGAGGGTGAATCAGAAGAAGCAGAATAAGGAGAAGGAGAAGGTGAAGTCTGGAGGGTGAATCAGAAGAAGCAGAAGAAGGAGAAGGAGAAGGTGAAGTCTGGAGGGTGAATCAGAAGAAGTAGAAGAAGGAGAAGGAGAAGATGAAGTCTGGAGGGTGAATCAGAAGAAGTAGAAGAAGGAGAAGGAGAATGTGAAGTCTGGAGGGTGAGTCAGAAGAAGCAGAAGAAGGAGAAGGAGAAGGTGAAGTCTGGAGGGTGAATCAGAAGAAGTAGAGGAAGGAGAAGGAGAATGTGAAGTCTGGAGGGTGAGTCAGAAGAAGCAGAAGAAGGAGAAGGAGAAGGTGAAGTCTGGAGGGTGAATCAGAAGAAGCAGAAGAAGGAGAAGGAGAAGGTGAAGTCTGGAGGGTGAATCAGAAGAAGCAGAATAAGGAGAAGGAGAAGGTGAAGTCTGGAGGGTGAATCAGAAGAAGCAGAAGAAGGAGAAGGAGAAGGTGAAGTCTGGAGGGTGAATCAGAAGAAGTAGAAGAAGGAAAAGGAGAAGGTGAAGTCTGGGGGGTGAAGCAGAAGAAGTAGAAGAAGGAGAAGGAGAAGGTGAAGTCAGGAGGGTGAATCAGAAGAAGTAGAAGAAGGAGAAGGAGAAGGTGAAGTCAGGAGGGTATATCAGAAGAAGTAGAAGAAGGAGAAGGAGAGGGTGAAGTCAGGAGGGTGAATCAGAAGAAGCAGAAGAAGGAGAAGGAGAAGGTGAAGTCTGGAGGGTGAATCAGAAGAATCAGAAGAAGGAGAAGGAGAAGGTGAAGTCTGGAGGGTGAATCAGAAGAAGCAGAAGAAGGAGAAGGAGAAGGTGAAGACTGGAGGGTGAATCGGAAGAAGGAGAAGAAGGAGAAGGAGAAGGTGAAGTCTGGAGGGTGAATCAGAAGAAGTAGAAGAAGGAGAAGGAGAAGGTGAAGTCTGGAGGGTGAATCAGAAGAAGCAGAAGAAGGAGAAGGAGAAGGTGAAGTCTGGAGGGTGAATCAGAAGAAGCAGAAGAAGGAGAAGGAGAAGGTGAAGTCTGGAGGGTGAATCAGAAGAAGCAGAAGAAGGAGAAGGAGAAGGTGAGGTCTGGAGGGTGAATCAGAAGAAGCAGAAGAAGGAGAAGGAGAAGGTGAAGTCTGGAGGGTGAATCAGAAGAAGCAGAAGAAGGAGAAGGAGAAGGTGAAGTCTGGAGGGTGAATCAGAAAAAGCAGAAGAAGGAGAAGGAGAAGGTGAAGTCAGGAGGGTGAATCAGAAGAAGCAGAAGAAGGAGAAGGAGAAGGTGAATTTAGGAGGGTGAATCAGAAGAAGCAGAAGAAGGAGAAGGAGAAGGTGAGGTCAGGGGGGTGAAGCAGAAGAAGTAGAAGAAGGAGAAGGAGAAGGTGAAGTCAGGAGGGTGAAGCAGAAGAAGCAGAAGAAGGAGAAGGAGAAGGTGAAGTCTGGAGGGCGCAGCAGAAGAAGCAGAAGAAGGAGAACGAGAAGGTGAAGTCTGGAGGGTGAAGCAGAAGAAGGAGAAGAAGGAGAAGGAGAAGGTGAAGTCTGGAGGGTGAATCAGAAGAAGTAGAAGAAGGAGAAGGAGAAGGAGAAGTCAGGAGGGTGAAGCAGAAGAAGCAGAAGAAGGTGAAGGAGAAGGTGAAGTCTGGAGGGTGAAGCAGAAGAAGCAGAAGAAGGAGAAGGAGAAGGTGAAGTCTGGAGGGCGAAGCAGAAGAAGCAGAAGAAGGAGAAGGAGAAGGTGAAGTCTGGAGGGTGAATTAGAAGAAGTAGAAGAAGGAGAAGGAGAAGGTGAAGTCAGGAGGGTGAAGCAGAAGAAGCAGAAGAAGGAGAAGGAGAAGGTGAAGTCTGGAGGGTGAAGCAGAAGAAGCAGAAGAAGGAGAAGGAGAAGGTGAAGTTAGGAGGGTGAATCATAAGAAGTAGAAGAAGGAGAAGGAGAAGGTGAAGTCTGGAGGGTGAATCAGAAGAAGTAGAAGAAGGAGAAGGAGAAGGTGAAGTCTGGAGGGAGAATCAGAAGAAGTAGAAGAAGGAGAAGGAGAAGGTGAAGTCTGGAGGGTGAATCAGAAGAAGCAGAAGAAGGAGAAGGAGAAGGTGAAGTCTGGAGGGAGAAGCAGAAGAAGCAGAAGAAGGAGAAGGAGAAGGTGAAGTCTGGAGGGTGAATCAGAAGAAGTAGGAGAAGGAGAAGGAGAAGGTGTAGTCTGGAGGGTGAATCAGAAGAAGTAGACGAAGGAGAAGGAGAAGGTGAAGTCTGGAGGGTGAATCAGAAGAAGCAGAAGAAGGAGTAGGAGAAGGTGAAGTCTGGAGGGTGAATCAGAAGAAGTAGAAGAAGGAGAAGGAGAAGGTGAAGTCTGGAGGGTGAATCAGAAGAAGCAGAAGAAGGAGAAGGAGAAGGTGAAGTCTGGAGGGTGAATCAGAAAAAGCAGAAGAAGGAGAAGGAGAAGGTGAAATCTGGAGGGTGAATCAGAAGAAGCAGAAGAAGGAAAAGGAGAAGCTGAAGTCTGGAGGGTGAATCAGAAGAAGCAGAAGAAGTAGAAGGAGAAGGTGAAGTCTGGAGGGTGAATCAGAAGAAGTAGAAGAAGGAGAAGGAGAAGATGAAGTCTGGAGGGTGAATCAGAAGAAGCAGAAGAAGGAGAATGAGAAGGTGAAGTCCGGAGGGTGAATCAGGAGAAGCAGAAGAAGGAGAAGGAGAAGGTGAAGTCTGTAGGGTGAATCAGAAGAAGCAGAAGAAGGAGAAGGAGAAGGTGAAGACTGGAGGGTGAATCAGAAGAAGTAGAAGAAGGAGAAGGAGAAGGCGAAGTCTGGAGGGTGAATCAGAAGAAGCAGAAGAAGGAGAAGGAGAAGGTGAAGTCTGGAGGGTGAATCAGAAGAAGCAAAAGAAGGAGAAGGAGAAGATGAAGTCTGGAGGGTGAATCAGAAGAAGTTGAAGAAGGAGAAGGAGAAGGTGAGGTCTGGAGGGTGAATCAGGAGAAGCAGAAGAAGGAGAAGGAGAAGGTGAAGTCTGAAGGGTGAATCAAAAGAAGCAGAAGAAGGAGAAGGAGAAGGTGAAGTCTGGAGGGTGAATCAGAAGAAGCAGAAGAAGGAGAAGGAGAAGGTGAAGTCTGGAGGGATAATCAGAAGAAGCAGAAGAAGGAGAAGGAGAAGGTGAAGTCTGGTGGGTGAATCAGAAGAAGTAGAAAAAGGAGAAGGAGAAGGTGAAGTCTGGAGGGTGAATCAGAAGAAGTAGAAGAAGGAGAAGGAGAAGGTGAAGTCAGGAGGGTGAATCAGAAAAAGCAGAAGAAGGAGAAGGAGAAGGTAAAGTCTGGAGGGTGAATCAGAAGAAGCAGAAGAAGGAGAAGGAGAAGATGAAGTCTGGAGGGTGAATCAGAAGAAGTAGATGAAGGAGAAGGAGAAGGTGAAGTCTGGAGGGTGAATCAGAAGAAGCAGAAGAAGGAGAAGGAGAAGGTAAAGTCTGGAGGGTGAATCAGAAGAAGCAGAAGAAGGAGAAGGAGGAGGTGAAGTCTGGAGGGTGAATCAGAAGAAGTAGAAAAAGGAGAAGGAGAAGGTGAAGTCTGGAGGGTGAATCAGAAGAAGTAGAAGAAGGAGAAGGAGAAGGTGAAGTCAGGAGGGTGAATCAGAAAAAGCAGAAGAAGGAGAAGGAGAAGGTAAAGTCTGGAGGGTGAATCAGAAGAAGCAGAAGAAGGAGAAGGAGAAGATGAAGTCTGGAGGGTGAATCAGAAGAAGTAGATGAAGGAGAAGGAGAAGGTGAAGTCTGGAGGGTGAATCAGAAGAAGCAGAAGAAGGAGAAGGAGAAGGTAAAGTCTGGAGGGTGAATCAGAAGAAGCAGAAGAAGGAGAAGGAGGAGGTGAAGTCTGGAGGGTGAATCAGAAGAAGCAGAATAAGGAGAAGGAGAGGGTGAAGTCAGGAGGGTGAATCAGAAGAAGCAGAAGAAGGAGAAGGAGAAGGTGAAGTCTGGAGGGTGAATCAAAAGAATCAGAAGAAGGAGAAGGAGAAGGTGAAGTCTGGAGGGTGAATCAGAAGAAGTAGAAGAAGGAGAAGGAGAAGATGAAGTCTGGAGGGTGAATCAGAAGAAGTAGAAGAAGGAGAAGGAGAATGTGAAGTCTGGAGGGTGAGTCAGAAGAAGCAGAAGAAGGAGAAGTAGAAGGTGAAGTCTGGAGGGTGAATCAGAAGAAGTAGAAGAAGGAGAAGGAGAATGTGAAGTCTGGAGGGTGAGTCAGAAGAAGCAGAAGAAGGAGAAGGAGAAGGTGAAGTCTGGAGGGTGAATCAGAAGAAGCAGAAGAAGGAGAAGGAGAAGGTGAAGTCTGGAGGGTGAATCAGAAGAAGCAGAATAAGGAGAAGGAGAAGGTGAAGTCTGGAGGGTGAATCAGAAGAAGCAGAAGAAGGAGAAGGAGAAGGTGAAGTCTGGAGGGTGAATCAGAAGAAGTAGAAGAAGGAGAAGGAGAAGGTGAAGTCTGGGATGTGAAGCAGAAGAAGTAGAAGAAGGAGAAGGAGAAGGTGAAGTCAGGAGGGTGAATCAGAAGAAGTAGATGAAGGAGAAGGAGAGGGTGAAGTCAGGAGGGTGAATCAGAAGAAGCAGAAGAAGGAGAAGGAGAAGGTGAAGTCTGGAGGGTGAATCAGAAGAATCAGAAGAAGGAGAAGGAGAAGGTGAAGTCTGGAGGGTGAATCAGAAGAAGCAGAAGAAGGAGAAGGAGAAGGTGAAGACTGGAGGGTGAATCGGAAGAAGGAGAAGAAGGAGAAGGAGAAGGTGAAGTCTGGAGGGTGAATCAGAAGAAGTAGAAGAAGGAGAAGGGGAAGGTGAAGTCTGGAGGGTGAATCAGAAGAAGCAGAAGAAGGAGAAGGAGAAGGTGAAGTCTGGAGGGTGAATCAGAAGAAGCAGAAGAAGGAGAAGGAGAAGATGAAGTCTGGAGGGTGAATCAGAAGAAGCAGAAGAAGGAGAAGGAGAAGGTGAGGTCTGGAGGGTGAATCAGAAGAAGCAGAAGAAGGAGAAGGAGAAGGTGAAGTCTGGAGGGTGAATCAGAAGAAGCAGAAGAAGGAGAAGGAGAAGGTGAAGTCTGGAGGGTGAATCAGAAAAAGCAGAAGAAGGAGAAGGAGAAGGTGAAGTCAGGAGGGTGAATCAGAAGAAGCAGAAGAAGGAGAAGGAGAAGGTGAATTTAGGAGGGTGAATCAGAAGAAGCAGAAGAAGGAGAAGGAGAAGGTGAGGTCAGGGGGGTGAAGCAGAAGAAGTAGAAGAAGGAGAAGGAGAAGGTGAAGTCAGGAGGGTGAAGCAGAAGAAGCAGAAGAAGGAGAAGGAGAAGGTGAAGTCTGGAGGGTGAATCAGAAAAAGCAGAAGAAGGAGAAGGAGAAGGTGAAATCTGGAGGGTGAATCAGAAGAAGCAGAAGAAGGAAAAGGAGAAGGTGAAGTCTGGAGGGTGAATCAGAAGAAGCAGAAGAAGTAGAAGGAGAAGGTGAAGTCTGGAGGGTGAATCAGAAGAAGTAGAAGAAGGAGAAGGAGAAGATGAAGTCTGGAGGGTGAATCAGAAGAAGCAGAAGAAGGAGAATGAGAAGGTGAAGTCCGGAGGGTGAATCAGGAGAAGCAGAAGAAGGAGAAGGAGAAGGTGAAGTCTGGAGGGTGAATCAGAAGAAGCAGAAGAAGGAGAAGGAGAAGGTGAAGACTGGAGGGTGAATCAGAAGAAGTAGAAGAAGGAGAAGGAGAAGGTGTAGTCTGGAGGGTGAATCAGAAGAAGTAGAAGAAGGAGAAGGAGAAGGCGAAGTCTGGAGGGTGAATCAGAAGAAGCAGAAGAAGGAGAAGGAGAAGGTGAAGTCTGGAGGGTGAATCAGAAGAAGCAAAAGAAGGAGAAGGAGAAGATGAAGTCTGGAGGGTGAATCAGAAGAAGTTGAAGAAGGAGAAGGAGAAGGTGAGGTCTGGAGGGTGAATCAGGAGAAGCAGAAGAAGGAGAAGGAGAAGGTGAAGTCTGAAGGGTGAATCAAAAGAAGCAGAAGAAGGAGAAGGAGAAGGTGAAGTCTGGAGGGTGAATCAGAAGAAGCAGAAGAAGGAGAAGGAGAAGGTGAAGTCTGGAGGGATAATCAGAAGAAGCAGAAGAAGGAGAAGGAGAAGGTGAAGTCTGGTGGGTGAATCAGAAGAAGTAGAAAAAGGAGAAGGAGAAGGTGAAGTCTGGAGGGTGAATCAGAAGAAGTAGAAGAAGGAGAAGGAGAAGGTGAAGTCAGGAGGGTGAATCAGAAAAAGCAGAAGAAGGAGAAGGAGAAGGTAAAGTCTGGAGGGTGAATCAGAAGAAGCAGAAGAAGGAGAAGGAGAAGATGAAGTCTGGAGGGTGAATCAGAAGAAGTAGATGAAGGAGAAGGAGAAGGTGAAGTCTGGAGGGTGAATCAGAAGAAGCAGAAGAAGGAGAAGGAGAAGGTGAAGTCTGGAGGGTGAAGCAGAAGAAGTAGAAGAAGGAGAAGGAGAAGGTGAAGTCTGGAGGGTGAATCAGAAGAAGTAGAAAAAGGAGAAGGAGAAGGTGAAGTCTGGAGGGTGAATCAGAAGAAGTAGAAGAAGGAGAAGGAGAAGGTGAAGTCAGGAGGGTGAATCAGAAAAAGCAGAAGAAGGAGAAGGAGAAGGTAAAGTCTGGAGGGTGAATCAGAAGAAGCAGAAGAAGGAGAAGGAGAAGATGAAGTCTGGAGGGTGAAGCAGAAGAAGCAGAAGAAGGAGAAGGAGAAGGTGAAGTTAGGAGGGTGAATCATAAGAAGCAGAAGAAGGAGAAGGAGAAGGTGAAGTCTGGAGGGTGAATCAGAAGAAGCAGAAGAAGGAGAAGGAGAAGGTGAAGTCAGGAGGGTGAAGCAGAAGAAGCAGAAGAAGGTGAAGGAGAAGGTGAAGTCTGGAGGGTGAAGCAGAAGAAGCAGAAGAAGGAGAAGGAGAAGGTGAAGTCTGGAGGGCGAAGCAGAAGAAGCAGAAGAAGGAGAAGGAGAAGGTGAAGTCTGGAGGGTGAATTAGAAGAAGTAGAAGAAGGAGAAGGAGAAGGTGAAGTCAGGAGGGTGAAGCAGAAGAAGCAGAAGAAGGAGAAGGAGAAGGTGAAGTCTGGAGGGTGAAGCAGAAGAAGCAGAAGAAGGAGAAGGAGAAGGTGAAGTTAGGAGGGTGAATCATAAGAAGTAGAAGAAGGAGAAGGAGAAGGTGAAGTCTGGAGGGTGAATCAGAAGAAGTAGAAGAAGGAGAAGGAGAAGGTGAAGTCTGGAGGGAGAATCAGAAGAAGTAGAAGAAGGAGAAGGAGAAGGTGAAGTCTGGAGGGTGAATCAGAAGAAGCAGAAGAAGGAGAAGGAGAAGGTGAAGTCTGGAGGGAGAAGCAGAAGAAGCAGAAGAAGGAGAAGGAGAAGGTGAAGTCTGGAGGGTGAATCAGAAGAAGTAGGAGAAGGAGAAGGAGAAGGTGTAGTCTGGAGGGTGAATCAGAAGAAGTAGACGAAGGAGAAGGAGAAGGTGAAGTCTGGAGGGTGAATCAGAAGAAGCAGAAGAAGGAGTAGGAGAAGGTGAAGTCTGGAGGGTGAATCAGAAGAAGTAGAAGAAGGAGAAGGAGAAGGTGAAGTCTGGAGGGTGAATCAGAAGAAGCAGAAGAAGGAGAAGGAGAAGGTGAAGTCTGGAGGGTGAATCAGAAAAAGCAGAAGAAGGAGAAGGAGAAGGTGAAATCTGGAGGGTGAATCAGAAGAAGCAGAAGAAGGAAAAGGAGAAGCTGAAGTCTGGAGGGTGAATCAGAAGAAGCAGAAGAAGTAGAAGGAGAAGGTGAAGTCTGGAGGGTGAATCAGAAGAAGTAGAAGAAGGAGAAGGAGAAGATGAAGTCTGGAGGGTGAATCAGAAGAAGCAGAAGAAGGAGAATGAGAAGGTGAAGTCCGGAGGGTGAATCAGGAGAAGCAGAAGAAGGAGAAGGAGAAGGTGAAGTCTGTAGGGTGAATCAGAAGAAGCAGAAGAAGGAGAAGGAGAAGGTGAAGACTGGAGGGTGAATCAGAAGAAGTAGAAGAAGGAGAAGGAGAAGGCGAAGTCTGGAGGGTGAATCAGAAGAAGCAGAAGAAGGAGAAGGAGAAGGTGAAGTCTGGAGGGTGAATCAGAAGAAGCAAAAGAAGGAGAAGGAGAAGATGAAGTCTGGAGGGTGAATCAGAAGAAGTTGAAGAAGGAGAAGGAGAAGGTGAGGTCTGGAGGGTGAATCAGGAGAAGCAGAAGAAGGAGAAGGAGAAGGTGAAGTCTGAAGGGTGAATCAAAAGAAGCAGAAGAAGGAGAAGGAGAAGGTGAAGTCTGGAGGGTGAATCAGAAGAAGCAGAAGAAGGAGAAGGAGAAGGTGAAGTCTGGAGGGATAATCAGAAGAAGCAGAAGAAGGAGAAGGAGAAGGTGAAGTCTGGTGGGTGAATCAGAAGAAGTAGAAAAAGGAGAAGGAGAAGGTGAAGTCTGGAGGGTGAATCAGAAGAAGTAGAAGAAGGAGAAGGAGAAGGTGAAGTCAGGAGGGTGAATCAGAAAAAGCAGAAGAAGGAGAAGGAGAAGGTAAAGTCTGGAGGGTGAATCAGAAGAAGCAGAAGAAGGAGAAGGAGAAGATGAAGTCTGGAGGGTGAATCAGAAGAAGTAGATGAAGGAGAAGGAGAAGGTGAAGTCTGGAGGGTGAATCAGAAGAAGCAGAAGAAGGAGAAGGAGAAGGTAAAGTCTGGAGGGTGAATCAGAAGAAGCAGAAGAAGGAGAAGGAGGAGGTGAAGTCTGGAGGGTGAATCAGAAGAAGTAGAAAAAGGAGAAGGAGAAGGTGAAGTCTGGAGGGTGAATCAGAAGAAGTAGAAGAAGGAGAAGGAGAAGGTGAAGTCAGGAGGGTGAATCAGAAAAAGCAGAAGAAGGAGAAGGAGAAGGTAAAGTCTGGAGGGTGAATCAGAAGAAGCAGAAGAAGGAGAAGGAGAAGATGAAGTCTGGAGGGTGAATCAGAAGAAGTAGATGAAGGAGAAGGAGAAGGTGAAGTCTGGAGGGTGAATCAGAAGAAGCAGAAGAAGGAGAAGGAGAAGGTAAAGTCTGGAGGGTGAATCAGAAGAAGCAGAAGAAGGAGAAGGAGGAGGTGAAGTCTGGAGGGTGAATCAGAAGAAGCAGAATAAGGAGAAGGAGAGGGTGAAGTCAGGAGGGTGAATCAGAAGAAGCAGAAGAAGGAGAAGGAGAAGGTGAAGTCTGGAGGGTGAATCAAAAGAATCAGAAGAAGGAGAAGGAGAAGGTGAAGTCTGGAGGGTGAATCAGAAGAAGTAGAAGAAGGAGAAGGAGAAGATGAAGTCTGGAGGGTGAATCAGAAGAAGTAGAAGAAGGAGAAGGAGAATGTGAAGTCTGGAGGGTGAGTCAGAAGAAGCAGAAGAAGGAGAAGTAGAAGGTGAAGTCTGGAGGGTGAATCAGAAGAAGTAGAAGAAGGAGAAGGAGAATGTGAAGTCTGGAGGGTGAGTCAGAAGAAGCAGAAGAAGGAGAAGGAGAAGGTGAAGTCTGGAGGGTGAATCAGAAGAAGCAGAAGAAGGAGAAGGAGAAGGTGAAGTCTGGAGGGTGAATCAGAAGAAGCAGAATAAGGAGAAGGAGAAGGTGAAGTCTGGAGGGTGAATCAGAAGAAGCAGAAGAAGGAGAAGGAGAAGGTGAAGTCTGGAGGGTGAATCAGAAGAAGTAGAAGAAGGAGAAGGAGAAGGTGAAGTCTGGGATGTGAAGCAGAAGAAGTAGAAGAAGGAGAAGGAGAAGGTGAAGTCAGGAGGGTGAATCAGAAGAAGTAGATGAAGGAGAAGGAGAGGGTGAAGTCAGGAGGGTGAATCAGAAGAAGCAGAAGAAGGAGAAGGAGAAGGTGAAGTCTGGAGGGTGAATCAGAAGAATCAGAAGAAGGAGAAGGAGAAGGTGAAGTCTGGAGGGTGAATCAGAAGAAGCAGAAGAAGGAGAAGGAGAAGGTGAAGACTGGAGGGTGAATCGGAAGAAGGAGAAGAAGGAGAAGGAGAAGGTGAAGTCTGGAGGGTGAATCAGAAGAAGTAGAAGAAGGAGAAGGGGAAGGTGAAGTCTGGAGGGTGAATCAGAAGAAGCAGAAGAAGGAGAAGGAGAAGGTGAAGTCTGGAGGGTGAATCAGAAGAAGCAGAAGAAGGAGAAGGAGAAGATGAAGTCTGGAGGGTGAATCAGAAGAAGCAGAAGAAGGAGAAGGAGAAGGTGAGGTCTGGAGGGTGAATCAGAAGAAGCAGAAGAAGGAGAAGGAGAAGGTGAAGTCTGGAGGGTGAATCAGAAGAAGCAGAAGAAGGAGAAGGAGAAGGTGAAGTCTGGAGGGTGAATCAGAAAAAGCAGAAGAAGGAGAAGGAGAAGGTGAAGTCAGGAGGGTGAATCAGAAGAAGCAGAAGAAGGAGAAGGAGAAGGTGAATTTAGGAGGGTGAATCAGAAGAAGCAGAAGAAGGAGAAGGAGAAGGTGAGGTCAGGGGGGTGAAGCAGAAGAAGTAGAAGAAGGAGAAGGAGAAGGTGAAGTCAGGAGGGTGAAGCAGAAGAAGCAGAAGAAGGAGAAGGAGAAGGTGAAGTCTGGAGGGTGAATCAGAAAAAGCAGAAGAAGGAGAAGGAGAAGGTGAAATCTGGAGGGTGAATCAGAAGAAGCAGAAGAAGGAAAAGGAGAAGGTGAAGTCTGGAGGGTGAATCAGAAGAAGCAGAAGAAGTAGAAGGAGAAGGTGAAGTCTGGAGGGTGAATCAGAAGAAGTAGAAGAAGGAGAAGGAGAAGATGAAGTCTGGAGGGTGAATCAGAAGAAGCAGAAGAAGGAGAATGAGAAGGTGAAGTCCGGAGGGTGAATCAGGAGAAGCAGAAGAAGGAGAAGGAGAAGGTGAAGTCTGGAGGGTGAATCAGAAGAAGCAGAAGAAGGAGAAGGAGAAGGTGAAGACTGGAGGGTGAATCAGAAGAAGTAGAAGAAGGAGAAGGAGAAGGTGTAGTCTGGAGGGTGAATCAGAAGAAGTAGAAGAAGGAGAAGGAGAAGGCGAAGTCTGGAGGGTGAATCAGAAGAAGCAGAAGAAGGAGAAGGAGAAGGTGAAGTCTGGAGGGTGAATCAGAAGAAGCAAAAGAAGGAGAAGGAGAAGATGAAGTCTGGAGGGTGAATCAGAAGAAGTTGAAGAAGGAGAAGGAGAAGGTGAGGTCTGGAGGGTGAATCAGGAGAAGCAGAAGAAGGAGAAGGAGAAGGTGAAGTCTGAAGGGTGAATCAAAAGAAGCAGAAGAAGGAGAAGGAGAAGGTGAAGTCTGGAGGGTGAATCAGAAGAAGCAGAAGAAGGAGAAGGAGAAGGTGAAGTCTGGAGGGATAATCAGAAGAAGCAGAAGAAGGAGAAGGAGAAGGTGAAGTCTGGTGGGTGAATCAGAAGAAGTAGAAAAAGGAGAAGGAGAAGGTGAAGTCTGGAGGGTGAATCAGAAGAAGTAGAAGAAGGAGAAGGAGAAGGTGAAGTCAGGAGGGTGAATCAGAAAAAGCAGAAGAAGGAGAAGGAGAAGGTAAAGTCTGGAGGGTGAATCAGAAGAAGCAGAAGAAGGAGAAGGAGAAGATGAAGTCTGGAGGGTGAATCAGAAGAAGTAGATGAAGGAGAAGGAGAAGGTGAAGTCTGGAGGGTGAATCAGAAGAAGCAGAAGAAGGAGAAGGAGAAGGTAAAGTCTGGAGGGTGAATCAGAAGAAGCAGAAGAAGGAGAAGGAGGAGGTGAAGTCTGGAGGGTGAATCAGAAGAAGTAGAAAAAGGAGAAGGAGAAGGTGAAGTCTGGAGAGTGAATCAGAAGAAGTAGAAGAAGGAGAAGGAGAAGGTGAAGTCAGGAGGGTGAATCAGAAAAAGCAGAAGAAGGAGAAGGAGAAGGTAAAGTCTGGAGGGTGAATCAGAAGAAGCAGAAGAAGGAGAAGGAGAAGGTGAAGTCAGGAGGGTGAAGCAGAAGAAGCAGAAGAAGGAGAAGGAGAAGGTGAAGTCTGGAGGGTGAATCAGAAAAAGCAGAAGAAGGAGAAGGAGAAGGTGAAATCTGGAGGGTGAATCAGAAGAAGCAGAAGAAGGAAAAGGAGAAGGTGAAGTCTGGAGGGTGAATCAGAAGAAGCAGAAGAAGTAGAAGGAGAAGGTGAAGTCTGGAGGGTGAATCAGAAGAAGTAGAAGAAGGAGAAGGAGAAGATGAAGTCTGGAGGGTGAATCAGAAGAAGCAGAAGAAGGAGAATGAGAAGGTGAAGTCCGGAGGGTGAATCAGGAGAAGCAGAAGAAGGAGAAGGAGAAGGTGAAGTCTGGAGGGTGAATCAGAAGAAGCAGAAGAAGGAGAAGGAGAAGGTGAAGACTGGAGGGTGAATCAGAAGAAGTAGAAGAAGGAGAAGGAGAAGGTGTAGTCTGGAGGGTGAATCAGAAGAAGTAGAAGAAGGAGAAGGAGAAGGCGAAGTCTGGAGGGTGAATCAGAAGAAGCAGAAGAAGGAGAAGGAGAAGGTGAAGTCTGGAGGGTGAATCAGAAGAAGCAAAAGAAGGAGAAGGAGAAGATGAAGTCTGGAGGGTGAATCAGAAGAAGTTGAAGAAGGAGAAGGAGAAGGTGAGGTCTGGAGGGTGAATCAGGAGAAGCAGAAGAAGGAGAAGGAGAAGGTGAAGTCTGAAGGGTGAATCAAAAGAAGCAGAAGAAGGAGAAGGAGAAGGTGAAGTCTGGAGGGTGAATCAGAAGAAGCAGAAGAAGGAGAAGGAGAAGGTGAAGTCTGGAGGGATAATCAGAAGAAGCAGAAGAAGGAGAAGGAGAAGGTGAAGTCTGGTGGGTGAATCAGAAGAAGTAGAAAAAGGAGAAGGAGAAGGTGAAGTCTGGAGGGTGAATCAGAAGAAGTAGAAGAAGGGGAAGGAGAAGGTGAAGTCAGGAGGGTGAATCAGAAAAAGCAGAAGAAGGAGAAGGAGAAGGTAAAGTCTGGAGGGTGAATCAGAAGAAGCAGAAGAAGGAGAAGGAGAAGATGAAGTCTGGAGGGTGAATCAGAAGAAGTAGATGAAGGAGAAGGAGAAGGTGAAGTCTGGAGGGTGAATCAGAAGAAGCAGAAGAAGGAGAAGGAGAAGGTAAAGTCTGGAGGGTGAATCAGAAGAAGCAGAAGAAGGAGAAGGAGGAGGTGAAGTCTGGAGGGTGAATCAGAAGAAGTAGAAAAAGGAGAAGGAGAAGGTGAAGTCTGGAGGGTGAATCAGAAGAAGTAAAAGAAGGAGAAGGAGAAGGTGAAGTCAGGAGGGTGAATCAGAAAAAGCAGAAGAAGGAGAAGGAGAAGGTAAAGTCTGGAGGGTGAATCAGAAGAAGCAGAAGAAGGAGAAGGAGAAGATGAAGTCTGGAGGGTGAATCAGAAGAAGTAGATGAAGGAGAAGGAGAAGGTGAAGTCTGGAGGGTGAATCAGAAGAAGCAGAAGAAGGAGAAGGAGAAGGTAAAGTCTGGAGGGTGAATCAGAAGAAGCAGAAGAAGGAGAAGGAGGAGGTGAAGTCTGGAGGGTGAATCAGAAGAAGCAGAATAAGGAGAAGGAGAGGGTGAAGTCAGGAGGGTGAATCAGAAGAAGCAGAAGAAGGAGAAGGAGAAGGTGAAGTCTGGAGGGTGAATCAAAAGAATCAGAAGAAGGAGAAGGAGAAGGTGAAGTCTGGAGGGTGAATCAGAAGAAGTAGAAGAAGGAGAAGAAGAAGATGAAGTCTGGAGGGTGAATCAGAAGAAGTAGAAGAAGGAGAAGGAGAATGTGAAGTCTGGAGGGTGAGTCAGAAGAAGCAGAAGAAGGAGAAGTAGAAGGTGAAGTCTGGAGGGTGAATCAGAAGAAGTAGAAGAAGGAGAAGGAGAATGTGAAGTCTGGAGGGTGAGTCAGAAGAAGCAGAAGAAGGAGAAGGAGAAGGTGAAGTCTGGAGGGTGAATCAGAAGAAGCAGAATAAGGAGAAGGAGAAGGTGAAGTCTGGAGGGTGAATCAGAAGAAGCAGAAGAAGGAGAAGGAGAAGGTGAAGTCTGGAGGGTGAATCAGAAGAAGTAGAAGAAGGAGAAGGAGAAGGTGAAGTCTGGGATGTGAAGCAGAAGAAGTAGAAGAAGGAGAAGGAGAAGGTGAAGTCAGGAGGGTGAATCAGAAGAAGTAGATGAAGGAGAAGGAGAGGGTGAAGTCAGGAGGGTGAATCAGAAGAAGCAGAAGAAGGAGAAGGAGAAGGTGAAGTCTGGAGGGTGAATCAGAAGAATCAGAAGAAGGAGAAGGAGAAGGTGAAGTCTGGAGGGTGAATCAGAAGAAGCAGAAGAAGGAGAAGGAGAAGGTGAAGACTGGAGGGTGAATCGGAAGAAGGAGAAGAAGGAGAAGGAGAAGGTGAAGTCTGGAGGGTGAATCAGAAGAAGTAGAAGAAGGAGAAGGAGAAGGTGAAGTCTGGAGGGTGAATCAGAAGAAGCAGAAGAAGGAGAAGGAGAAGGTGAAGTCTGGAGGGTGAATCAGAAGAAGCAGAAGAAGGAGAAGGAGAAGATGAAGTCTGGAGGGTGAATCAGAAGAAGCAGAAGAAGGAGAAGGAGAAGGTGAGGTCTGGAGGGTGAATCAGAAGAAGCAGAAGAAGGAGAAGGAGAAGGTGAAGTCTGGAGGGTGAATCAGAAGAAGCAGAAGAAGGAGAAGGAGAAGGTGAAGTCTGGAGGGTGAATCAGAAAAAGCAGAAGAAGGAGAAGGAGAAGGTGAAGTCAGGAGGGTGAATCAGAAGAAGCAGAAGAAGGAGAAGGAGAAGGTGAATTTAGGAGGGTGAATCAGAAGAAGCAGAAGAAGGAGAAGGAGAAGGTGAGGTCAGGGAGGTGAAGCAGAAGAAGTAGAAGAAGGAGAAGGAGAAGGTGAAGTCAGGAGGGTGAAGCAGAAGAAGCAGAAGAAGGAGAAGGAGAAGGTGAAGTCTGGAGGGCGCAGCAGAAGAAGCAGAAGAAGGAGAACGAGAAGGTGAAGTCTGGAGGGTGAAGCAGAAGAAGGAGAAGAAGGAGAAGGAGAAGGTGAAGTCTGGAGGGTGAATCAGAAGAAGTAGAAGAAGGAGAAGGAGAAGGTGAAGTCAGGAGGGTGAAGCAGAAGAAGCAGAAGAAGGTGAAGGAGAAGGTGAAGTCTGGAGGGTGAAGCAGAAGAAGCAGAAGAAGGAGAAGGAGAAGGTGAAGTCTGGAGGGCGAAGCAGAAGAAGCAGAAGAAGGAGAAGGAGAAGGTGAAGTCTGGAGGGTGAATTAGAATAAGTAGAAGAAGGAGAAGGAGAAGGTGAAGTCAGGAGGGTGAAGCAGAAGAAGCAGAAGAAGGAGAAGGAGAAGGTGAAGTCTGGAGGGTGAAGCAGAAGAAGCAGAAGAAGGAGAAGGAGAAGGTGAAGTTAGGAGGGTGAATCATAAGAAGTAGAAGAAGGAGAAGGAGAAGGTGAAGTCTGGAGGGTGAATCAGAAGAAGTAGAAGAAGGAGAAGGAGAAGGTGAAGTCTGGAGGGTGAATCAGAAGAAGTAGAAGAAGGAGAAGGAGAAGGTGAAGTCTGGAGGGTGAATCAGAAGAAGCAGAAGAAGGAGAAGGAGAAGGTGAAGTCTGGAGGGAGAAGCAGAAGACGTAGAAGAAGGAGAAGGAGAAGGTGAAGTCTGGAGGGTGAATCAGAAGAAGTAGAAGAAGGAGAAGGAGAAGGTGAAGTCTGGAGGGTGAATCTGAAGAAGTAGAAGAAGGAGAAGGAGAAGGTGAAGTCTGGAGGGTGAATCAGAAGAAGCAGAAGAAGGAGAAGGAGAAGATGAAGTCTGGAGGGTGAATCAGAAGAAGTAGGAGAAGGAGAAGGAGAAGATGTAGTCTGGAGGGTGAATCAGAAGAAGTAGACGAAGGAGAAGGAGAAGGTGAAGTCTGGAGGGTGAATCAGAAGAAGCAGAAGAAGGAGAAGGAGAAGGTGAAGTCTGGAGGGTGAATCAGAAGAAGTAGAAGAAGGAGAAGGAGAAGGTGAAGTCTGGAGGGTGAATCAGAAGAAGCAGAAGAAGGAGAAGGAGAAGGTGAAGTCTGGAGGGTGAATCAGAAAAAGCAGAAGAAGGAGAAGGAGAAGGTGAAATCTGGAGGGTGAATCAGAAGAAGCAGAAGAAGGAAAAGGAGAAGGTGAAGTCTGGAGGGTGAATCAGAAGAAGCAGAAGAAGCAGAAGGAGAAGGTGAAGTCTGGAGGGTGAATCAGAAGAAGTAGAAGAAGGAGAAGGAGAAGGTGAAGTCTGGAGTGTGAATCAGAAGAAGCAGAAGAAGGAGAATGAGAAGGTGAAGTCCGGAGGGTGAATCAGGAGAAGCAGAAGAAGGAGAAGGAGAAGGTGAAATCTGGAGGGTGAATCAGAAGAAGCAGAAGAAGGAGAAGGAGAAGGTGAAGACTGGAGGGTGAATCAGAAGAAGTAGAAGAAGGAGAAGGAGAAGGTGTAGTCTGGAGGGTGAATCAGAAGAAGTAGAAGAAGGAGAAGGAGAAGGCGAAGTCTGGAGGGTGAATCAGAAGAAGCAGAAGAAGGAGAAGGAGAAGGTGAAGTCTGGAGGGTGAATCAGAAGAAGCAAAAGAAGGAGAAGGAGAAGATGAAGTCTGGAGGGTGGATCAGAAGAAGTTGAAGAAGGAGAAGGAGAAGGTGAGGTCTGGAGGGTGAATCAGAAGAAGCAGAAGAAGGAGAAGGAGAAGGTGAAGTCTGAAGGGTGAATCAAAAGAAGCAGAAGAAGGAGAAGGAGAAGGTGAAGTCTGGAGGGTGAATCAGAAGAAGCAGAAGAAGGAGAAGGAGAAGGTGAAGTCTGGAGGGATAATCAGAAGAAGCAGAAGAAGGAGAAGGAGAAGGTGAAGTCTGGTGGGTGAATCAGAAGAAGTAGAAAAAGGAGAAGGAGAAGGTGAAGTCTGGAGGGTGAATCAGAAGAAGTAGAAGAAGGAGAAGGAGAAGGTGAAGTCAGGAGGGTGAATCAGAAAAAGCAGAAGAAGGAGAAGGAGAAGGTAAAGTCTGGAGGGTGAATCAGAAGAAGCAGAAGAAGGAGAAGGAGAAGATGAAGTCTGGAGGGTGAATCAGAAGAAGTAGATGAAGGAGAAGGAGAAGGTGAAGTCTGGAGGGTGAATCAGAAGAAGCAGAAGAAGGAGAAGGAGAAGGTGAAGACTGGAGGGTGAATCGGAAGAAGGAGAAGAAGGAGAAGGAGAAGGTGAAGTCTGGAGGGTGAATCAGAAGAAGTAGAAGAAGGAGAAGGAGAAGGTGAAGTCTGGAGGGTGAATCAGAAGAAGCAGAAGAAGGAGAAGGAGAAGGTGAAGTCTGGAGGGTGAATCAGAAGAAGCAGAAGAAGGAGAAGGAGAAGATGAAGTCTGGAGGGTGAATCAGAAGAAGCAGAAGAAGGAGAAGGAGAAGGTGAGGTCTGGAGGGTGAATCAGAAGAAGCAGAAGAAGGAGAAGGAGAAGGTGAAGTCTGGAGGGTGAATCAGAAGAAGCAGAAGAAGGAGAAGGAGAAGGTGAAGTCTGGAGGGTGAATCAGAAAAAGCAGAAGAAGGAGAAGGAGAAGGTGAAGTCAGGAGGGTGAATCAGAAGAAGCAGAAGAAGGAGAAGGAGAAGGTGAATTTAGGAGGGTGAATCAGAAGAAGCAGAAGAAGGAGAAGGAGAAGGTGAGGTCAGGGGGGTGAAGCAGAAGAAGTAGAAGAAGGAGAAGGAGAAGGTGAAGTCAGGAGGGTGAAGCAGAAGAAGCAGAAGAAGGAGAAGGAGAAGGTGAAGTCTGGAGGGCGCAGCAGAAGAAGCAGAAGAAGGAGAACGAGAAGGTGAAGTCTGGAGGGTGAAGCAGAAGAAGGAGAAGAAGGAGAAGGAGAAGGTGAAGTCTGGAGGGTGAATCAGAAGAAGTAGAAGAAGGAGAAGGAGAAGGTGATGTCAGGAGGGTGAAGCAGAAGAAGCAGAAGAAGGTGAAGGAGAAGGTGAAGTCTGGAGGGTGAAGCAGAAGAAGCAGAAGAAGGAGAAGGAGAAGGTGAAGTCTGGAGGGCGAAGCAGAAGAAGCAGAAGAAGGAGAAGGAGAAGGTGAAGTCTGGAGGGTGAAGCAGAAGAAGCAGAAGAAGGAGAAGGAGAAGGTGAAGTTAGGAGGGTGAATCATAAGAAGTAGAAGAAGGAGAAGGAGAAGGTGAAGTCTGGAGGGTGAATCAGAAGAAGTAGAAGAAGGAGAAGGAGAAGGTGAAGTCTGGAGGGTGAATCAGAAGAAGTAGAAGAAGGAGAAGGAGAAGGTGAAGTCTGGAGGGTGAATCAGAAGAAGCAGAAGAAGGAGAAGGAGAAGGTGAAGTCTGGAGGGAGAAGCAGAAGACGTAGAAGAAGGAGAAGGAGAAGGTGAAGTCTGGAGGGTGAATCAGAAGAAGTAGAAGAAGGAGAAGGAGAAGGTGAAGTCTGGAGGGTGAATCTGAAGAAGTAGAAGAAGGAGAAGGAGAAGGTGAAGTCTGGAGGGTGAATCAGAAGAAGCAGAAGAAGGAGAAGGAGAAGATGAAGTCTGGAGGGTGAATCAGAAGAAGTAGGAGAAGGAGAAGGAGAAGGTGTAGTCTGGAGGGTGAATCAGAAGAAGTAGACGAAGGAGAAGGAGAAGGTGAAGTCTGGAGGGTGAATCAGAAGAAGCAGAAGAAGGAGAAGGAGAAGGTGAAGTCTGGAGGGTGAATCAGAAGAAGTAGAAGAAGGAGAAGGAGAAGGTGAAGTCTGGAGGGTGAATCAGAAGAAGCAGAAGAAGGAGAAGGAGAAGGTGAAGTCTGGAGGGTGAATCAGAAAAAGCAGAAGAAGGAGAAGGAGAAGGTGAAATCTGGAGGGTGAATCAGAAGAAGCAGAAGAAGGAAAAGGAGAAGGTGAAGTCTGGAGGGTGAATCTGAAGAAGCAGAAGAAGTAGAAGGAGAAGGTGAAGTCTGGAGGGTGAATCAGAAGAAGTAGAAGAAGGAGAAGGAGAAGGTGAAGTCTGGAGGGTGAATCAGAAGAAGCAGAAGAAGGAGAATGAGAAGGTGAAGTCCGGAGGGTGAATCAGGAGAAGCAGAAGAAGGAGAAGGAGAAGGTGAAGTCTGGAGGGTGAATCAGAAGAAGCAGAAGAAGGAGAAGGAGAAGGTGAAGACTGGAGGGTGAATCAGAAGAAGTAGAAGAAGGAGAAGGAGAAGGTGTAGTCTGGAGGGTGAATCAGAAGAAGTAGGAGAAGGAGAAGGAGAAGGCGAAGTCTGGAGGGTGAATCAGAAGAAGCAGAAGAAGGAGAAGGAGAAGGTGAAGTCTGGAGGGTGAATCAGAAGAAGCAAAAGAAGGAGAAGGAGAAGATGAAGTCTGGAGGGTGGATCAGAAGAAGTTGAAGAAGGAGAAGGAGAAGGTGAGGTCTGGAGGGTGAATCAGAAGAAGCAGAAGAAGGAGAAGGAGAAGGTGAAGTCTGAAGGGTGAATCAAAAGAAGCAGAAGAAGGAGAAGGAGAAGGTGAAGTCTGGAGGGTGAATCAGAAGAAGCAGAAGAAGGAGAAGGAGAAGGTGAAGTCTGGAGGGATAATCAGAAGAAGCAGAAGAAGGAGAAGGAGAAGGTGAAGTCTGGTGGGTGAATCAGAAGAAGTAGAAAAAGGAGAAGGAGAAGGTGAAGTCTGGAGGGTGAATCAGAAGAAGTAGAAGAAGGAGAAGGAGAAGGTGAAGTCAGGAGGGTGAATCAGAAAAAGCAGAAGAAGGAGAAGGAGAAGGTAAAGTCTGGAGGGTGAATCAGAAGAAGCAGAAGAAGGAGAAGGAGAAGATGAAGTCTGGAGGGTGAATCAGAAGAAGTAGATGAAGGAGAAGGAGAAGGTGAAGTCTGGAGGGTGAATCAGAAGAAGCAGAAGAAGGAGAAGGAGAAGGTAAAGTCTGGAGGGTGAATCAGAAGAAGCAGAAGAAGGAGAAGGAGGAGGTGAAGTCTGGAGGGTGAATCAGAAGAAGCAGAATAAGGAGAAGGAGAGGGTGAAGTCAGTAGGGTGAATCAGAAGAAGCTGAAGAAGGAGAAGGAGAAGGTTAAGTCTGGAGGGTGAATCAAAAGAATCAGAAGAAGGAGAAGGAGAAGGTGAAGTCTGGAGGGTGAATCAGAAGAAGCAGAAGAAGGAGAAGGAGAAGGTGAAGACTGGAGGGTGAATCAGAAGAAGTAGAAGAAGGAGAAGGAGAAGGTGAAGTCTGGAGGGTGAATCAGAAGAAGCAGAAGAAGGACAAGGAGAAGGTGAAGTCTGGAGGGTGAATCAGAAGAAGCAGAAGAAGGAGAAGGAGAAGGTGAAGCCTGGAGGGTGAATCAGAAGAAGGAGAAGAAGGAGAAGGAGAAGGTGAAGTCAGGAGGGTGAATCAGAAGAAGCAGAAGAAGGAGAAGGAGAAGATGATTTCAGGAGGGTGAAGCAGAAGAAGCAGGCGAAGGAGAAGGAGAAGGTGAAGTCTGGAGGGTGAATCAGAAGAAGTAGTAGAAGGAGAAGGAGAAGGTGAAGTCAGGAGGGTGAAGCAGAAGAAGCAGAAGAAGGAGAAGGAGAAGGTGAAGTCTGGAGGGTGAAGCAGAAGAAGCAGAAGAAGGAGAAGGAGAAGGTGAAGTCTGGAGGGTGAAGCAGAAGAAGCAGAAGAAGGAGAAGGAGAAGTTGAAGTCAGGAGGGTGAATCATAAGAAGTAGAAGAAGGAGAAGGAGAAGGTGAAGACTGGAGGGTGAATCAGAAGAAGTAGAAGAAGGAGAAGGAGAAGGTGAAGTCTGGAGGGTGAATCAGAAGAAGTAGAAGAAGGAGAAGGAGAAGGTGAAGTCTGGAGGGTGAATCAGAAGAAGCAGAAGAAGGAGAAGGAGAAGGTGAAGTCTGGAGGGTGAATCAGAAGAAGCAGAAGAAGGAGAAGGAGAAGGTGAAGACTGGAGGGTGAATCAGAAGAAGTAGAAGAAGGAGAAGGAGAAGGTGTAGTCTGGAGGGTGAATCAGAAGAAGTAGAAGAAGGAGAAGGAGAAGGCGAAGTCTGGAGGGTGAATCAGAAGAAGCAGAAGAAGGAGAAGGAGAAGGTGAAGTCTGGAGGGTGAATCAGAAGAAGCAAAAGAAGGAGAAGGAGACGATGAAGTCTGGAGGGTGGATCAGAAGAAGTTGAAGAAGGAGAAGGAGAAGGTGAGGTCTGGAGGGTGAATCAGAAGAAGCAGAAGAAGGAGAAGGAGAAGATGAAGTCAGAAGGGTGAATCAAAAGAAGCAGAAGAAGGAGAAGGAGAAGGTGAAGTCTGGAGGGTGAATCAGAAGAAGCAGAAGAAGGAGAAGGAGAAGGTGAAGTCTGGAGGGATAATCAGAAGAAGCAGAAGAAGGAGAAGGAGAAGGTGAAGTCTGGTGGGTGAATCAGAAGAAGTAGAAAAAGGAGAAGGAGAAGGTGAAGTCTGGAGGGTGAATCAGAAGAAGTAGAAGAAGGAGAAGGAGAAGGTGAAGTCAGGAGGGTGAATCAGAAAAAGCAGAAGAAGGAGAAGGAGAAGGTAAAGTCTGGAGGGTGAATCAGAAGAAGCAGAAGAAGGAGAAGGAGAAGATGAAGTCTGGAGGGTGAATCAGAAGAAGTAGATGAAGGAGAAGGAGAAGGTGAAGTCTGGAGGGTGAATCAGAAGAAGCAGAAGAAGGAGAAGGAGAAGGTGAAGACTGGAGGGTGAATCGGAAGAAGGAGAAGAAGGAGAAGGAGAAGGTGAAGTCTGGAGGGTGAATCAGAAGAAGTAGAAGAAGGAGAAGGAGAAGGTGAAGTCTGGAGGGTGAATCAGAAGAAGCAGAAGAAGGAGAAGGAGAAGGTGAAGTCTGGAGGGTGAATCAGAAGAAGCAGAAGAAGGAGAAGGAGAAGATGAAGTCTGGAGGGTGAATCAGAAGAAGCAGAAGAAGGAGAAGGAGAAGGTGAGGTCTGGAGGGTGAATCAGAAGAAGCAGAAGAAGGAGAAGGAGAAGGTGAAGTCTGGAGGGTGAATCAGAAGAAGCAGAAGAAGGAGAAGGAGAAGGTGAAGTCTGGAGGGTGAATCAGAAAAAGCAGAAGAAGGAGAAGGAGAAGGTGAAGTCAGGAGGGTGAATCAGAAGAAGCAGAAGAAGGAGAAGGAGAAGGTGAATTTAGGAGGGTGAATCAGAAGAAGCAGAAGAAGGAGAAGGAGAAGGTGAGGTCAGGGGGGTGAAGCAGAAGAAGTAGAAGAAGGAGAAGGAGAAGGTGAAGTCAGGAGGGTGAAGCAGAAGAAGCAGAAGAAGGAGAAGGAGAAGGTGAAGTCTGGAGGGCGCAGCAGAAGAAGCAGAAGAAGGAGAACGAGAAGGTGAAGTCTGGAGGGTGAAGCAGAAGAAGGAGAAGAAGGAGAAGGAGAAGGTGAAGTCTGGAGGGTGAATCAGAAGAAGTAGAAGAAGGAGAAGGAGAAGGTGAAGTCAGGAGGGTGAAGCAGAAGAAGCAGAAGAAGGTGAAGGAGAAGGTGAAGTCTGGAGGGTGAAGCAGAAGAAGCAGAAGAAGGAGAAGGAGAAGGTGAAGTCTGGAGGGTGAATTAGAAGAAGTAGAAGAAGGAGAAGGAGAAGGTGAAGTCAGGAGGGTGAAGCAGAAGAAGCAGAAGAAGGAGAAGGAGAAGGTGAAGTCTGGAGGGTGAAGCAGAAGAAGCAGAAGAAGGAGAAGGAGAAGGTGAAGTTAGGAGGGTGAATCATAAGAAGTAGAAGAAGGAGAAGGAGAAGGTGAAGTCTGGAGGGTGAATCAGAAGAAGTAGAAGAAGGAGAAGGAGAAGGTGAAGTCTGGAGGGTGAATCAGAAGAAGTAGAAGAAGGAGAAGGAGAAGGTGAAGTCTGGAGGGTGAATCAGAAGAAGCAGAAGAAGGAGAAGGAGAAGGTGAAGTCTGGAGGGAGAAGCAGAAGGCGTAGAAGAAGGAGAAGGAGAAGGTGAAGTCTGGAGGGTGAATCAGAAGAAGTAGAAGAAGGAGAAGGAGAAGGTGAAGTATGGAGGGTGAATCTGAAGAAGTAGAAGAAGGAGAAGGAGAAGGTGAAGTCTGGAGGGTGAATCAGAAGAAGCAGAAGAAGGAGAAGGAGAAGATGAAGTCTGGAGGGTGAATCAGAAGAAGTAGGAGAAGGAGAAGGAGAAGGTGTAGTCTGGAGGGTGAATCAGAAGAAGTAGAAGAAGGAGAAGTAGAAGGTGAAGTCTGGAGGGTGAATCAGAAGAAGCAGAAGAAGGAGAAGGAGAAGGTGAAGTCTGGAGGGTGAATCAGAAAAAGCAGAAGAAGGAGAAGGAGAAGGTGAAATCTGGAGGGTGAATCAGAAGAAGCAGAAGAAGGAAAAGGAGAAGGTGAAGTCTGGAGGGTGAATCAGAAGAAGCAGAAGAAGTAGAAGGAGAAGGTGAACTCTGGAGGGTGAATCAGAAGAAGTAGAAGAAGGAGAAGGAGAAGGTGAAGTCTGGAGGGTGAATCAGAAGAAGCAGAAGAAGGAGAATGAGAAGGTGAAGTCCGGAGGGTGAATCAGGAGAAGCAGAAGAAGGAGAAGGAGAAGGTGAAGTCTGGAGGGTGAATCAGAAGAAGCAGAAGAAGGAGAAGGAGAAGGTGAAGACTGGAGGGTGAATCAGAAGAAGTAGAAGAAGGAGAAGGAGAAGGTGTAGTCTGGAGGGTGAATCAGAAGAAGTAGAAGAAGGAGAAGGAGAAGGCGAAGTCTGGAGGGTGAATCAGAAGAAGCAGAAGAAGGAGAAGGAGAAGGTGAAGTCTGGAGGGTGAATCAGAAGAAGCAAAAGAAGGAGAAGGAGAAGATGAAGTCTGGAGGGTGGATCAGAAGAAGTTGAAGAAGGAGAAGGAGAAGGTGAGGTCTGGAGGGTGAATCAGAAGAAGCAGAAGAAGGAGAAGGAGAAGGTGAAGTCTGAAGGGTGAATCAAAAGAAGCAGAAGAAGGAGAAGGAGAAGGTGAAGTTTGGAGGGTGAATCAGAAGAAGCAGAAGAAGGAGAAGGAGAAGGTGAAGTCTGGAGGGATAATCAGAAGAAGCAGAAGAAGGAGAAGGAGAAGGTGAAGTCTGGTGGGTGAATCAGAAGAAGTAGAAAAAGGAGAAGGAGAAGGTGAAGTCTGGAGGGTGAATCAGAAGAAGTAGAAGAAGGAGAAGGAGAAGGTGAAGTCAGGAGGGTGAATCAGAAAAAGCAGAAGAAGGAGAAGGAGAAGGTAAAGTCTGGAGGGTGAATCAGAAGAAGCAGAAGAAGGAGAAGGAGAAGATGAAGTCTGGAGGGTGAATCAGAAGAAGTAGATGAAGGAGAAGGAGAAGGTGAAGTCTGGAGGGTGAATCAGAAGAAGCAGAAGAAGGAGAAGGAGAAGGTAAAGTCTGGAGGGTGAATCAGAAGAAGCAGAAGAAGGAGAAGGAGGAGGTGAAGTCTGGAGGGTGAATCAGAAGAAGCAGAATAAGGAGAAGGAGAGGGTGAAGTCAGTAGGGTGAATCAGAAGAAGCAGAAGAAGGAGAAGGAGAAGGTGAAGTCTGGAGGGTGAATCAAAAGAATCAGAAGAAGGAGAAGGAGAAGGTGAAGTCTGGAGGGTGAATCAGAAGAAGCAGAAGAAGGAGAAGGAGAAGGTGAAGACTGGAGGGTGAATCAGAAGAAGTAGAAGAAGGAGAAGGAGAAGGTGAAGTCTGGAGGGTGAATCACAAGAAGCAGAAGAAGGAGAAGGAGAAGATGAAGTCTGGAGGGTGAATCAGAAGAAGTAGAAGAAGAAGAAGGTGAAGGTGAGGTCTGGAGGGTGAATCAGAAGAAGCAGAAGAAGGAGAAGGAGAAGGTGAAGTCTGGAGGGTGAATCAGAAGAAGCAGAAGAAGGAGAAGGAGAAGGTGAAGCCTGGAGGGTGAATCAGAAGAAGGAGAAGAAGGAGAAGGAGAAGGTGAAGTCAGGAGGGTGAATCAGAAGAAGCAGAAGAAGGAGAAGGAGAAGATGATTTCAGGAGGGTGAAGCAGAAGAAGCAGGCGAAGGAGAAGGAGAAGGTGAAGTCTGGAGGGTGAATCAGAAGAAGTAGAAGAAGGAGAAGGAGAAGGTGAAGTCAGGAGGGTGAAGCAGAAGAAGCAGAAGAAGGAGAAGGAGAAGGTGAAGTCTGGAGGGTGAAGCAGAAGAAGCAGAAGAAGGAGAAGGAGAAGGTGAAGTCTGGAGGGTGAAGCAGAAGAAGCAGAAGAAGGAGAAGGAGAAGTTGAAGTCAGGAGGGTGAATCATAAGAAGTAGAAGAAGGAGAAGGAGAAGGTGAAGTCTGGAGGGTGAATCAGAAGAAGTAGAAGAAGGAGAAGGAGAAGGTGAAGTCTGGAGGGTGAATCAGAAGAAGTAGAAGAAGGAGAAGGAGAAGGTGAAGTCTGGAGGGTGAATCAGAAGAAGCAGAAGAAGGAGAAGGAGAAGGTGAAGTCTGGAGGGTGAATCAGAAGAAGTAGAAGAAGGAGAAGGAGAAGGTGAAGTCTGGAGGGTGAATCAGAAGAAGCACAAGAAGGAGAAGGAGAAGGTGAAATCTGGAGGGTGAATCAGAAGAAGCAGAAGAAGGAGAAGGAGAAGATGAAGTCTGGAGGGTGAATCAGAAGAAGTAGAAGAAGAAGAAGGAGAAGGTGAGGTCTGGAGCGTGAATCAGAAGAAGCAGAAGAAGGAGAAGGAGAAGGTGAAGTTAGGAGGGTGAATCATAAGAAGTAGAAGAAGGAGAAGGAGAAGGTGAAGTCTGGAGGGTGAATCAGAAGAAGTAGAAGAAGGAGAAGGAGAAGGTGAAGTCTGTGGGGTGAATCAGAAGAAGTAGAAGAAGGAGAAGGAGAAGGTGAAGTCTGGAGGGTGAATCAGAAGAAGCAGAAGAAGGAGAAGGAGAAGTTGAAGTCTGGAGGGAGAAGCAGAAGACGTAGAAGAAGGAGAAGGAGAAGGTGAAGTCTGGAGGGTGAATCAGAAGAAGTAGAAGAAGGAGAAGGAGAAGGTGAAGTCTGGAGGGTGAATCTGAAGAAGTAGAAGAAGGAGAAGGAGAAGGTGAAGTCTGGAGGGTGAATCAGAAGAAGCACAAGAAGGAGAAGGAGAAGGTGAAGTCTGGAGGGTGAATCAGAAGAAGTAGAAGAAGGAGAAGGAGAAGGTGTAGTCTGGAGGGTGAATCAGAAGAAGTAGACGAAGGAGAAGGAGAAGGTGAAGTCTGGAGGGTGAATCAGAAGAAGCAGAAGAAGGAGAAGGAGAAGGTGAAGTCTGGAGGGTGAATCAGAAGAAGTAGAAGAAGGAGAAGGAGAAGGTGAAGTCTGGAGGGTGAATCAGAAGAAGCAGAAGAAGGAGAAGGAGAAGGTGAAGTCTGGAGGGTGAATCAGAAAAAGCAGAAGAAGGAGAAGGAGCAGGTGAAATCTGGAGGGTGAATCAGAAGAAGCAGAAGAAGGAAAAGGAGAAGGTGAAGTCTGGAGGGTGAATCAGAAAAAGTAGAAGAAGGAGAAGGAGAAGGTGAAGTCTGGAGGGTGAATCAGAAGAAGCAGAAGAAGGAGAATGAGAAGGTGAAGTCCGGAGGGTGAATCAGGAGAAGCAGAAGAAGGAGAAGGAGAAGGTGAAGTCTGGAGGGTGAATCAGAAGAAGCAGAAGAAGGAGAAGGAGAAGGTGAAGACTGGAGGGTGAATCAGAAGAAGTAGAAGAAGGAGAATGAGAAGGTGTAGTCTGGAGGGTGAATCAGAAGAAGTAGAAGAAGGAGAAGGAGAAGGCGAAGTCTGGAGGGTGAATCAGAAGAAGCAGAAGAAGGAGAAGGAGAAGGTGAAGTCTGGAGGGTGAATCAGAAGAAGCAAAAGAAGGAGAAGGAGAAGATGAAGTCTGGAGGGTGAATCAGAAGAAGTTGAAGAAGGAGAAGGAGAAGGTGAGGTCTGGAGGGTGAATCAGAAGAATCAGAAGAAGGAGAAGGAGAAGGTGATGTCTGAAGGGTGAATCAAAAGAAGCAGAAGAAGGAGAAGGAGAAGGTGAAGTCTGGAGGGTGAATCAGAAGAAGCAGAAGAAGGAGAAGGAGAAGGTGAAGTCTGGAGGGATAATCAGAAGAAGCAGAAGAAGGAGAAGGAGAAGGTGAAGTCTGGTGGGTGAATCAGAAGAAGTAGAAAAAGGAGAAGGAGAAGGTGAAGTCTGGAGGGTGAATCAGAAGAAGTAGAAGAAGGAGAAGGAGAAGGTGAAGTCAGGAGGGTGAATCAGAAAAAGCAGAAGAAGGAGAAGGAGAAGGTAAAGTCTGGAGGGTGAATCAGAAGAAGCAGAAGAAGGAGAAGGAGAAGATGATGTCTGGAGGGTGAATCAGAAGAAGTAGATGAAGGAGAAGGAGAAGGTGAAGTCTGGAGGGTGAATCAGAAGAAGCAGAAGAAGGAGAAGGAGAAGGTAAAGTCTGGAGGGTGAATCAGAAGAAGCAGAAGAAGGAGAAGGAGAAGGTGAAGTCTGGAGGGTGAATCAGAAGAAGCAGAATAAGGAGAAGGAGAGGGTGAAGTCAGGAGGGTGAATCAGAAGAAGCAGAAGAAGGAGAAGGAGAAGGTGAAGTCTGGAGGGTAAATCAAAAGAATCAGAAGAAGGAGAAGGAGAAGGTGAAGTCTGGAGGGTGAATCAGAAGAAGCAGAAGAAGGAGAAGGAGAAGGTGAAGACTGGAGGGTGAATCAGAAGAAGTAGAAGAAGGAGAAGGAGAAGGTGAAGTCTGGAGGGTGAATCAGAAGATGTAAAAGAAGGAGAAGGAGAAGGTGAAGTCTGGAGGGTGAATCAGAAGAAGTAAAAGAAGGAGAAGGAGAAGGTGAAGTCTGGAGGGTGAATCAGATGAAGCAGAAGAAGGAGAAGGAGAAGATGAAGTCTGGAGGGTGAATCAGAAGAAGTAGAAGAAGAAGAAGGAGAAGGTGAGGTCTGGAGGGTGAATCAGAAGAAGCAGAAGAAGGAGAAGGAGAAGGTGAAGTCTGGAGGGTGAATCAGAAGAAGCAGAAGAAGGAGAAGGAGAAGGTGAAGTCTGGAGGGTGAATCAGAAGAAGCAGAAGAAGGAGAAGGAGAAGGTGAAGTCAGGAGGGTGAATCAGAAGAAGCAGAAGAAGGAGAAGGAGAAGGTGAAGTCAGGAGGGTGAAGCAGAAGAAGCAGGTGAAGGAGAAGGAGAAGGTGAAGTCTGGAGGGTGAATCAGAACAAGTAGAAGAAGGAGAAGGAGAAGGTGAAGTCAGGAGGGTGAAGCAGAAGAAGCAGAAGAAGGAGAAGGAGAAGGTGAAGTCTGGAGGGTGAAGCAGAAGAAGCAGAAGAAGGAGAAGGAGAAGGTGAAGTCTGGAGGGTGAAGCAGAAGAAGCAGAAGAAGGAGAAGGAGAAGGTGAGGTCAGGAGGGTGAATCATAAGAAGTAGAAGAAGGAGATGGAGAAGGTGAAGTCTGGAGGTTGAATCAGAAGAAGTAGAAGAAGGAGAAGGAGAAGGTGAAGTCTGGAGGGTGAATCAGAAGAAGTAGAAGAAGGAGAAGGAGAAGGTGAAGTCTGGAGGGTGAATCAGAAGAAGCAGAAGAAGGAGAAGGAGAAGGTGAAGTCTGGAGGGTGAATCAGAAGAAGTAGAAGAAGGAGAAGGAGAAGGTGAAGTCTGGAGGGTGAATCAGAAGAAGTAGAAGAAGGAGAAGGAGAAGGTGAAGTCTGGAGGGTGAAGCAGAAGAAGTAGAAGAAGGAGAAGGAGAAGGTGAAGTCAGGAGGGTGAATCAGAAGAGGTAGAAGAAGGAGAAGGAGAAGGTGAAGTCAGGAGGGTGAATCAGAAGAAGCAGAAGAAGGAGAAGAAGAAGGTGAAGTCTGGAGGGTGAATCAGAAGAATCAGAAGAAGGAGAAGGAGAAGGTGAAGTCTGGAGGGTGAATCAGAAGAAGCAGAAGAAAGAGAAGGAGAAGGTGAAGTCTGGAGGGTGAATCAGAAGAAGTAGAAGAAGGAGAAGGAGAAGGTGAAGTCTGGAGGGTGAATCAGAAGAAGTAGAAGAAGGAGAAGGAGAAGGTGAAGTCTGGAGGGTGAAGCAGAAGAAGTAGAAGAAGGAGAAGGAGAAGGTGAAGTCAGGAGGGTGAACCAGAAGAAGTAGAATAAGGAGAAGGAGAAGGTGAAGTCAGGAGGGTGAATCAGAAGAAGCAGAAGAAGGAGAAGGAGAAGGTGAAGTCTGGAGGGTGAATCAGAAGAAGTAGAAGAAGGAGAAGGAGAAGGTGTTGTCTGGAGGGTGAATCAGAAGAAGTAGACGAAGGAGAAGGAGAAGGTGAAGTCTGGAGGGTGAATCAGAAGAAGCAGAAGAAGGAGAAGGAGAAGGTGAAGTCTGGAGGGTGAATCAGAAGAAGCAGAAGAAGGAGAAGGAGAATGTGAAGTCTGGAGGGTGAATCAGAAGAAGCAGAATAAGGAGAAGGAGAAGGTGAAGTCTGGAGGGTGAATCAGAAGAAGCAGAAAAAGGAGAAGGAGACGGTGAAGTCTGAAGGGTGAATCAGAAGAAGTAGAAGAAGGAGAAGGAGAAGGTGAAGTCTGGAGGGTGAAGCAGAAGAAGTAGAAGAAGGAGAAGGAGAAGGTGAAGTCAGGAGGGTGAATCAGAAGAAGTAGAAGAAGGAGAAGGAGAAGGTGAAGTCAGGAGGGTGAATCAGAAGAAGTAGAAGAAGGAGAAGGAGAAGGTGATGTCTGGAGGGTGAATCAGAAGAAGTAGAAGAAGGAGAAGGAGAAGGTGATGTCTGGAGGGTGAATCAGAAGAAGCAGAAGAAGGAGAAGGAGAAGGTGAAGTCAGGAAGGTGAATCAGAAGAAGCAGAAGAAGGAGAAGGAGAAGATGAAGTCTGGAGGGTGAATCAGAAGAAGTAGAAGAAGGAGAAGGAGAAGGTGAGGTCTGGAGGGTGAATCAGAAGAAGCAGAAGAAGGAGAAGGAGAAGGTGAAGTCTGGAGGGTGAATCAGAAGAAGCAGAAGAAAGAGAAGGAGAAGGTGAAGTCTGGAGGGTGAATCAGAAGAAGCAGAAGAAGGAGAAGGAGAAGGTGAAGTCAGGAGGGTGAATCAGAAGAAGGAGAAGGAGAAGGTGAAGTTAGGAGGGTGAATCAGAAGAAGCAGAAGAAGGAGAAGGAGCAGGTGATGTCAGGGGGATGAATCAGAAGAAGTAGAAGAAGGAGAAGGAGAAGGTGAAGTCCGGACGGAGAAGCAGAAGAAGCAGAAGAAGGAGAAGTAGAAGGTGAAGTCTGGAGGGTGAATCAGAAGAAGTAGAAGAAGGAGAAGGAGAAGGTCAAGTCTGGAGGGTGAATCAGAAGAAGTAGAAGAAGGAGAAGGAGAAGGTGAAGTCTGGAGGGTGAAGCAGAAGAAGTAGAAGAAGGAGAAAGAGAAGGTGAAGTCAGGAGGGTGAATCAGAAGAGGTAGAAGAAGGAGATGGAGAAGGTGAAGTCAGGAGGGTGAATCAGAAGAAGCAGAAGAAGGAGAAGAAGAAGGTGAAGTCTGGAGGGTGAATCAGAAGAATCAGAAGAAGGAGAAGGAGAAGGTGAAGTCTGGAGGGTGAATCAGAAGAAGCAGAAGAAAGAGAAGGAGAAGGTGAAGTCTGGAGGGTGAATCAGAAGAAGTAGAAGAAGGAGAAGGAGAAGGTGAAGTCTGGAGTGTGAATCAGAAGAAGCAGAAGAAGGAGAAGGAGAAGGTGAAGTCTGGAGGGTGAATCAGAAGAAGCAGAATAAGGAGAAGGAGAAGGTGAAGTCTGGAGGGTGAATCAGAAGAAGCAGAAGAAGGAGAAGGAGAAGGTGAAGTCTGGAGGGTGAATCAGAAGAAGTAGAAGAAGGAGAAGGAGAAGGTGAAGTCTGGAGGGTGAAGCAGAAGAAGTAGAAGAAGGAGAAGGAGAAGGTGAAGTCAGGAGGGTGAATCAGAAGAAGTAGAAGAAGGAGAAGGAGAAGAATAAGTCAGGAGGGTGAAGCAGAAGAAGTAGAAGAAGGAGAAGGAGAAGGTGAAGTCAGGATGGTGAATCAGAAGAAGTAGAAGAAGAAGAAGGAGAAGGTGAAGTCAGGAGGGTGAATCAGAAGAAGCAGAAGAAGGAGAAGGAGAAGGTGAAGTCTGGAGGGTGAATCAGAAGAATCAGAAGAAGGAGAAGTAGAAGGTGAAGTCTGGAGGGTGAATCAGAAGAAGCAGAAGAAAGAGAAGGAGAAGGTGAAGTCTGGAGGGTGAAGCAGAAGAAACAGAAGAAGGAGAAGGAGAAGGTGAAGACTGGAGGGTGAATCAGAAGAAGTAGAAGAAGGAGAAGGAGAAGGTGAAGTCTGGAGGGTGAATCAGAAGAAGTAGAAGAAGGAGAAGGAGAAGGTGAAGTCTGGAGGGTGAATCAGAAGAAGCAGAAGAAGGAGAAGGAGAAGGAGAAGTCTGGAGGGTGAATCAGAAGAAGCAGAAGAAGGAGAAGGAGAAGGTGAAGTCTGGAGGGTGAAGCAGAAGAAGTAGAAGAAAGAGAAGGAGAAGGTGAAGTCAGGAGGGTGAATCAGAAGAAGTAGAAGAAGGAGAAGGAGAAGGTGAAGTCAGGAGGATGAATCAGAAGAAGCAGAAGAAGGAGAAGGAGAAGGTGAAGTCTGGAGGGTGAATCAGAAGAATCAGAAGAAGGAGAAGGAGAAGGTGAAGTCCGGAGGGTGAATCAGAAGAAGCCGAAGAAGGAGAAGGAGAAGGTGAAGTCTGGAGGGTGAATCGGAAGAAGCAGAAGAAGGAGAAGGAGAAGGTGAAGTCAGGAGGGTGAATCAGAAGAAGCAGAAGAAGGAGAAGGAGAAGGTGAAGTTAGGAGGGTGAATCAGAAGAAGCAGAAGAAGGAGAAGGAGCAGGTGATGTCAGCGGGATGAAGCAGAAGAAGTAGAAGAAGGAGAAGGAGAAGGTGAAGTCAGGACGGTGAAGCAGAAGAAGCAGAAGAAGGAGAAGGAGAAGGTGAAGTCAGGAGGGTGAATCAGAAGAAGCAGAAGAAGGAGAAGGAGAAGGTGAAGTCTGGAGGGTGAATCAGAAGAAGTAGAAGAAGGAGAAGGAGAAGGTGAAGTCTGGAGGGTGAAGCAGAAGAAGTAGAAGAAGGAGAAGGAGAAGGTGAAGTCAGGAGGGTGAACCAGAAGAAGTAGAATAAGGAGAAGGAGAAGGTGAAGTCAGGAGGGTGAATCAGAAGAAGCAGAAGAAGGAGAAGGAGAAGGTGAAGTCTGGAGGGTGAATCAGAAGAAGTAGAAGAAGGAGAAGGAGAAGGTGTTGTCTGGAGGGTGAATCAGAAGAAGTAGACGAAGGAGAAGGAGAAGGTGAAGTCTGGAGGGTGAATCAGAAGAAGCAGAAGAAGGAGAAGGAGAAGGTGAAGTCTGGAGGGTGAATCAGAAGAAGCAGAAGAAGGAGAAGGAGAATGTGAAGTCTGGAGGGTGAATCAGAAGAAGCAGAATAAGGAGAAGGAGAAGGTGAAGTCTGGAGGGTGAATCAGAAGAAGCAGAAAAAGGAGAAGGAGAAGGTGAAGTCTGAAGGGTGAATCAGAAGAAGTAGAAGAAGGAGAAGGAGAAGGTGAAGTCTGGAGGGTTAAGCAGAAGAAGTAGAAGAAGGAGAAGGAGAAGGTGAAGTCAGGAGGGTGAATCAGAAGAAGTAGAAGAAGGAGAAGGAGAAGGTGAAGTCAGGAGGGTGAATCAGAAGAAGTAGAAGAAGGAGAAGGAGAAGGTGATGTCTGGAGGGTGAATCAGAAGAAGTAGAAGAAGGAGAAGGAGAAGGTGAAGTCTGGAGGGTGAATCAGAAGAAGTAAAAGAAGGAGAAGGAGAAGGTGAGGTCTGGAGGGTGAATCAGAAGAAGTAAAAGAAGGAGAAGGAGAAGGTGAAGTCTGGAGGGTGAATCAGATGAAGCAGAAGAAGGAGAAGGAGAAGATGAAGTCTGGAGGGTGAATCAGAAGAAGTAGAAGAAGAAGAAGGAGAAGGTGAGGTCTGGAGGGTGAATCAGAAGAAGCAGAAGAAGGAGAAGGAGAAGGTGAAGTCTGGAGGGTGAATCAGAAGAAGCAGAAGAAGGAGAAGGAGAAGGTGAAGTCTGGAGGGTGAATCAGAAGAAGCAGAAGAAGGAGAAGGAGAAGGTGAAGTCAGGAGGGTGAATCAGAAGAAGCAGAAGAAGGAGAAGGAGAAGGTGAAGTCAGGAGGGTGAAGCAGAAGAAGCAGGTGAAGGAGAAGGAGAAGGTGAAGTCTGGAGGGTGAATCAGAAGAAGTAGAAGAAGGAGAAGGAGAAGGTGAAGTCAGGAGGGTGAAGCAGAAGAAGCAGAAGAAGGAGAAGGAGAAGGTGAAGTCTGGAGGGTGAAGCAGAAGAAGCAGAAGAAGGAGAAGGAGAAGGTGAAGTCTGGAGGGTGAAGCAGAAGAAGCAGAAGAAGGAGAAGGAGAAGGTGAAGTCAGGAGGGTGAATCATAAGAAGTAGAAGAAGGAGATGGAGAAGGTGAAGTCTGGAGGTTGAATCAGAAGAAGTAGAAGAAGGAGAAGGAGAAGGTGAAGTCTGGAGGGTGAATCAGAAGAAGTAGAAGAAGGAGAAGGAGAAGGTGAAGTCTGGAGGGTGAATCAGAAGAAGCAGAAGAAGGAGAAGGAGAAGGTGAAGTCTGGAGGGTGAATCAGAAGAAGTAGAAGAAGGAGAAGGAGAAGGTGAAGTCTGGAGGGTGAATCAGAAGAAGTAGAAGAAGGAGAAGGAGAAGGTGAAGTCTGGAGGGTGAAGCAGAAGAAGCAGAAGAAGGAGAAGGAGAAGGTGAAGTCAGGAGGGTGAATCAGAAGAGGTAGAAGAAGGAGAAGGAGAAGGTGAAGTCATGAGGGTGAATCAGAAGAATCAGAAGAAGGAGAAGAAGAAGGTGAAGTCTGGAGGGTGAATCAGAAGAATCAGAAGAAGGAGAAGGAGAAGGTGAAGTCTGGAGGGTGAATCAGAAGAAGCAGAAGAAAGAGAAGGAGAAGTTGAAGTCTGGAGGGTGAATCAGAAGAAGTAGAAGAAGGAGAAGGAGAAGGTGAAGTCTGGAGGGTGAATCAGAAGAAGTAGAAGAAGGAGAAGGAGAAGGTGAAGTCTGGAGGGTGAAGCAGAAGAAGTAGAAGAAGGAGAAGGAGAAGGTGAAGTCAGGAGGGTGAACCAGAAGAAGTAGAATAAGGAGAAGGAGAAGGTGAAGTCAGGAGGGTGAATCAGAAGAAGCAGAAGAAGGAGAAGGAGAAGGTGAAGTCTGGAGGGTGAATCAGAAGAAGTAGAAGAAGGAGAAGGAGAAGGTGTTGTCTGGAGGGTGAATCAGAAGAAGTAGACGAAGGAGAAGGAGAAGGTGAAGTCTGGAGGGTGAATCAGAAGAAGCAGAAGAAGGAGAAGGAGAAGGTGAAGTCTGGAGGGTGAATCAGAAGAAGCAGAAGAAGGAGAAGGAGAATGTGAAGTCTGGAGGGTGAATCAGAAGAAGCAGAATAAGGAGAAGGAGAAGGTGAAGTCTGGAGGGTGAATCAGAAGAAGCAGAAAAAGGAGAAGGAGAAGGTGAAGTCTGAAGGGTGAATCAGAAGAAGTAGAAGAAGGAGAAGGAGAAGGTGAAGTCTGGAGGGTGAAGCAGAAGAAGTAGAAGAAGGAGAAGGAGAAGGTGAAGTCAGGAGGGTGAATCAGAAGAAGTAGAAGAAGGAGAAGGAGAAGGTGAAGTCAGGAGGGTGAATCAGAAGAAGTAGAAGAAGGAGAAGGAGAAGGTGATGTCTGGAGGGTGAATCAGAAGAAGTAGAAGAAGGAGAAGGAGAAGGTGATGTCTGGAGGGTGAATCAGAAGAAGCAGAAGAAGGAGAAGGAGAAGGTGAAGTCAGGAGGGTGAATCAGAAGAAGCAGAAGAAGGAGAAGGAGAAGATGAAGTCTGGAGGGTGAATCAGAAGAAGTAGAAGAAGGAGAAGGAGAAGGTGAGGTCTGGAGGGTGAATCAGAAGAAGCAGAAGAAGGAGAAGGAGAAGGTGAAGTCTGGAGGGTGAATCAGAAGAAGCAGAAGAAAGAGAAGGAGAAGGTGAAGTCTGGAGGGTGAATCAGAAGAAGCAGAAGAAGGAGAAGGAGAAGGTGAAGTCAGGAGGGTGAATCAGAAGAAGGAGAAGGAGAAGGTGAAGTTAGGAGGGTGAATCAGAAGAAGCAGAAGAAGGAGAAGGAGCAGGTGATGTCAGGGGGATGAAGCAGAAGAAGTAGAAGAAGGAGAAGGAGAAGGTGAAGTCCGGACGGTGAAGCAGAAGAAGCAGAAGAAGGAGAAGGAGAAGGTGAAGTCTGGAGGGTGAATCAGAAGAAGTAGAAGAAGGAGAAGGAGAAGGTCAAGTCTGGAGGGTGAATCAGAAGAAGTAGAAGAAGGAGAAGGAGAAGGTGAAGTCTGGAGGGTGAAGCAGAAGAAGTAGAAGAAGGAGAAGGAGAAGGTGAAGTCAGGAGGGTGAATCAGAAGAGGTAGAAGAAGGAGAAGGAGAAGGTGAAGTCAGGAGGGTGAATCAGAAGAAGCAGAAGAAGGAGAAGAAGAAGGTGAAGTCTGGAGGGTGAATCAGAAGAATCAGAAGAAGGAGAAGGAGAAGGTGAAGTCTGGAGGGTGAATCAGAAGAAGCAGAAGAAAGAGAAGGAGAAGGTGAAGTCTGGAGGGTGAATCAGAAGAAGTAGAAGAAGGAGAAGGAGAAGGTGAAGTCTGGAGTGTGAATCAGAAGAAGCAGAAGAAGGAGAAGGAGAAGGTGAAGTCTGGAGGGTGAATCAGAAGAAGCAGAATAAGGAGAAGGAGCAGGTGAAGTCTGGAGGGTGAATCAGAAGAAGCAGAAGAAGGAGAAGGAGAAGGTGAAGTCTGGAGGGTGAACCAGAAGAAGTAGAAGAAGGAGAAGGAGAAGGTGAAGTCTGGAGGGTGAAGCAGAAGAAGTAGAAGAAGAAGGTGAAGTCAGGAGGGTGAATCAGAAGAAGTAGAAGAAGGAGAAGGAGAAGGTGAAGTCAGTAGGGTGAAGCAGAAGAAGTAGAAGAAGGAGAAGGAGAAGGTGAAGTCAGGATGGTGAATCAGAAGAAGTAGAAGAAGAAGAAGGAGAAGGTGAAGTCAGGAGGGTGAATCAGAAGAAGCAGAAGAAGGAGAAGGAGAAGGTGAAGTCTGGAGGGTGAATCAGAAGAATCAGAAGAAGGAGAAGTAGAAGGTGAAGTCTGGAGGGTGAATCAGAAGAAGCAGAAGAAAGAGAAGGAGAAGGTGAAGTCTGGAGGGTGAAGCAGAAGAAACAGAAGAAGGAGAAGGAGAAGGTGAAGACTGGAGGGTGAATCAGAAGAAGTAGAAGAAGGAGAAGGAGAAGGTGAAGTCTGGAGGGTGAATCAGAAGAAGTAGAAGAAGGAGAAGGAGAAGGTGAAGTCTGGAGGGTGAATCAGAAGAAGCAGAAGAAGGAGAAGGAGAAGGAGAAGTCTGGAGGGTGAATCAGAAGAAGCAGAAGAAGGAGAAGGAGAAGGTGAAGTCTGGAGGGTGAAGCAGAAGAAGTAGAAGAAAGAGAAGGAGAAGGTGAAGTCAGGAGGGTGAATCAGAAGAAGTAGAAGAAGGAGAAGGAGAAGGTGAAGTCAGGAGGGTGAATCAGAAGAAGCAGAAGAAGGAGAAGGAGAAGGTGAAGTCTGGAGGGTGAATCAGAAGAATCAGAAGAAGGAGAAGGAGAAGGTGAAGTCTGGAGGGTGAATCAGAAGAAGCCGAAGAAGGAGAAGGAGAAGGTGAAGTCTGGAGGGTGAATCGGAAGAAGCAGAAGAAGGAGAAGGAGAAGGTGAAGTCAGGAGGGTGAATCAGAAGAAGCAGAAGAAGGAGAAGGAGAAGGTGAAGTTAGGAGGGTGAATCAGAAGAAGCAGAAGAAGGAGAAGGAGCAGGTGATGTCAGCGGGATGAAGCAGAAGAAGTAGAAGAAGGAGAAGGAGAAGGTGAAGTCAGGACGGTGAAGCAGAAGAAGCAGAAGAAGGAGAAGGAGAATGTGAAGTCTGGAGGGTGAATCAGAAGAAGCAGAAGAAGGAGAAGGAGAAGGTGAAGTCTGGAGGGTGAATCAGAAGAAGCAGAAGAAGGAGAAGGAGAAGGTGAAGTCAGGAGGGTGAATCAGAAGAAGCAGAAGAAGGAGAAGGAGAAGGTGAAGTCAGGAGGGTGAAGCAGAAGAAGCAGGTGAAGGAGAAGGAGAAGGTGAAGTCTGGAGGGTGAATCAGAAGAAGTAGAAGAAGGAGAAGGAGAAGGTGAAGTCAGGAGGGTGAAGCAGAAGAAGCAGAAGAAGGAGAAGGAGAAGGTGAAGTCTGGAGGGTGAAGCAGAAGAAGCAGAAGAAGGAGAAGGAGAAGGTGAAGTCTGGAGGGTGAAGCAGAAGAAGCAGAAAAAGGAGAAGGAGAAGGTGAAGTCAGGAGGGTGAATCATAAGAAGTAGAAGAAGGAGATGGAGAAGGTGAAGTCTGGAGGTTGAATCAGAAGAGGTAGAAGAAGGAGAAGGAGAAGGTGAAGTCAGGAGGGTGAATCAGAAGAAGCAGAAGAAGGAGAAGGAGAAGATGAAGTCTGGAGGGTGAATCAGAAGAAGTAGAAGAAGGAGAAGGAGAAGGTGAAGTCTGGAGGGTGAATCAGAAGAAGCAGAAGAAAGAGAAGGAGAAGGTGAAGTCTGGAGGGTGAATCAGAAGAAGCAGAAGAAGGAGAAGGAGAAGGTGAAGTCAGGAGGGTGAATCAGAAGAAGGAGAAGGAGAAGGTGAAGTTAGGAGGGTGAATCAGAAGAAGTAGAAGAAGGAGAAGGAGAAGGTGAAGTCTGGAGTGTGAATCAGAAGAAGCAGAAGAAGGAGAAGGAGAAGGTGAAGTCTGGAGGGTGAATCAGAAGAAGCAGAATAAGGAGAAGGAGAAGGTGAAGTCTGGAGGGTGAATCAGAAGAAGCAGAAGAAGGAGAAGGAGAAGATGAAGTCTGGAGGGTGAACCAGAAGAAGTAGAAGAAGGAGAAGGAGAAGGTGAAGTCTGGAGGGTGAAGCAGAAGAAGTAGAAGAAGGAGAAGGAGAAGGTGAAGTCAGGAGGGTGAATCAGAAGAAGTAGAAGAAGGAGAAGGAGAAGGTGAAGTCAGTAGGGTGAAGCAGAAGAAGTAGAAGAAGGAGAAGGAGAAGGTGAAGTCAGGATGGTGAATCAGAAGAAGTAGAAGAAGAAGAAGGAGAAGGTGAAGTCAGGAGGGTGAATCAGAAGAAGCAGAAGAAGGAGAAGGAGAAGGTGAAGTCTGGAGGGTGAATCAGAAGAATCAGAAGAAGGAGAATTAGAAGGTGAAGTCTGGAGGGTGAATCAGAAGAAGCAGAAGAAAGAGAAGGAGAAGGTGAAGTCTGGAGGGTGAAGCAGAAGAAACAGAAGAAGGAGAAGGAGAAGGTGAAGACTGGAGGGTGAATCAGAAGAAGTAGAAGAAGGAGAAGGAGAAGGTGAAGTCTGGAGGGTGAATCAGAAGAAGTAGAAGAAGGAGAAGGAGAAGGTGAAGTCTGGAGGGTGAATCAGAAGAAGCAGAAGAAGGAGAAGGAGAAGGAGAAGTCTGGAGGGTGAATCAGAAGAAGCAGAAGAAGGAGAAGGAGAAGGTGAAGTCTGGAGGGTGAAGCAGAAGAAGTAGAAGAAAGAGAAGGAGAAGGTGAAGTCAGGAGGGTGAATCAGAAGAAGTAGAAGAAGGAGAAGGAGAAGGTGAAGTCAGGAGGGTGAATCAGAAGAAGCAGAAGAAGGAGAAGGAGAAGGTGAAGTCTGGAGGGTGAATCAGAAGAATCAGAAGAAGGAGAAGGAGAAGGTGAAGTCTGGAGGGTGAATCAGAAGAAGCCGAAGAAGGAGAAGGAGAAGGTGAAGTCTGGAGGGTGAATCGGAAGAAGCAGAAGAAGGAGAAGGAGAAGGTGAAGTCAGGAGGGTGAATCAGAAGAAGCAGAAGAAGGAGAAGGAGAAGGTGAAGTTAGGAGGGTGAATCAGAAGAAGCAGAAGAAGGAGAAGGAGCAGGTGATGTCAGCGGGATGAAGCAGAAGAAGTAGAAGAAGGAGAAGGAGAAGGTGAAGTCAGGACGGTGAAGCAGAAGAAGCAGAAGAAGGAGAAGGAGAATGTGAAGTCTGGAGGGTGAATCAGAATAAGTAGAAGAAGGAGAAGGAGAAGGTCAAGTCTGGAGGGTGAATCAGAAGAAGCAGAAGAAGGAGAAGGAGAAGGTGAAGTCTGGAGGGTGAATCAGAAGAAGCAGAAGAAGGAGAAGGAGAAGGTGAAGTCTGGAGGGTGAATCAGAAGAAGCAGAAGAAGGAGAAGGAGAAGGTGAAGTCAGGAGGGTGAATCAGAAGAAGCAGAAGAAGGAGAAGGAGAAGGTGAAGTCAGGAGGGTGAAGCAGAAGAAGCAGGTGAAGGAGAAGGAGAAGGTGAAGTCTGGAGGGTGAATCAGAAGAAGTAGAAGAAGGAGAAGGAGGAGGTGAAGTCAGGAGGGTGAAGCAGAAGAAGCAGAAGAAGGAGAAGGAGAAGGTGAAGTCAGGAGGGTGAAGCAGAAGAAGCAGGTGAAGGAGAAGGAGAAGGTGAAGTCTGGAGGGTGAATCAGAAGAAGTAGAAGAAGGAGAAGGAGAAGGTGAAGTCAGGAGGGTGAAGCAGAAGAAGCAGAAGAAGGAGAAGGAGAAGGTGAAGTCTGGAGGGTGAAGCAGAAGAAGCAGAAGAAGGAGAAGGAGAAGGTGAAGTCTGGAGGGTGAAGCAGAAGAAGCAGAAAAAGGAGAAGGAGAAGGTGAAGTCAGGAGGGTGAATCATAAGAAGTAGAAGAAGGAGATGGAGAAGGTGAAGTCTGGAGGTTGAATCAGAAGAGGTAGAAGAAGGAGAAGGAGAAGGTGAAGTCAGGAGGGTGAATCAGAAGAAGCAGAAGAAGGAGAAGGAGAAGATGAAGTCTGGAGGGTGAATCAGAAGAAGTAGAAGAAGGAGAAGGAGAAGGTGAAGTCTGGAGGGTGAATCAGAAGAAGCAGAAGAAAGAGAAGGAGAAGGTGAAGTCTGGAGGGTGAATCAGAAGAAGCAGAAGAAGGAGAAGGAGAAGGTGAAGTCAGGAGGGTGAATCAGAAGAAGGAGAAGGAGAAGGTGAAGTTAGGAGGGTGAATCAGAAGAAGTAGAAGAAGGAGAAGGAGAAGGTGAAGTCTGGAGTGTGAATCAGAAGAAGCAGAAGAAGGAGAAGGAGAAGGTGAAGTCTGGAGGGTGAATCAGAAGAAGCAGAATAAGGAGAAGGAGAAGGTGAAGTCTGGAGGGTGAATCAGAAGAAGCAGAAGAAGGAGAAGGAGAAGGTGAAGTCTGGAGGGTGAACCAGAAGAAGTAGAAGAAGGAGAAGGAGAAGGTGAAGTCTGGAGGGTGAAGCAGAAGAAGTAGAAGAAGGAGAAGGAGAAGGTGAAGTCAGGAGGGTGAATCAGAAGAAGTAGAAGAAGGAGAAGGAGAAGGTGAAGTCAGTAGGGTGAAGCAGAAGAAGTAGAAGAAGGAGAAGGAGAAGGTGAAGTCAGGATGGTGAATCAGAAGAAGTAGAAGAAGAAGAAGGAGAAGGTGAAGTCAGGAGGGTGAATCAGAAGAAGCAGAAGAAGGAGAAGGAGAAGGTGAAGTCTGGAGGGTGAATCAGAAGAATCAGAAGAAGGAGAATTAGAAGGTGAAGTCTGGAGGGTGAATCAGAAGAAGCAGAAGAAAGAGAAGGAGAAGGTGAAGTCTGGAGGGTGAAGCAGAAGAAACAGAAGAAGGAGAAGGAGAAGGTGAAGACTGGAGGGTGAATCAGAAGAAGTAGAAGAAGGAGAAGGAGAAGGTGAAGTCTGGAGGGTGAATCAGAAGAAGTAGAAGAAGGAGAAGGAGAAGGTGAAGTCTGGAGGGTGAATCAGAAGAAGCAGAAGAAGGAGAAGGAGAAGGAGAAGTCTGGAGGGTGAATCAGAAGAAGCAGAAGAAGGAGAAGGAGAAGGTGAAGTCTGGAGGGTGAAGCAGAAGAAGTAGAAGAAAGAGAAGGAGAAGGTGAAGTCAGGAGGGTGAATCAGAAGAAGTAGAAGAAGGAGAAGGAGAAGGTGAAGTCAGGAGGGTGAATCAGAAGAAGCAGAAGAAGGAGAAGGAGAAGGTGAAGTCTGGAGGGTGAATCAGAAGAATCAGAAGAAGGAGAAGGAGAAGGTGAAGTCTGGAGGGTGAATCAGAAGAAGCCGAAGAAGGAGAAGGAGAAGGTGAAGTCTGGAGGGTGAATCGGAAGAAGCAGAAGAAGGAGAAGGAGAAGGTGAAGTCAGGAGGGTGAATCAGAAGAAGCAGAAGAAGGAGAAGGAGAAGGTGAAGTTAGGAGGGTGAATCAGAAGAAGCAGAAGAAGGAGAAGGAGCAGGTGATGTCAGCGGGATGAAGCAGAAGAAGTAGAAGAAGGAGAAGGAGAAGGTGAAGTCAGGACGGTGAAGCAGAAGAAGCAGAAGAAGGAGAAGGAGAATGTGAAGTCTGGAGGGTGAATCAGAATAAGTAGAAGAAGGAGAAGGAGAAGGTCAAGTCTGGAGGGTGAATCAGAAGAAGCAGAAGAAGGAGAAGGAGAAGGTGAAGTCTGGAGGGTGAATCAGAAGAAGCAGAAGAAGGAGAAGGAGAAGGTGAAGTCTGGAGGGTGAATCAGAAGAAGCAGAAGAAGGAGAAGGAGAAGGTGAAGTCAGGAGGGTGAATCAGAAGAAGCAGAAGAAGGAGAAGGAGAAGGTGAAGTCAGGAGGGTGAAGCAGAAGAAGCAGGTGAAGGAGAAGGAGAAGGTGAAGTCTGGAGGGTGAATCAGAAGAAGTAGAAGAAGGAGAAGGAGAAGGTGAAGTCAGGAGGGTGAAGCAGAAGAAGCAGAAGAAGGAGAAGGAGAAGGTGAAGTCTGGAGGGTGAAGCAGAAGAAGCAGAAGAAGGAGAAGGAGAAGGTGAAGTCTGGAGGGTGAAGCAGAAGAAGCAGAAAAAGGAGAAGGAGAAGGTGAAGTCAGGAGGGTGAATCATAAGAAGTAGAAGAAGGAGATGGAGAAGGTGAAGTCTGGAGGTTGAATCAGAAGAAGTAGAAGAAGGAGAAGGAGAAGGTGAAGTCTGGAGGGTGAATCAGAAGAAGTAGAAGAAGGAGAAGGAGAAGGTGAAGTCTGGAGGGTGAATCAGAAGAAGCAGAAGAAGGAGAAGGAGAAGGTGAAGTCTGGAGGGTGAATCAGAAGAAGTAGAAGAAGGAGAAGGAGAAGGTGAAGTCTGGAGGGTGAATCAGAAGAAGTAGAAGAAGGAGAAGGAGAAGGTGAAGTCTGGAGGGTGAAGCAGAAGAAGTAGAAGAAGGAGAAGGAGAAGGTGAAGTCAGGAGGGTGAATCAGAAGAGGTAGAAGAAGGAGAAGGAGAAGGTCAAGTCTGGAGGGTGAATCAGAAGAAGTAGAAGAAGGAGAAGGAGAAGGTGAAGTCTGGAGGGTGAAGCAGAAGAAGTAGAAGAAGGAGAAGGAGAAGGTGAAGTCAGGAGGGTGAATCAGAAGAGGTAGAAGAAGGAGAAGGAGAAGGTGAAGTCAGGAGGGTGAATCAGAAGAAGCAGAAGAAGGAGAAGAAGAAGGTGAAGTCTGGAGGGTGAATCAGAAGAATCAGAAGAAGGAGAAGGAGAAGGTGAAGTCTGGAGGGTGAATCAGAAGAAGCAGAAGAAAGAGAAGGAGAAGGTGAAGTCTGGAGGGTGAATCAGAAGAAGTAGAAGAAGGAGAAGGAGAAGGTGAAGTCTGGAGTGTGAATCAGAAGAAGCAGAAGAAGGAGAAGGAGAAGGTGAAGTCTGGAGGGTGAATCAGAAGAAGCAGAATAAGGAGAAGGAGAAGGTGAAGTCTGGAGGGTGAATCAGAAGAAGCAGAAGAAGGAGAAGGAGAAGGTGAAGTCTGGAGGGTGAATCAGAAGAAGTAGAAGAAGGAGAAGGAGAAGGTGAAGTCTGGAGGGTGAAGCAGAAGAAGTAGAAGAAGGAGAAGGAGAAGGTGAAGTCAGGAGGGTGAATCAGAAGAAGTAGTAGAAGGAGAAGGAGAAGGTGAAGTCAGTAGGGTGAAGCAGAAGAAGTAGAAGAAGGAGAAGGAGAAGGTGAAGTCAGGATGGTGAATCAGAAGAAGTAGAAGAAGAAGAAGGAGAAGGTGAAGTCAGGAGGGTGAATCAGAAGAAGCAGAAGAAGGAGAAGGAGAAGGTGAAGTCTGGAGGGTGAATCAGAAGAATCAGAAGAAGGAGAAGTAGAAGGTGAAGTCTGGAGGGTGAATCAGAAGAAGCAGAAGAAAGAGAAGGAGAAGGTGAAGTCTGGAGGGTGAAGCAGAAGAAACAGAAGAAGGAGAAGGAGAAGGTGAAGACTGGAGGGTGAATCAGAAGAAGTAGAAGAAGGAGAAGGAGAAGGTGAAGTCTCGAGGGTGAATCAGAAGAAGTAGAAGAAGGAGAAGGAGAAGGTGAAGTCTGGAGGGTGAATCAGAAGAAGCAGAAGAAGGAGAAGGAGAAGGAGAAGTCTGGAGGGTGAATCAGAAGAAGCAGAAGAAGGAGAAGGAGAAGGTGAAGTCTGGAGGGTGAAGCAGAAGAAGTAGAAGAAAGAGAAGGAGAAGGTGAAGTCAGGAGGGTGAATCAGAAGAAGTAGAAGAAGGAGAAGGAGAAGGTGAAGTCAGGAGGGTGAATCAGAAGAAGCAGAAGAAGGAGAAGGAGAAGGTGAAGTCTGGAGGGTGAATCAGAAGAATCAGAAGAAGGAGAAGGAGAAGGTGAAGTCTGGAGGGTGAATCAGAAGAAGCCGAAGAAGGAGAAGGAGAAGGTGAAGTCTGGAGGGTGAATCGGAAGAAGCAGAAGAAGGAGAAGGAGAAGGTGAAGTCAGGAGGGTGAATCAGAAGAAGCAGAAGAAGGAGAAGGAGAAGGTGAAGTTAGGAGGGTGAATCAGAAGAAGCAGAAGAAGGAGAAGGAGCAGGTGATGTCAGCGGGATGAAGCAGAAGAAGTAGAAGAAGGAGAAGGAGAAGGTGAAGTCAGGACGGTGAAGCAGAAGAAGCAGAAGAAGGAGAAGGAGAATGTGAAGTCTGGAGGGTGAATCAGAATAAGTAGAAGAAGGAGAAGGAGAAGGTCAAGTCTGGAGGGTGAATCAGAAGAAGCAGAAGAAGGAGAAGGAGAAGGTGAAGTCTGGAGGGTGAATCAGAAGAAGCAGAAGAAGCAGAAGGAGAAGGTGAAGTCTGGAGGGTGAATCAGAAGAAGCAGAAGAAGGAGAAGGAGAAGGTGAAGTCAGGAGGGTGAATCAGAAGAAGCAGAAGAAGGAGAAGGAGAAGGTGAAGTCGGGAGGGTGAAGCAGAAGAAGCAGGTGAAGGAGAAGGTGAAGTCTGGAGGGTGAATCAGAAGAAGCAGAAGAAGGAGAAGGAGAAGGTGAAGTCAGGAGGGTGAAGCAGAAGAAGCAGAAGAAGGAGAAGGAGAAGGTGAAGTCTGGAGGGTGAAGCAGAAGAAGCAGAAGAAGGAGAAGGAGAAGGTGAAGTCTGGAGGGTGAAGCAGAAGAAGCAGAAGAAGGAGAAGGAGAAGGTGAAGTCAGGAGGGTGAATCATAAGAAGTAGAAGAAGGAGATGGAGAAGGTGAAGTCTGGAGGTTGAATCAGAAGAAGTAGAAGAAGGAGAAGGAGAAGGTGAAGTCTGGAGGGTGAATCAGAAGAAGTAGAAGAAGGAGAAGGAGAAGGTGAAGTCTGGAGGGTGAATCAGAAGAAGCAGAAGAAGGAGAAGGAGAAGGTGAAGTCTGGAGGGTGAATCAGAAGAAGTAGAAGAAGGAGAAGGAGAAGGTGAAGTCTGGAGGGTGAATCAGAAGAAGTAGAAGAAGGAGAAGGAGAAGGTGAAGTCTGGAGGGTGAAGCAGAAGAAGTAGAAGAAGGAGAAGGAGAAGGTGAAGTCAGGAGGGTGAGTCAGAAGAGGTAGAAGAAGGAGAAGGAGAAGGTGAAGTCAGGAGGGTGAATCAGAAGAAGCAGAAGAAGGAGAAGAAGAAGGTGAAGTCTGGAGGGTGAATCAGAAGAATCAGAAGAAGGAGAAGGAGAAGGTGAAGTCTGGAGGGTGAATCAGAAGAAGCAGAAGAAAGAGAAGGAGAAGGTGAAGTCAGGAGGGTGAATCAGAAGAAGCAGAAGAAGGAGAAGGAGAAGATGAAGTCTGGAGGGTGAATCAGAAGAAGTAGAAGAAGGAGAAGGAGAAGGTGAGGTCTGGAGGGTGAATCAGAAGAAGCAGAAGAAGGAGAAGGAGAAGGTGAAGTCTGGAGGGTGAATCAGAAGAAGCAGAAGAAAGAGAAGGAGAAGGTGAAGTCTGGAGGGTGAATCAGAAGAAGCAGAAGAAGGAGAAGGAGAAGGTGAAGTCAGGAGGGTGAATGAGAAGAAGGAGAAGGAGAAGGTGAAGTTAGGAGGGTGAATCAGAAGAAGCAGAAGAAGGAGAAGGAGCAGGTGATGTCAGGGGGATGAAGCAGAAGAAGTAGAAGAAGGAGAAGGAGAAGGTGAAGTCCGGACGGTGAAGCAGAAGAAGCAGAAGAAGGAGAAGGAGAAGGTGAAGTCTGGAGGGTGAATCAGAAGAAGTAGAAGAAGGAGAAGGAGAAGGTCAAGTCTGGAGGGTGAATCAGAAGAAGTAGAAGAAGGAGAAGGAGAAGGTGAAGTCTGGAGGGTGAAGCAGAAGAAGTAGAAGAAGGAGAAGGAGAAGGTGAAGTCAGGAGGGTGAATCAGAAGAGGTAGAAGAAGGAGAAGGAGAAGGTGAAGTCAGGAGGGTGAATCAGAAGAAGCAGAAGAAGGAGAAGAAGAAGGTGAAGTCTGGAGGGTGAATCAGAAGAATCAGAAGAAGGAGAAGGAGAAGGTGAAGTCTGGAGGGTGAATCAGAAGAAGCAGAAGAAAGAGAAGGAGAAGGTGAAGTCTGGAGGGTGAATCAGAAGAAGTAGAAGAAGGAGAAGGAGAAGGTGAAGTCTGGAGTGTGAATCAGAAGAAGCAGAAGAAGGAGAAGGAGAAGGTGAAGTCTGGAGGGTGAATCAGAAGAAGCAGAATAAGGAGAAGGAGAAGGTGAAGTCTGGAGGGTGAATCAGAAGAAGCAGAAGAAGGAGAAGGAGAAGGTGAAGTCTGGAGGGTGAATCAGAAGAAGTAGAAGAAGGAGAAGGAGAAGGTGAAGTCTGGAGGGTGAAGCAGAAGAAGTAGAAGAAGGAGAAGGAGAAGGTGAAGTCAGGAGGGTGAATCAGAAGAAGTAGAAGAAGGAGAAGGAGAAGGTGAAGTCAGGAGGGTGAAGCAGAAGAAGTAGAAGAAGGAGAAGGAGAAGGTGAAGTCAGGATGGTGAATCAGAAGAAGTAGAAGAAGAAGAAGGAGAAGGTGAAGTCAGGAGGGTGAATCAGAAGAAGCAGAAGAAGGAGAAGGAGAAGGTGAAGTCTGGAGGGTGAATCAGAAGAATCAGAAGAAGGAGAAGTAGAAGGTGAAGTCTGGAGGGTGAATCAGAAGAAGCAGAAGAAAGAGAAGGAGAAGGTGAAGTCTGGAGGGTGAAGCAGAAGAAACAGAAGAAGGAGAAGGAGAAGGTGAAGACTGGAGGGTGAATCAGAAGAAGTAGAAGAAGGAGAAGGAGAAGGTGAAGTCTGGAGGGTGAATCAGAAGAAGTAGAAGAAGGAGAAGGAGAAGGTGAAGTCTGGAGGGTGAATCAGAAGAAGCAGAAGAAGGAGAAGGAGAAGGAGAAGTCTGGAGGGTGAATCAGAAGAAGCAGAAGAAGGAGAAGGAGAAGGTGAAGTCTGGAGGGTGAAGCAGAAGAAGTAGAAGAAAGAGAAGGAGAAGGTGAAGTCAGGAGGGTGAATCAGAAGAAGTAGAAGAAGGAGAAGGAGAAGGTGAAGTCAGGAGGGTGAATCAGAAGAAGCAGAAGAAGGAGAAGGAGAAGGTGAAGTCTGGAGGGTGAATCAGAAGAATCAGAAGAAGGGAAGGAGAAGGTGAAGTCTGGAGGGTGAATCAGAAGAAGCCGAAGAAGGAGAAGGAGAAGGTGAAGTCTGGAGGGTGAATCGGAAGAAGCAGAAGAAGGAGAAGGAGAAGGTGAAGTCAGGAGGGTGAATCAGAAGAAGCAGAAGAAGGAGAAGGAGAAGGTGAAGTTAGGAGGGTGAATCAGAAGAAGCAGAAGAAGGAGAAGGAGCAGGTGATGTCAGCGGGATGAAGCAGAAGAAGTAGAAGAAGGAGAAGGAGAAGGTGAAGTCAGGACGGTGAAGCAGAAGAAGCAGAAGAAGGAGAAGGAGAATGTGAAGTCTGGAGGGTGAATCAGAATAAGTAGAAGAAGGAGAAGGAGAAGGTCAAGTCTGGAGGGTGAATCAGAAGAAGTAGAAGAAGGAGAAGGAGAAGGTGAAGTCTGGAGGGTGAAACAGAAGAAGTAGAAGAAGGAGAAGGAGAAGGTGAAGTCAGGAGGGTGAACCAGAAGAAGTAGAATAAGGAGAAGGAGAAGGTGAAGTCAGGAGGGTGAATCAGAAGAAGCAGAAGAAGGAGAAGGAGAAGGTGAAGTCTGGAGGGTGAATCAGAAGAAGTAGAAGAAGGAGAAGGAGAAGGTGTTGTCTGGAGGGTGAATCAGAAGAAGTAGACGAAGGAGAAGGAGAAGGTGAAGTCTGGAGGGTGAATCAGAAGAAGCAGAAGAAGGAGAAGGAGAAGGTGAAGTCTGGAGGGTGAATCAGAAGAAGCAGAAGAAGGAGAAGGAGAATGTGAAGTCTGGAGGGTGAATCAGAAGAAGCAGAATAAGGAGAAGGAGAAGGTGAAGTCTGGAGGGTGAATCAGAAGAAGCAGAAAAAGGAGAAGGAGAAGGTGAAGTCTGAAGGGTGAATCAGAAGAAGTAGAAGAAGGAGAAGGAGAAGGTGAAGTCTGGAGGGTGAAGCAGAAGAAGTAGAAGAAGGAGAAGGAGAAGGTGAAGTCAGGAGGGTGAATCAGAAGAAGTAGAAGAAGGAGAAGGAGAAGGTGAAGTCAGGAGGGTGAATCAGAAGAAGTAGAAGAAGGAGAAGGAGAAGGTGATGTCTGGAGGGTGAATCAGAAGAAGTAGAAGAAGGAGAAGGAGAAGGTGATGTCTGGAGGGTGAATCAGAAGAAGCAGAAGAAGGAGAAGGAGAAGGTGAAGTCTGGAGGGTGAATCAGAAGAAGCAGAAGAAGGAGAAGGAGAAGATGAAGTCTGGAGGGTGAATCAGAAGAAGTAGAAGAAGGAGAAGGAGCAGGTGAGGTCTGGAGGGTGAATCAGAAGAAGCAGAAGAAGGAGAAGGAGAAGGTGAAGTCTGGAGGGTGAATCAGAAGAAGCAGAAGAAGGAGAAGGAGAAGGTGAAGTCTGGAGGGTGAATCAGAAGAAGCAGAAGAAGGAGAAGGAGAAGGTGAAGTCAGGAGGGTGAATCAGAAGAAGGAGAAGGAGAAGGTGAAGTTAGGAGGGTGAATCAGAAGAAGCAGAAGAAGGAGAAGGAGCAGGTGATGTCAGGGGGATGAAGCAGAAGAAGTAGAAGAAGGAGAAGGAGAAGGTGAAGTCCGGACGGTGAAGCAGAAGAAGCAGAAGAAGGAGAAGGAGAAGGTGAAGTCTGGAGGGTGAATCAGAAGAAGTAGAAGAAGGAGATGGAGAAGGTCAAGTCTGGAGGGTGAATCAGAAGAAGTAGAAGAAGGAGAAGGAGAAGGTGAAGTCTGGAGGGTGAAGCGGAAGAAGTAGAAGAAGGAGAAGGAGAAGGTGAAGTCAGGAGGGTGAATCAGAAGAGGTAGAAGAAGGAGAAGGAGAAGGTGAAGTCAGGAGGGTGAATCAGAAGAAGCAGAAGAAGGAGAAGAAGAAGGTGAAGTCTGGAGGGTGAATCAGAAGAATCAGAAGAAGGAGAAGGAGAAGGTGAAGTCTGGAGGGTGAATCAGAAGAAGCAGAAGAAAGAGAAGGAGAAGGTGAAGTCTGGAGGGTGAATCAGAAGAAGTAGAAGAAGGAGAAGGAGAAGGTGAAGTCTGGAGTGTGAATCAGAAGAAGCAGAAGAAGGAGAAGGAGAAGGTGAAGTCTGGAGGGTGAATCAGAAGAAGCAGAATAAGGAGAAGGAGAAGGTGAAGTCTGGAGGGTGAATCAGAAGAAGCAGAAGAAGGAGAAGGAGAAGGTGAAGTCTGGAGGGTGAATCAGAAGAAGTAGAAGAAGGAGAAGGAGAAGGTGAAGTCTGGAGGGTGAAGCAGAAGAAGTAGAAGAAGGAGAAGGAGAAGGTGAAGTCAGGAGGGTGAATCAGAAGAAGTAGAAGAAGGAGAAGGTGAAGTCAGGAGGGTGAATCAGAAGAAGCAGAAGAAGGAGAAGGAGAAGGTGAAGTCTGGAGGGTGAATCAGAAGAATCAGAAGAAGGAGAAGGAGAAGGTGAAGTCTGGAGGGTGAATCAGAAGAAGCAGAGGAAGGAGAAGGAGAAGGTGAAGTCTGGAGGGTGAATCAGAAGAAGCAGAATAAGGAGAAGGAGAAGGTGAAGTCTGGAGGGTGAATCAGAAGAAGCAGAATAAGGAGAAGGAGAAGGTGAAATCTGGAGGGTGAATCAGAAGAAGCAGAAGAAGGAGAAGGAGAAGATGAAGTCTGGAGGGTGAATCAGAAGAAGTAGAAGAAGGAGAAGGAGAAGGTGAAGTCTGGAGGGTGAAGCAGAAGAAGTAGAAGAAGGAGAAGGAGAAGGTGAAGTCAGGAGGGTGAATCAGAGGAAGCAGAAGAAGGAGAAGGAGAAGGTGAAGTCTGGAGGGTGAATCAGAAGAATCAGAAGAAGGAGAAGGAGAAGGTGAAGTCTGGAGGGTGAATCAGAAGAAGCAGAAGAAAGAGAAGGAGAAGGTGAAGTCTGGAGGGTGAAGCAGAAGAAACAGAAGAAGGAGAAGGTGAAGACTGGAGGGTGAATCAGAAGAAGTAGAAGAAGGAGAAGGAGAAGGTGAAGTCTGGAGGGTGAATCAGAAGAAGTAGAAGAAGGAGAAGGAGAAGGTGAAGTCTGGAGGGTGAATCAGAAGAAGCAGAAGAAGGAGAAGGAGAAGGTGAAGTCTGGAGGGTGAATCAGAAGAAGCAGAAGAAGGAGAAGGAGAAGATGAAGTCTGGAGGGTGAATCAGAAGAAGTAGAAGAAGGAGAAGGAGAAGGTGAAGTCTGGAGGGTGAATCAGAAGTAGTAGAAGAAGGAGAAGGAGAAGGTGAAGACTGGACGGTGAATCAGATGAAACAGAAGAAGGAGAAGGAGAAGGTGAAGTCTGGAGGGTGAATCAGAAGAAGTAGAAGAAGGAGAAGGAGAAGGTGTAGTCTGGAGGGTGAATCAGAAGAAGTAGACGAAGGAGAAGGAGAAGGAGAAGTCTGGAGGGTGAATCAGAAGAAGCAGAAGAAGGAGAAGGAGAAGGTGAAGTCTGGAGGGTGAATCAGAAGAAGTAGAAGAAGGAGAAGGAGAAGGTGAAGTCTGGAGGGTGAATCAGAAGAAGCAGAAGAAGGAGAAGGAGAAGGTGAAGTCTGGAGGGTGAATCAGAAGAAGCAGAAGAAGGAGAAGGAGAAGGAGGAGTCTGGAGGGTGAATCAGAAGAAGCAGAAGAAGGAGAAGGAGAAGGTGAAGTCAGGAGGGTGAATCAGAAGAAGCAGAAGAAGGAGAAGTAGAAGGTGAAGTTAGGAGGGTGAATCAGAAGAAGCAGAAGAAGGAGAAGGAGCAGGTGATGTCAGCGGGATGAAGCAGAAGAAGTAGAAGAAGGAGAAGGAGAAGGTGAAGTCAGGACGGTGAAGCAGAAGAAGCAGAAGAAGGAGAAGGAGAAGGTGAAGTCTGGAGGGTGAATCAGAATAAGTAGAAGAAGGAGAAGGAGAAGGTCAAGTCTGGAGGGTGAATCAGAAGAAGTAGAAGAAGGAGAAGGAGAAGGTGAAGTCTGGAGGGTGAAGCAGAAGAAGTAGAAGAAGGAGAAGGAGAAGGTGAAGTCAGGAGGGTGAATCAGAAGAAGTAGAAGAAGAAGAAGGAGAAGGTGAAGTCAGGAGGGTGAATCAGAAGAAGCAGAAGAAGGAGAAGGAGAAGGTGAAGTCTGGAGGGTGAATCAGAAGAATCAGAGGAAGGAGAAGGAGAAGGTGAAGTATGGAGGGTGAATCAGAAGAAGCAGAAGAAAGAGAAGGAGAAGGTGAAGTCTGGAGGGTGAATCTGAAGAAGCAGAAGAAGGAGAAGGAGAAGGTGAAGTCAGGAGGGTGAATCAGAAGAAGCAGAAGAAGGAGAAGGAGAAGGTGAAGTTAGGAGGGTGAATCAGAAGAAGCAGAAGAAGGAGAAGGAGCAGGTGATGTCAGCGGGATGAAGCAGAAGAAGTAGAAGAAGGAGAAGGAGAAGGTGAAGTCAGGACGGTGAAGCAGAAGAAGCAGAAGAAGGAGAAGGAGAAGGTGAAGTCTGGAGGGTGAATCAGAAGAAGTAGAAGAAGGAGAAGGAGAAGGTCAAGTCTGGAGGGTGAATCAGAAGAAGTAGAAGAAGGAGAAGGAGAAGGTGAAGTCTGGAGGGTGAAGCAGAAGAAGTAGAAGAAGGAGAAGGAGAAGGTGAAGTCAGGAGGGTGAATCAGAAGAAGTAGAAGAAGGAGAAGAAGAAGGTGAAGTCAGGAGGGTGAATCACAAGAAGCAGAAGAAGGAGAAGGAGAAGGTGAAGTCGGGAGGGTGAATCAGAAGAAGCAGAAGAAGGAGAAGGAGAAGATGAAATCTGGAGGGTGAATCAGAAGAAGTAGAAAAAGGAGAAGGAGAAGGTGAGGTCTGGAGGGTGAATCAGAAGAAGTAGAAGAAGGAGAAGGAGAAGATGAAGTCTGGAGGGTGAAACAGAAGAAGCAGAAGAAGGAGAAGGAGAAGGTGAAGTCTGGAGGGTGAATCAGAAGAAGCAGAAGAAGGAGAAGGAGAAGGTGAAGTCTGGAGGGTGAATCAGAAGAAGCAGAAGAAGGAGAAGGAGAAGATGAAATCTGGAGGGTGAATCAGAAGAAGCAGAAGAAAGAGAAGGAGAAGGTGAAGTCTGGAGGGTGAATCAGAAGAAGTAGAAGAAGGAGAAGGAGAAGGTGAAGTCTGGAGGGTGAATCAGAAGAAGCAGAAGAAGGAGAAGGAGAAGGTGAAGTCTGGAGGGTGAATCAGAAGAAGCAGAAGAAGGAGAAGGAGAAGGTGAAGTCTGGAGGGTGAATCAGAAGAAGCAGAAGAAGGCGAAGGAGAAGTTGAAGCCTGGAGGGTGAATCAGAAGAAGCAGAATAAGGAGAAGTGAAGGTGAAGTATGGAGGGTGAATCAGAAGAAGCAGAAGAAGGAGAAGGAGAAGGTGAAGTCTGGAGGGTGAATCAGAAGAATTAGAAGAAGGAGAAGGAGAAGGTGAAGTCTGGAGGGTGAAGCAGAAGAAGTAGAAAAAGGAGAAGGAGAAGGTGAAGTCAGGAGGGTGAATCAGAAGAAGTAGAAGAAGGAGAAGGAGAAGGTGAAGTCAGGAGGGTGAATCAGAAGAAGCAGAAGAAGGAGAAGGAGAAGGTGAAGTCTGGAGGGTGAATCAGAAGAAGCAGAATAAGGAGAAGGAGAAGGTGAAGTCTGGAGGGTGAATCAGAAGAAGCAGAATAAGGAGAAGGAGAAGGTGAAGTCTGGAGGGTGAATCAGAAGAAGCAGAAGAAGGAGAAGGAGAAGATGAAGTCTGGAGGGTGAATCAGAAGAAGTAGAAGAAGGAGAAGGAGAAGGTGAAGTCTGGAGGGTGAAGCAGAAGAAGTAGAAGAAGGAGAAGGAGAAGGTGAAGTCAGGAGGGTGAATCAGAAGAAGTAGAAGAAGGAGAAGGAGAAGGTGAAGTCAGGAGGGTGAATCAGAAGAAGCAGAAGAAGGAGAAGGAGAAGGTGAAGTCTGGAGGGTGAATCAGAAGAATCAGAAGAAGGAGAAGGAGAAGGTGAAGTCTGGAGGGTGAATCAGAAGAAGCAGAAGAAAGAGAAGGAGAAGGTGAAGTCAAAGGGTGAAGCAGAAGAAACAGAAGAAGTAGAAGGAGAAGGTGAAGACTGGAGGGTGAATCAGAAGAAGTGGAAGAAGGAGAAGGAGAAGGTGAAGTTTGGAGGGTGAATCAGAAGAAGTAGAAGAAGGAGAAGGAGAAGGTGAAGTCTGGAGGGTGAATCAGAAGAAGCAGAAGAAGGAGAAGGAGAAGGTGAAGTCTGGAGGGTGAATCAGAAGAAGCAGAAGAAGGAGAAGGAGAAGATGAAGTCTGGAGGGTGAATCAGAAGAAGTAGAAGAAGGAGAAGGAGAAGGTGAAGTCTGGAGGGTGAATCAGAAGAAGCAGAAGAAAGAGAAGGAGAAGGTGAAGTCTGGAGGGTGAATCAGAAGAAGTAGAAGAGGGAGAAGGAGAAGGTGAAGTCTGGAGGGTGAATCAGAAGAAGCAGAAGAAGGAGAAGGAGAAGGTGAAGTCTGGAGGGTGAATCAGAAGAAGCAGAAGAAGGAGAAGGAGAAGGTGAAGTCTGGAGGGTGAATCAGAAGAAGCAGAAGAAGGAGAAGGAGAAGTTGAAGTCTGGAGGGTGAATCAGAAGAAGCAGAATAAGGAGAAGTGAAGGTGAAGTATGGAGGGTGAATCAGAAGAAGCAGAAGAAGGAGAAGGAGAAGGTGAAGTCTGGAGGGTGAATCAGAAGAAGTAGAAGAAGGAGAAGGAGAAGGTGAAGTCTGGAGGGTGAAGCAGAAGAAGTAGAAGAAGGAGAAGGAGAAGGTGAAGTCAGGAGGATGAATCAGAAGAAGTAGAAGAAGGAGAAGGAGAAGGTGAAGTCAGGAGGGTGAATCAGAAGAAGCAGAAGAAGGAGAAGGAGAAGGTGAAGTCTGGAGGGTGAATCAGAAGAAGCAGAATAAGGAGAAGGAGAAGATGAAGTCTGGAGGGTGAATCAGAAGAAGCAGAATAAGGAGAAGGAGAAGGTGAAGTCTGGAGGGTGAATCAGAAGAAGCAGAAGAAGGAGAAGGAGAAGATGAAGTCTGGAGGGTGAATCAGAAGAAGTAGAAGAAGGAGAAGGAGAAGGTGAAGTCTGGAGGGTGAAGCAGAAGAAGTAGAAGAAGGAGAAGGAGAAGGTGAAGTCAGGAGGGTGAATCAGAAGAAGTAGAAGAAGGAGAAGGAGAAGGTGAAGTCAGGAGGGTGAATCAGAAGAAGCAGAAGAAGGAGAAGGAGAAGGTGAAGTCTGGAGGGTGAATCAGAAGAATCAGAAGAAGGAGAAGGAGAAGGTGAAGTCTGGAGGGTGAATCAGAAGAAGCAGGAGAAAGAGAAGGAGAAGGTGAAGTCTGGAGGGTGAAGCAGAAGAAGTAGAAGAAGGAGAAGGAGAAGGTGAAGTCAGGAGGGTGAATCAGAAGAAGTAGAAGAAGGAGAAGGAGAAGGTGAAGTCAGGAGGGTGAATCAGAAGAAGCAGAAGAAGGAGAAGGAGAAGGTGAAGTCTGGAGGGTGAATCAGAAGAAGCAGAAGAAGGAGAAGGAGAAGATGAAATCTGGAGGGTGAATCAGAAGAAGTAGAAGAAGGAGAAGGAGAAGGTGAGGTCTGGAGGGTGAATCAGAAGAAGTAGAAGAAGGAGAAGGAGAAGGTGAAGTCTGGAGGGTGAAACAGAAGAAGCAGAAGAAGGAGAAGGAGAAGGTGAAGTCTGGAGGGTGAATCAGAAGAAGCAGAAGAAGGAGAAGGAGAAGGTGAAGTCTGGAGGGTGAATCAGAAGAAGCAGAAGAAGGAGAAGGAGAAGGTGAAGTCTGGAGGGTGAATCAGAAGAAGCAGAAGAAGGAGAAGGAGAAGGTGAAGTCTGGAGGGTGAATCAGAAGAAGCAGAAGAAGGCGAAGGAGAAGTTGAAGCCTGGAGGGTGAATCAGAAGAAGCAGAATAAGGAGAAGTGAAGGTGAAGTATGGAGGGTGAATCAGAAGAAGCAGAAGAAGGAGAAGGAGAAGGTGAAGTCTGGAGGGTGTATCAGAAGAATTAGAAGAAGGAGAAGGAGAAGGTGAAGTCTGGAGGGTGAAGCAGAAGAAGTAGAAGAAGGAGAAGGAGAAGGTGAAGTCAGGAGGGTGAATCAGAAGAAGTAGAAGAAGGAGAAGGAGAAGGTGAAGTCAGGAGGGTGAATCAGAAGAAGCAGAAGAAGGAGAAGGAGAAGGTGAAGTCTGGAGGGTGAATCAGAAGAAGCAGAATAAGGAGAAGGAGAAGGTGAAGTCTGGAGGGTGAATCAGAAGAAGCAGAATAAGGAGAAGGAGAAGGTGAAGTCTGGAGGGTGAATCAGAAGAAGCAGAAGAAGGAGAAGGAGAAGATGAAGTCTGGAGGGTGAATCAGAAGAAGTAGAAGAAGGAGAAGGAGAAGGTGAAGTCTGGAGGGTGAAGCAGAAGAAGTAGAAGAAGGAGAAGGAGAAGGTGAAGTCAGGAGGGTGAATCAGAAGAAGTAGAAGAAGGAGAAGGAGAAGTTGAAGTCAGGAGGGTGAATCAGAAGAAGCAGAAGAAGGAGAAGGAGAAGGTAAAGTCTGGAGGGTGAATCAGAAGAATCAGAAGAAGGAGAAGGAGAAGGTGAAGTCTGGAGGGTGAATCAGAAGAAGCAGAAGAAAGAGAAGGAGAAGGTGAAGTCAAAGGGTGAAGCAGAAGAAACAGAAGAAGTAGAAGGAGAAGGTGAAGACTGGAGGGTGAATCAGAAGAAGTGGAAGAAGGAGAAGGAGAAGGTGAAGTTTGGAGGGTGAATCAGAAGAAGTAGAAGAAGGAGAAGGAGAAGGTGAAGTCTGGAGGGTGAATCAGAAGAAGCAGAAGAAGGAGAAGGAGAAGGTGAAGTCTGGAGGGTGAATCAGAAGAAGCAGAAGAAGGAGAAGGAGAAGATGAAGTCTGGAGGGTGAATCAGAAGAAGTAGAAGAAGGAGAAGGAGAAGGTGAAGTCAGGAGGGTGAATCAGAAGAAGCAGAAGAAAGAGAAGGAGAAGGTGAAGTCTGGAGGGTGAATCAGAAGAAGTAGAAGAGGGAGAAGGAGAAGGTGAAGTCTGGAGGGTGAATCAGAAGAAGCAGAAGAAGGAGAAGGAGAAGGTGAAGTCTGGAGGGTGAATCAGAAGAAGCAGAAGAAGGAGAAGGAGAAGGTGAAGTCTGGAGGGTGAATCAGAAGAAGCAGAAGAAGGAGAAGGAGAAGTTGAAGTCTGGAGGGTGAATCAGAAGAAGCAGAATAAGGAGAAGTGAAGGTGAAGTATGGAGGGTGAATCAGAAGAAGCAGAAGAAGGAGAAGGAGAAGGTGAAGTCTGGAGGGTGAATCAGAAGAAGTAGAAGAAGGAGAAGGAGAAGGTGAAGTCTGGAGGGTGAAGCAGAAGAAGTAGAAGAAGGAGAAGGAGAAGGTGAAGTCAGGAGGGTGAATCAGAAGAAGTAGAAGAAGGAGAAGGAGAATGTGAAGTCAGGAGGGTGAATCAGAAGAAGCAGAAGAAGGAGAAGGAGAAGGTGAAGTCTGGAGGGTGAATCAGAAGAAGCAGAAGAAGGAGAAGGAGAAGATGAAATCTGGAGGGTGAATCAGAAGAAGTAGAAGAAGGAGAAGGAGAAGGTGAGGTCTGGAGGGTGAATCAGAAGAAGTAGAAGAAGGAGAAGGAGAAGGTGAAGTCTGGAGGGTGAAACAGAAGAAGCAGAAGAAGGAGAAGGAGAAGGTGAAGTCTGGAGGGTGAATCAGAAGAAGCAGAAGAAGGAGAAGGAGAAGGTGAAGTCTGGAGGGTGAATCAGAAGAAGCAGAAGAAGGAGAAGGAGAAGGTGAAGTCTGGAGGGTGAATCAGAAGAAGCAGAAGAAGGAGAAGGAGAAGATGAAGTCTGGAGGGTGAATCAGAAGAAGTAGAAGAAGGAGAAGGAGAAGGTGAAGTCTGGAGGGTGAAGCAGAAGAAGTAGAAGAAGGAGAAGGAGAAGGTGAAGTCAGGAGGGTGAATCAGAAGAAGTAGAAGAAGGAGAAGGAGAAGTTGAAGTCAGGAGGGTGAATCAGAAGAAGCAGAAGAAGGAGAAGGAGAAGGTGATGTCTGGAGGGTGAATCAGAAGAATCAGAAGAAGGAGAAGGAGAAGGTGAAGTCTGGAGGGTGAATCAGAAGAAGCAGAAGAAAGAGAAGGAGAAGGTGAAGTCAAAGGGTGAAGCAGAAGAAACAGAAGAAGTAGAAGGAGAAGGTGAAGACTGGAGGGTGAATCAGAAGAAGTGGAAGAAGGAGAAGGAGAAGGTGAAGTTTGGAGGGTGAATCAGAAGAAGTAGAAGAAGGAGAAGGAGAAGGTGAAGTCTGGAGGGTGAATCAGAAGAAGCAGAAGAAGGAGAAGGAGAAGGTGAAGTCTGGAGGGTGAATCAGAAGAAGCAGAAGAAGGAGAAGGAGAAGATGAAGTCTGGAGGGTGAATCAGAAGAAGTAGAAGAAGGAGAAGGAGAAGGTGAAGTCAGGAGGGTGAATCAGAAGAAGCAGAAGAAAGAGAAGGAGAAGGTGAAGTCTGGAGGGTGAATCAGAAGAAGTAGAAGAGGGAGAAGGAGAAGGTGAAGTCTGGAGGGTGAATCAGAAGAAGCAGAAGAAGGAGAAGGAGAAGGTGAAGTCTGGAGGGTGAATCAGAAGAAGCAGAAGAAGGAGAAGGAGAAGGTGAAGTCTGGAGGGTGAATCAGAAGAAGCAGAAGAAGGAGAAGGAGAAGTTGAAGTCTGGAGGGTGAATCAGAAGAAGCAGAATAAGGAGAAGTGAAGGTGAAGTATGGAGGGTGAATCAGAAGAAGCAGAAGAAGGAGAAGGAGAAGGTGAAGTCTGGAGGGTGAATCAGAAGAAGTAGAAGAAGGAGAAGGAGAAGGTGAAGTCTGGAGGGTGAAGCAGAAGAAGTAGAAGAAGGAGAAGGAGAAGGTGAAGTCAGGAGGGTGAATCAGAAGAAGTAGAAGAAGGAGAAGGAGAATGTGAAGTCAGGAGGGTGAATCAGAAGAAGCAGAAGAAGGAGAAGGAGAAGGTGAAGTCTGGAGGGTGAATCAGAAGAAGCAGAATAAGGAGAAGGAGAAGGTGAAGTCTGGAGGGTGAATCAGAAGAAGCAGAATAAGGAGAAGGAGAAGGTGAAGTCTGGAGGGTGAATCAGAAGAAGCAGAAGAAGGAGAAGGAGAAGATGAAGTCTGGAGGGTGAATCAGAAGAAGTAGAAGAAGGAGAAGGAGAAGGTGAAGTCTGGAGGGTGAAGCAGAAGAAGTAGAAGAAGGAGAAGGAGAAGGTGAAGTCAGGAGGGTGAATCAGAAGAAGTAGAAGAAGGAGAAGGAGAAGGTGAAGTCAGGAGGGTGAATCAGAAGAAGCAGAAGAAGGAGAAGGAGAAGGTGAAGTCTGGAGGGTGAATCAGAAGAATCAGAAGAAGGAGAAGGAGAAGGTGAAGTCTGGAGGGTGAATCAGAAGAAGCAGAAGAAAGAGAAGGAGAAGGTGAAGTCTGGAGGGTGAAGCAGAAGGAACAGAAGAAGGAGAAGGAGAAGGTGAAGACTGGAGGGTGAATCAGAAGAAGTGGAAGAAGGAGAAGGAGAAGGTGAAGTCTGGAGGGTGAATCAGAAGAAGTAGAAGAAGGAGAAGGAGAAGATGAAGTCTGGAGGGTGAATCAGAAGAAGTAGAAGAAGGAGAAGGAGAAGGTGAAGTCTGGAGGGTGAATCAGAAGAAGCAGAAGAAAGAGAAGGAGAAGGTGAAGTCTGCAGGGTGAATCAGAAGAAGTAGAAGAGGGAGAAGGAGAAGGTGAAGTCTGGAGGGTGAATCAGAAGAAGCAGAAGAAGGAGAAGGAGAAGGTGAAGTCTGGAGGGTGAATCAGAAGAAGCAGAAGAAGGAGAAGGAGAAGGTGAAGTCTGGAGGGTGAATCAGAAGAAGCAGAAGAAGGAGAAGGAGAAGTTGAAGTCTGGAGGGTGAATCAGAAGAAGCAGAATAAGGAGAAGTGAAGGTGAAGTATGGAGGGTGAATCAGAAGAAGCAGAAGAAGGAGAAGGAGAAGGTGAAGTCTGGAGGGTGAATCAGAAGAAGTAGAAGAAGGAGAAGGAGAAGGTGAAGTCTGGAGGGTGAAGCAGAAGAAGTAGAAGAAGGAGAAGGAGAAGGTGAAGTCAGGAGGGTGAATCAGAAGAAGTAGAAGAAGGAGAAGGAGAAGGTGAAGTCAGGAGGGTGAATCAGAAGAAGCAGAAGAAGGAGAAGGAGAAGGTGAAGTCTGGAGGGTGAATCAGAAGAAGCAGAATAAGGAGAAGGAGAAGGTGAAGTCTGGAGGGTGAATCAGAAGAAGCAGAATAGAAGGGAAGGAGAGTTGAAGTCTGGAGGTGAAGCAGAAGAAGCTAGAAGAAGGAGAAGGAGAAGGTGAAGTCTGGAGGGTGAATCAGAAGAAGTAGAAGAAGGAGAAGGAGAAGGTGAAGTCTGGAGGGTGAAGCAGAAGAAGTAGAAGAAGGAGAAGGAGAAGGTGAAGTCAGGAGGGTGAATCAGAAGAAGTAGAAGAAGGAGAAGGAGAAGGTGAAGTCAGGAGGGTGAATCAGAAGAAGCAGAAGAAGGAGAAGGAGAAGGTGAAGTCTGGAGGGTGAATCAGAAGAATCAGAAGAAGGAGAAGGAGAAGGTGAAGTCTGGAGGGTGAATCAGAAGAAGCAGAAGAAAGAGAAGGAGAAGGTGAAGTCTGGAGGGTGAAGCAGAAGAAACAGAAGAAGGAGAAGGAGAAGGTGAAGACTGGAGGGTGAATCAGAAGAAGTGGAAAAAGGAGAAGGAGAAGGTGAAGTCTGGAGGGTGAATCAGAAGAAGTAGAAGAAGGAGAAGGAGAAGGTGAAGTCTGGAGGGTGAATCAGAAGAAGCAGAAGAAGGAGAAGGAGAAGGTGAAGTCTGGAGGGTGAATCAGAAGAAGTAGAAGAAGGAGAAGGAGAAGGTGAAGTCTGGAGGGTGAATCAGAAGTAGTAGAAGAAGGAGAAGGAGAAGGTGAAGTCTGGACGGTGTATCAGAAGAAACAGAAGAAGGAGAAGGAGAAGGTGAAGTCTGGAGGGTGAATCAGAAGAAGTAGAAGAAGGAGAAGGAGAAGGTGTAGTCTGGAGGGTGAATCAGAAGAAGTAGACGAAGGAGAAGGAGAAGGTGAAGTCTGGAGGGTGAATCAGAAGAAGCAGAAGAAGGAGATGGAGAAGGTGAAGTCTGGAGGGTGAATCAGAAGAAGTAGAAGAAGGAGAAGGAGAAGGTGAAGTCTGGAGGGTGAATCAGAAGAAGCAGGAGAAGGAGAAGGAGAAGGTGAAGTCTAGAGGGTGAATCAGAAGAAGCAGAAGAAGGAGAAGGAGAAGGTGAAGTCTGGAGGGTGAATCAGAAGAAGTAGAAGAAGGAGAAGGAGAAGGTGAAGTCTGGAGGGAGAATCAGAAGAAGTAGAAGAAGGAGAAGGAGAAGGTGAAGTCTGGAGGTTGAATCAGAAGAAGTAGAAGAAGGAGAAGGAGAAGGTGAAGTCTGGAGGGTGAAGCAGAAGAAGTAGAAGAAGGAGAAGGAGAAGGTGAAGTCAGGAGGGTGAATCAGAAGAAGTAGAAGAAGGAGAAGGAGAAGGTGAAGTCAGGAGGGTGAATCAGAAGAAGCAGAAGAAGGAGAAGGAGAAGGTGAAGTCTGGAGGGTGAATCAGAAGAATCAGAAGAAGGAGAAGGAGAAGGTGAAGTCTGGAGGGTGAATCAGAAGAAGCAGAAGAAAGAGAAGGAGAAGGTGAAGTCTGGAGGGTGAAGCAGAAGAAACAGAAGAAGGAGAAGGAGAAGGTGAAGACTGGAGGGTGAATCAGAAGAAGTGGAAGAAGGAGAAGGAGAAGGTGAAGTCTGGAGGGTGAATCAGAAGAAGTAGAAGAAGGAGAAGGAGAAGGTGAAGTCTGGAGGGTGAATCAGAAGAAGCAGAAGAAGGAGAAGGAGAAGGTGAAGTCTGGAGGGTGAATCAGAAGAAGCAGAAGAAGGAGAAGGTGAAGATGAAGTCTGGAGGGTGAATCAGAAGAAGTAGAAGAAGGAGAAGGAGAAGGTGAAGTCTGGAGGGTGAATCAGAAGTAGTAGAAGAAGGAGAAGGAGAAGGTGAAGTCTGGACGGTGTATCAGAAGAAACAGAAGAAGGAGAAGGAGAAGGTGAAGTCTGGAGGGTGAATCAGAAGAAGTAGAAGAAGGAGAAGGAGAAGGTGTAGTCTGGAGGGTGAATCAGAAGAAGTAGACGAAGGAGAAGTGAAGGTGAAGTATGGAGGGTGAATCAGAAGAAGCAGAAGAAGGAGAAGGAGAAGGTGAAGTCTGGAGGGTGAATCAGAAGAAGTAGAAGAAGGAGAAGGAGAAGGTGAAGTCTGGAGGGTGAAGCAGAAGAAGTAGAAGAAGGAGAAGGAGAAGGTGAAGTCAGGAGGGTGAATCAGAAGAAGTAGAAAAAGGAGAAGGAGAAGGTGAAGTCAGGAGGGTGAATCAGAAGAAGCAGAAGAAGGAGAAGGAGAAGGTGAAGTCAGGAGGGTGAATCAGAAGAAGCAGAAGAAGGAGAAGGAGAAGGTGAAGTCTGGAGGGTGAATCAGAAGAATCAGAAGAAGGAGAAGGAGAAGGTGAAGTCTGGAGGGTGAATCAGAAGAAGCAGAAGAAAGAGAAGGAGAAGGTGAAGTCTGGAGGGTGAAGCAGAAGAAACAGAAGAAGGAGAAGGAGAAGGTGAAGACTGGAGGGTGAATCAGAAGAAGTGGAAGAAGGAGAAGGAGAAGGTGAAGTCTGGAGGGTGAATCAGAAGAAGTAGAAGAAGGAGAAGGAGAAGATGAAGTCTGGAGGGTGAATCAGAAGAAGTAGAAGAAGGAGAAGGAGAAGGTGAAGTCTGGAGGGTGAATCAGAAGAAGCAGAAGAAAGAGAAGGAGAAGGTGAAGTCTGCAGGGTGAATCAGAAGAAGTAGAAGAGGGAGAAGGAGAAGGTGAAGTCTGGAGGGTGAATCAGAAGAAGCAGAAGAAGGAGAAGGAGAAGGTGAAGTCTGGAGGGTGAATCAGAAGAAGCAGAAGAAGGAGAAGGAGAAGGTGAAGTCTGGAGGGTGAATCAGAAGAAGCAGAAGAAGGAGAAGGAGAAGTTGAAGTCTGGAGGGTGAATCAGAAGAAGCAGAATAAGGAGAAGTGAAGGTGAAGTATGGAGGGTGAATCAGAAGAAGCAGAAGAAGGAGAAGGAGAAGGTGAAGTCTGGAGGGTGAATCAGAAGAAGTAGAAGAAGGAGAAGGAGAAGGTGAAGTCTGGAGGGTGAAGCAGAAGAAGTAGAAGAAGGAGAAGGAGAAGGTGAAGTCAGGAGGGTGAATCAGAAGAAGTAGAAGAAGGAGAAGGAGAAGGTGAAGTCAGGAGGGTGAATCAGAAGAAGCAGAAGAAGGAGAAGGAGAAGGTGAAGTCTGGAGGGTGAATCAGAAGAAGCAGAATAAGGAGAAGGAGAAGGTGAAGTCTGGAGGGTGAATCAGAAGAAGCAGAATAAGGAGAAGGAGAAGGTGAAGTCTGGAGGGTGAATCAGAAGAAGCAGAAGAAGGAGAAGGAGAAGATGAAGTCTGGAGGGTGAATCAGAAGAAGTAGAAGAAGGAGAAGGAGAAGGTGAAGTCTGGAGGGTGAAGCAGAAGAAGTAGAAGAAGGAGAAGGAGAAGGTGAAGTCAGGAGGGTGAATCAGAAGAAGTAGAAGAAGGAGAAGGAGAAGGTGAAGTCAGGAGGGTGAATCAGAAGAAGCAGAAGAAGGAGAAGGAGAAGGTGAAGTCTGGAGGGTGAATCAGAAGAATCAGAAGAAGGAGAAGGAGAAGGTGAAGTCTGGAGGGTGAATCAGAAGAAGCAGAAGAAAGAGAAGGAGAAGGTGAAGTCTGGAGGGTGAAGCAGAAGAAACAGAAGAAGGAGAAGGAGAAGGTGAAGACTGGAGGGTGAATCAGAAGAAGTGGAAAAAGGAGAAGGAGAAGGTGAAGTCTGGAGGGTGAATCAGAAGAAGTAGAAGAAGGAGAAGGAGAAGGTGAAGTCTGGAGGGTGAATCAGAAGAAGCAGAAGAAGGAGAAGGAGAAGGTGAAGTCTGGAGGGTGAATCAGAAGAAGTAGAAGAAGGAGAAGGAGAAGGTGAAGTCTGGAGGGTGAATCAGAAGTAGTAGAAGAAGGAGAAGGAGAAGGTGAAGTCTGGACGGTGTATCAGAAGAAACAGAAGAAGGAGAAGGAGAAGGTGAAGTCTGGAGGGTGAATCAGAAGAAGTAGAAGAAGGAGAAGGAGAAGGTGTAGTCTGGAGGGTGAATCAGAAGAAGTAGACGAAGGAGAAGGAGAAGGTGAAGTCTGGAGGGTGAATCAGAAGAAGCAGAAGAAGGAGATGGAGAAGGTGAAGTCTGGAGGGTGAATCAGAAGAAGTAGAAGAAGGAGAAGGAGAAGGTGAAGTCTGGAGGGTGAATCAGAAGAAGCAGGAGAAGGAGAAGGAGAAGGTGAAGTCTAGAGGGTGAATCAGAAGAAGCAGAAGAAGGAGAAGGAGAAGGTGAAGTCTGGAGGGTGAATCAGAAGAAGTAGAAGAAGGAGAAGGAGAAGGTGAAGTCTGGAGGGAGAATCAGAAGAAGTAGAAGAAGGAGAAGGAGAAGGTGAAGTCTGGAGGTTGAATCAGAAGAAGTAGAAGAAGGAGAAGGAGAAGGTGAAGTCTGGAGGGTGAAGCAGAAGAAGTAGAAGAAGGAGAAGGAGAAGGTGAAGTCAGGAGGGTGAATCAGAAGAAGTAGAAGAAGGAGAAGGAGAAGGTGAAGTCAGGAGGGTGAATCAGAAGAAGCAGAAGAAGGAGAAGGAGAAGGTGAAGTCTGGAGGGTGAATCAGAAGAATCAGAAGAAGGAGAAGGAGAAGGTGAAGTCTGGAGGGTGAATCAGAAGAAGCAGAAGAAAGAGAAGGAGAAGGTGAAGTCTGGAGGGTGAAGCAGAAGAAACAGAAGAAGGAGAAGGAGAAGGTGAAGACTGGAGGGTGAATCAGAAGAAGTGGAAGAAGGAGAAGGAGAAGGTGAAGTCTGGAGGGTGAATCAGAAGAAGTAGAAGAAGGAGAAGGAGAAGGTGAAGTCTGGAGGGTGAATCAGAAGAAGCAGAAGAAGGAGAAGGAGAAGGTGAAGTCTGGAGGGTGAATCAGAAGAAGCAGAAGAAGGAGAAGGTGAAGATGAAGTCTGGAGGGTGAATCAGAAGAAGTAGAAGAAGGAGAAGGAGAAGGTGAAGTCTGGAGGGTGAATCAGAAGTAGTAGAAGAAGGAGAAGGAGAAGGTGAAGTCTGGACGGTGTATCAGAAGAAACAGAAGAAGGAGAAGGAGAAGGTGAAGTCTGGAGGGTGAATCAGAAGAAGTAGAAGAAGGAGAAGGAGAAGGTGTAGTCTGGAGGGTGAATCAGAAGAAGTAGACGAAGGAGAAGTGAAGGTGAAGTATGGAGGGTGAATCAGAAGAAGCAGAAGAAGGAGAAGGAGAAGGTGAAGTCTGGAGGGTGAATCAGAAGAAGTAGAAGAAGGAGAAGGAGAAGGTGAAGTCTGGAGGGTGAAGCAGAAGAAGTAGAAGAAGGAGAAGGAGAAGGTGAAGTCAGGAGGGTGAATCAGAAGAAGTAGAAAAAGGAGAAGGAGAAGGTGAAGTCAGGAGGGTGAATCAGAAGAAGCAGAAGAAGGAGAAGGAGAAGGTGAAGTCTGGAGGGTGAATCAGAAGAAGCAGAATAAGGAGAAGGAGAAGGTGAAGTCTGGAGGGTGAATCAGAAGAAGCAGAATAAGGAGAAGGAGAAGGTGAAGTCTGGAGGGTGAATCAGAAGAAGCAGAAGAAGGAGAAGGAGAAGATGAAGTCTGGAGGGTGAATCAGAAGAAGTAGAAGAAGGAGAAGGAGAAGGTGAAGTCTGGAGGGTGAAGCAGAAGAAGTAGAAGAAGGAGAAGGAGAAGGTGAAGTCAGGAGGGTGAATCAGAAGAAGTAGAAGAAGGAGAAGGAGAAGGTGAAGTCAGGAGGGTGAATCAGAAGAAGCAGAAGAAGGAGAAGGAGAAGGTGAAGTCTGGAGGGTGAATCAGAAGAATCAGAAGAAGGAGAAGGAGAAGGTGAAGTCTGGAGGGTGAATCAGAAGAAGCAGAAGAAAGAGAAGGAGAAGGTGAAGTCTGGAGGGTGAAGCAGAAGAAACAGAAGAAGGAGAAGGAGAAGGTGAAGACTGGAGGGTGAATCAGAAGAAGTGGAAGAAGGAGAAGGAGAAGGTGAAGTCTGGAGGGTGAATCAGAAGAAGTAGAAGAAGGAGAAGGAGAAGGTGAAGTCTGGAGGGTGAATCAGAAGAAGCAGAAGAAGGAGAAGGAGAAGGTGAAGTCTGGAGGGTGAATCAGAAGAAGCAGAAGAAGGAGAAGGAGAAGATGAAGTCTGGAGGGTGAATCAGAAGAAGTAGAAGAAGGAGAAGGAGAAGGTGAAGTCTGGAGGGTGAATCAGAAGTAGTAGAAGAAGGAGAAGGAGAAGGTGAAGTCTGGACGGTGTATCAGAAGAAACAGAAGAAGGAGAAGGAGAAGGTGAAGTCTGGAGGGTGAATCAGAAGAAGTAGAAGAAGGAGAAGGAGAAGGTGTAGTCTGGAGGGTGAATCAGAAGAAGTAGACGAAGGAGAAGGAGAAGGTGAAGTCTGGAGGGTGAATCAGAAGAAGTAGAAGAAGGAGATGGAGAAGGTGAAGTCTGGAGGGTGAATCAGAAGAAGTAGAAGAAGGAGAAGGTGAAGTCTGGAGGGTGAATCAGAAGAAGCAGGAGAAGGAGAAGGAGAAGGTGAAGTCTGGAGGGTGAATCAGAAGAAGCAGAAGAAGGAGAAGGAGAAGGTGAAGTCTGGAGGGTGAATCAGAAGAAGTAGAAGAAGGAGAAGGAGAAGGTGAAGTCTGGAGGGAGAATCAGAAGAAGTAGAAGAAGGAGAAGGAGAAGGTGAAGTCTGGAGGTTGAATCAGAAGAAGTAGAAGAAGGAGAAGGAGAAGGTGAAGTCTGGAGGGTGAAGCAGAAGAAGTAGAAGAAGGAGAAGGAGAAGGTGAAGTCAGGAGGGTGAATCAGAAGAAGTAGAAGAAGGAGAAGGAGAAGGTGAAGTCAGGAGGGTGCATCAGAAGAAGCAGAAGAAGGAGAAGGAGAAGGTGAAGTCTGGAGGGTGAATCAGAAGAATCAGAAGAAGGAGAAGGAGAAGGTGAAGTCTGGAGGGTGAATCAGAAGAAGCAGAAGAAAGAGAAGGAGATGGTGAAGTCTGGAGGGTGAATCAGAAGAAGTAGAAGAAGGAGAAGGAGAAGGTGAAGTCTGGAGGGTGAATCAGAAGAAGCAGAGGAAGGAGAAGGAGAAGGTGAAGTCTGGAGGGTGAATCAGAAGAAGCAGAAGAAGTAGAAGGAGAAGGTGAAGTCTGGAGGGTGAATCAGAAGAAGCAGAAGAAGGAGAAGGAGAAGGTGAAGTCTGGAGGGTGAATGAGAAGAAGCACAATAAGGAGAAGGAGAAGGTGAAGTCTGGAGGGTGAATCAGAAGAAGCAGAAGAAGGAGAAGGAGAAGGTGAAGTCTGGAGGGTGAATCAGAAGAAGTAGAAGAAGGAGAAGGAGAAGGTGAAGTCTGTAGGGTGAAGCAGAAGAAGGAGAAGGAGAAGGAGAAGGTGAAGTCAGGAGGGTGAATCAGAAGAAGTAGAAGAAGGAGAAGGAGAAGGTGAAATCAGGAGGGTGAATCAGAAGAAGCAGAAGAAGGAGAAGGAGAAGGTGAAGTCTGTAGGGTGAATCAGAAGAATCAGAAGAAGGAGAAGGAGAAGGTGAAGTCTGGAGGGTGAATCAGAAGAAGCAGAAGAAAGAGAAGGAGAAGGTGAAGTCTGGAGGGTGAAGCAGAAGAAACAGAAGAAGGAGAAGGAGAAGGTGAAGACTGGAGGGTGAATCAGAAGAAGTAGAAGAAGGAGAAGGAGAAGGTGAAGTCTGGAGGGTGAATCAGAAGAAGTAGAAGAAGGAGAAGGAGAAGGTGAAGTCTGGAGGGTGAATCAGAAGAAGCAGAAGAAGGAGAAGGAGAAGGTGAAGTCTGGAGGGTGAATCAGAAGAAGCAGAAGAAGGAGAAGGAGAAGATGAAGTCTGGAGGGTGAATCAGAAGAAGTAGAAGAAGGAGAAGGAGAAGGTGAGGTCTGGAGGGTGAATCAGAAGAAGCAGAAGAAAGAGAAGGAGAAGGTGAAGTCTGCAGGGTGAATCAGAAGAAGTAGAAGAGGGAGAAGGAGAAGGTGAAGTCTGGAGGGTGAATCAGAAGAAGCAGAAGAAGGAGAAGGAGAAGGTGAAGTCTGGAGGGTGAATCAGAAGAAGCAGAAGAAGGAGAAGGAGAAGGTGAAGTCTGGAGGGTGAATCAGAAGAAGCAGAAGAAGGAGAAGGAGAAGTTGAAGTCTGGAGGGTAAATCAGAAGAAGCAGAATAAGGAGAAGTGAAGGTGAAGTATGGAGGGTGAATCAGAAGAAGCAGAAGAAGGAGAAGGAGAAGGTGAAGTCTGGAGGGTGAATCAGAAGAAGCAGAAGAAGGAGAAGGAGAAGGTGAAGTCTGGAGGGTGAATCAGAAGAAGCAGAAGAAGGAGAAGGAGAAGGTGAAGTCTGGAGGGTGAATCAGAAGAAGCAGAAGAAGGAGAAGGAGAAGTTGAAGTCTGGAGGGTGAATCAGAAGAAGCAGAATAAGGAGAAGTGAAGGTGAAGTATGGAGGGTGAATCAGAAGAAGCAGAAGAAGGAGAAGGAGAAGGTGAAGTCTGGAGGGTGAATCAGAAGAAGTAGAAGAAGGAGAAGGAGAAGGTGAAGTCTGGAGGGTGAAGCAGAAGAAGTAGAAGAAGGAGAAGGAGAAGGTGAAGTCAGGAGGGTGAATCAGAAGAAGTAGAAGAAGGAGAAGGAGAAGGTGAAGTCAGGAGGGTGAATCAGAAGAAGCAGAAGAAGGAGAAGGAGAAGGTGAAGTCTGGAGGGTGAATCAGAAGAAGCAGAATAAGGAGAAGGAGAAGGTGAAGTCTGGAGGGTGAATCAGAAGAAGCAGAATAAGGAGAAGGAGAAGGTGAAGTCTGGAGGGTGAATCAGAAGAAGCAGAAGAAGGAGAAGGAGAAGATGAAGTCTGGAGGGTGAATCAGAAGAAGTAGAAGAAGGAGAAGGAGAAGGTGAAGTCTGGAGGGTGAAGCAGAAGAAGTAGAAGAAGGAGAAGGAGAAGGTGAAGTCAGGAGGGTGAATCAGAAGAAGTAGAAGAAGGAGAAGGAGAAGGTGAAGTCAGGAGGGTGAATCAGAAGAAGCAGAAGAAGGAGAAGGAGAAGGTGAAGTCTGGAGGGTGAATCAGAAGAATCAGAAGAAGGAGAAGGAGAAGGTGAAGTCTGGAGGGTGAATCAGAAGAAGCAGAAGAAAGAGAAGGAGAAGGTGAAGTCTGGAGGGTGAAGCAGAAGAAACAGAAGAAGGAGAAGGAGAAGGTGAAGACTGGAGGGTGAATCAGAAGAAGTGGAAAAAGGAGAAGGAGAAGGTGAAGTCTGGAGGGTGAATCAGAAGAAGTAGAAGAAGGAGAAGGAGAAGGTGAAGTCTGGAGGGTGAATCAGAAGAAGCAGAAGAAGGAGAAGGAGAAGGTGAAGTCTGGAGGGTGAATCAGAAGAAGTAGAAGAAGGAGAAGGAGAAGGTGAAGTCTGGAGGGTGAATCAGAAGTAGTAGAAGAAGGAGAAGGAGAAGGTGAAGTCTGGACGGTGTATCAGAAGAAACAGAAGAAGGAGAAGGAGAAGGTGAAGTCTGGAGGGTGAATCAGAAGAAGTAGAAGAAGGAGAAGGAGAAGGTGTAGTCTGGAGGGTGAATCAGAAGAAGTAGACGAAGGAGAAGGAGAAGGTGAAGTCTGGAGGGTGAATCAGAAGAAGCAGAAGAAGGAGATGGAGAAGGTGAAGTCTGGAGGGTGAATCAGAAGAAGTAGAAGAAGGAGAAGGAGAAGGTGAAGTCTGGAGGGTGAATCAGAAGAAGCAGGAGAAGGAGAAGGAGAAGGTGAAGTCTAGAGGGTGAATCAGAAGAAGCAGAAGAAGGAGAAGGAGAAGGTGAAGTCTGGAGGGTGAATCAGAAGAAGTAGAAGAAGGAGAAGGAGAAGGTGAAGTCTGGAGGGAGAATCAGAAGAAGTAGAAGAAGGAGAAGGAGAAGGTGAAGTCTGGAGGTTGAATCAGAAGAAGTAGAAGAAGGAGAAGGAGAAGGTGAAGTCTGGAGGGTGAAGCAGAAGAAGTAGAAGAAGGAGAAGGAGAAGGTGAAGTCAGGAGGGTGAATCAGAAGAAGTAGAAGAAGGAGAAGGAGAAGGTGAAGTCAGGAGGGTGAATCAGAAGAAGCAGAAGAAGGAGAAGGAGAAGGTGAAGTCTGGAGGGTGAATCAGAAGAATCAGAAGAAGGAGAAGGAGAAGGTGAAGTCTGGAGGGTGAATCAGAAGAAGCAGAAGAAAGAGAAGGAGAAGGTGAAGTCTGGAGGGTGAAGCAGAAGAAACAGAAGAAGGAGAAGGAGAAGGTGAAGACTGGAGGGTGAATCAGAAGAAGTGGAAGAAGGAGAAGGAGAAGGTGAAGTCTGGAGGGTGAATCAGAAGAAGTAGAAGAAGGAGAAGGAGAAGGTGAAGTCTGGAGGGTGAATCAGAAGAAGCAGAAGAAGGAGAAGGAGAAGGTGAAGTCTGGAGGGTGAATCAGAAGAAGCAGAAGAAGGAGAAGGTGAAGATGAAGTCTGGAGGGTGAATCAGAAGAAGTAGAAGAAGGAGAAGGAGAAGGTGAAGTCTGGAGGGTGAATCAGAAGTAGTAGAAGAAGGAGAAGGAGAAGGTGAAGTCTGGACGGTGTATCAGAAGAAACAGAAGAAGGAGAAGGAGAAGGTGAAGTCTGGAGGGTGAATCAGAAGAAGTAGAAGAAGGAGAAGGAGAAGGTGTAGTCTGGAGGGTGAATCAGAAGAAGTAGACGAAGGAGAAGTGAAGGTGAAGTATGGAGGGTGAATCAGAAGAAGCAGAAGAAGGAGAAGGAGAAGGTGAAGTCTGGAGGGTGAATCAGAAGAAGTAGAAGAAGGAGAAGGAGAAGGTGAAGTCTGGAGGGTGAAGCAGAAGAAGTAGAAGAAGGAGAAGGAGAAGGTGAAGTCAGGAGGGTGAATCAGAAGAAGTAGAAAAAGGAGAAGGAGAAGGTGAAGTCAGGAGGGTGAATCAGAAGAAGCAGAAGAAGGAGAAGGAGAAGGTGAAGTCTGGAGGGTGAATCAGAAGAAGCAGAATAAGGAGAAGGAGAAGGTGAAGTCTGGAGGGTGAATCAGAAGAAGCAGAATAAGGAGAAGGAGAAGGTGAAGTCTGGAGGGTGAATCAGAAGAAGCAGAAGAAGGAGAAGGAGAAGATGAAGTCTGGAGGGTGAATCAGAAGAAGTAGAAGAAGGAGAAGGAGAAGGTGAAGTCTGGAGGGTGAAGCAGAAGAAGTAGAAGAAGGAGAAGGAGAAGGTGAAGTCAGGAGGGTGAATCAGAAGAAGTAGAAGAAGGAGAAGGAGAAGGTGAAGTCAGGAGGGTGAATCAGAAGAAGCAGAAGAAGGAGAAGGAGAAGGTGAAGTCTGGAGGGTGAATCAGAAGAATCAGAAGAAGGAGAAGGAGAAGGTGAAGTCTGGAGGGTGAATCAGAAGAAGTAGAAGAAGGAGAAGGAGAAGGTGTAGTCTGGAGGGTGAATCAGAAGAAGTAGACGAAGGAGAAGGAGAAGGTGAAGTCTGGAGGGTGAATCAGAAGAAGCAGAAGAAGGAGATGGAGAAGGTGAAGTCTGGAGGGTGAATCAGAAGAAGTAGAAGAAGGAGAAGGAGAAGGTGAAGTCTGGAGGGTGAATCAGAAGAAGCAGGAGAAGGAGAAGGAGAAGGTGAAGTCTAGAGGGTGAATCAGAAGAAGCAGAAGAAGGAGAAGGAGAAGGTGAAGTCTGGAGGGTGAATCAGAAGAAGTAGAAGAAGGAGAAGGAGAAGGTGAAGTCTGGAGGGAGAATCAGAAGAAGTAGAAGAAGGAGAAGGAGAAGGTGAAGTCTGGAGGTTGAATCAGAAGAAGTAGAAGAAGGAGAAGGAGAAGGTGAAGTCTGGAGGGTGAAGCAGAAGAAGTAGAAGAAGGAGAAGGAGAAGGTGAAGTCAGGAGGGTGAATCAGAAGAAGTAGAAGAAGGAGAAGGAGAAGGTGAAGTCAGGAGGGTGAATCAGAAGAAGCAGAAGAAGGAGAAGGAGAAGGTGAAGTCTGGAGGGTGAATCAGAAGAATCAGAAGAAGGAGAAGGAGAAGGTGAAGTCTGGAGGGTGAATCAGAAGAAGCAGAAGAAAGAGAAGGAGAAGGTGAAGTCTGGAGGGTGAAGCAGAAGAAACAGAAGAAGGAGAAGGAGAAGGTGAAGACTGGAGGGTGAATCAGAAGAAGTGGAAGAAGGAGAAGGAGAAGGTGAAGTCTGGAGGGTGAATCAGAAGAAGTAGAAGAAGGAGAAGGAGAAGGTGAAGTCTGGAGGGTGAATCAGAAGAAGCAGAAGAAGGAGAAGGAGAAGGTGAAGTCTGGAGGGTGAATCAGAAGAAGCAGAAGAAGGAGAAGGTGAAGATGAAGTCTGGAGGGTGAATCAGAAGAAGTAGAAGAAGGAGAAGGAGAAGGTGAAGTCTGGAGGGTGAATCAGAAGTAGTAGAAGAAGGAGAAGGAGAAGGTGAAGTCTGGACGGTGTATCAGAAGAAACAGAAGAAGGAGAAGGAGAAGGTGAAGTCTGGAGGGTGAATCAGAAGAAGTAGAAGAAGGAGAAGGAGAAGGTGTAGTCTGGAGGGTGAATCAGAAGAAGTAGACGAAGGAGAAGTGAAGGTGAAGTATGGAGGGTGAATCAGAAGAAGCAGAAGAAGGAGAAGGAGAAGGTGAAGTCTGGAGGGTGAATCAGAAGAAGTAGAAGAAGGAGAAGGAGAAGGTGAAGTCTGGAGGGTGAAGCAGAAGAAGTAGAAGAAGGAGAAGGAGAAGGTGAAGTCAGGAGGGTGAATCAGAAGAAGTAGAAAAAGGAGAAGGAGAAGGTGAAGTCAGGAGGGTGAATCAGAAGAAGCAGAAGAAGGAGAAGGAGAAGGTGAAGTCTGGAGGGTGAATCAGAAGAAGCAGAATAAGGAGAAGGAGAAGGTGAAGTCTGGAGGGTGAATCAGAAGAAGCAGAATAAGGAGAAGGAGAAGGTGAAGTCTGGAGGGTGAATCAGAAGAAGCAGAAGAAGGAGAAGGAGAAGATGAAGTCTGGAGGGTGAATCAGAAGAAGTAGAAGAAGGAGAAGGAGAAGGTGAAGTCTGGAGGGTGAAGCAGAAGAAGTAGAAGAAGGAGAAGGAGAAGGTGAAGTCAGGAGGGTGAATCAGAAGAAGTAGAAGAAGGAGAAGGAGAAGGTGAAGTCAGGAGGGTGAATCAGAAGAAGCAGAAGAAGGAGAAGGAGAAGGTGAAGTCTGGAGGGTGAATCAGAAGAATCAGAAGAAGGAGAAGGAGAAGGTGAAGTCTGGAGGGTGAATCAGAAGAAGCAGAAGAAAGAGAAGGAGAAGGTGAAGTCTGGAGGGTGAAGCAGAAGAAACAGAAGAAGGAGAAGGAGAAGGTGAAGACTGGAGGGTGAATCAGAAGAAGTGGAAGAAGGAGAAGGAGAAGGTGAAGTCTGGAGGGTGAATCAGAAGAAGTAGAAGAAGGAGAAGGAGAAGGTGAAGTCTGGAGGGTGAATCAGAAGAAGCAGAAGAAGGAGAAGGAGAAGGTGAAGTCTGGAGGGTGAATCAGAAGAAGCAGAAGAAGGAGAAGGAGAAGATGAAGTCTGGAGGGTGAATCAGAAGAAGTAGAAGAAGGAGAAGGAGAAGGTGAAGTCTGGAGGGTGAATCAGAAGTAGTAGAAGAAGGAGAAGGAGAAGGTGAAGTCTGGACGGTGTATCAGAAGAAACAGAAGAAGGAGAAGGAGAAGGTGAAGTCTGGAGGGTGAATCAGAAGAAGTAGAAGAAGGAGAAGGAGAAGGTGTAGTCTGGAGGGTGAATCAGAAGAAGTAGACGAAGGAGAAGGAGAAGGTGAAGTCTGGAGGGTGAATCAGAAGAAGTAGAAGAAGGAGATGGAGAAGGTGAAGTCTGGAGGGTGAATCAGAAGAAGTAGAAGAAGGAGAAGGTGAAGTCTGGAGGGTGAATCAGAAGAAGCAGGAGAAGGAGAAGGAGAAGGTGAAGTCTGGAGGGTGAATCAGAAGAAGCAGAAGAAGGAGAAGGAGAAGGTGAAGTCTGGAGGGTGAATCAGAAGAAGTAGAAGAAGGAGAAGGAGAAGGTGAAGTCTGGAGGGAGAATCAGAAGAAGTAGAAGAAGGAGAAGGAGAAGGTGAAGTCTGGAGGTTGAATCAGAAGAAGTAGAAGAAGGAGAAGGAGAAGGTGAAGTCTGGAGGGTGAAGCAGAAGAAGTAGAAGAAGGAGAAGGAGAAGGTGAAGTCAGGAGGGTGAATCAGAAGAAGTAGAAGAAGGAGAAGGAGAAGGTGAAGTCAGGAGGGTGCATCAGAAGAAGCAGAAGAAGGAGAAGGAGAAGGTGAAGTCTGGAGGGTGAATCAGAAGAATCAGAAGAAGGAGAAGGAGAAGGTGAAGTCTGGAGGGTGAATCAGAAGAAGCAGAAGAAAGAGAAGGAGATGGTGAAGTCTGGAGGGTGAATCAGAAGAAGTAGAAGAAGGAGAAGGAGAAGGTGAAGTCTGGAGGGTGAATCAGAAGAAGCAGAGGAAGGAGAAGGAGAAGGTGAAGTCTGGAGGGTGAATCAGAAGAAGCAGAAGAAGTAGAAGGAGAAGGTGAAGTCTGGAGGGTGAATCAGAAGAAGCAGAAGAAGGAGAAGGAGAAGGTGAAGTCTGGAGGGTGAATGAGAAGAAGCACAATAAGGAGAAGGAGAAGGTGAAGTCTGGAGGGTGAATCAGAAGAAGCAGAAGAAGGAGAAGGAGAAGGTGAAGTCTGGAGGGTGAATCAGAAGAAGTAGAAGAAGGAGAAGGAGAAGGTGAAGTCTGTAGGGTGAAGCAGAAGAAGGAGAAGGAGAAGGAGAAGGTGAAGTCAGGAGGGTGAATCAGAAGAAGTAGAAGAAGGAGAAGGAGAAGGTGAAATCAGGAGGGTGAATCAGAAGAAGCAGAAGAAGGAGAAGGAGAAGGTGAAGTCTGGAGGTTGAATCAGAAGAAGTAGAAGAAGGAGAAGGAGAAGGTGAAGTCTGGAGGGTGAAGCAGAAGAAGTAGAAGAAGGAGAAGGAGAAGGTGAAGTCAGGAGGGTGAATCAGAAGAAGTAGAAGAAGGAGAAGGAGAAGGTGAAGTCAGGAGGGTGAATCAGAAGAAGCAGAAGAAGGAGAAGGAGAAGGTGAAGTCTGGAGGGTGAATCAGAAGAATCAGAAGAAGGAGAAGGAGAAGGTGAAGTCTGGAGGGTGAATCAGAAGAAGCAGAAGAAAGAGAAGGAGAAGGTGAAGTCTGGAGGGTGAAGCAGAAGAAACAGAAGAAGGAGAAGGAGAAGGTGAAGACTGGAGGGTGAATCAGAAGAAGTGGAAGAAGGAGAAGGAGAAGGTGAAGTCTGGAGGGTGAATCAGAAGAAGTAGAAGAAGGAGAAGGAGAAGGTGAAGTCTGGAGGGTGAATCAGAAGAAGCAGAAGAAGGAGAAGGAGAAGGTGAAGTCTGGAGGGTGAATCAGAAGAAGCAGAAGAAGGAGAAGGTGAAGATGAAGTCTGGAGGGTGAATCAGAAGAAGTAGAAGAAGGAGAAGGAGAAGGTGAAGTCTGGAGGGTGAATCAGAAGTAGTAGAAGAAGGAGAAGGAGAAGGTGAAGTCTGGACGGTGTATCAGAAGAAACAGAAGAAGGAGAAGGAGAAGGTGAAGTCTGGAGGGTGAATCAGAAGAAGTAGAAGAAGGAGAAGGAGAAGGTGTAGTCTGGAGGGTGAATCAGAAGAAGTAGACGAAGGAGAAGTGAAGGTGAAGTATGGAGGGTGAATCAGAAGAAGCAGAAGAAGGAGAAGGAGAAGGTGAAGTCTGGAGGGTGAATCAGAAGAAGTAGAAGAAGGAGAAGGAGAAGGTGAAGTCTGGAGGGTGAAGCAGAAGAAGTAGAAGAAGGAGAAGGAGAAGGTGAAGTCAGGAGGGTGAATCAGAAGAAGTAGAAAAAGGAGAAGGAGAAGGTGAAGTCAGGAGGGTGAATCAGAAGAAGCAGAAGAAGGAGAAGGAGAAGGTGAAGTCTGGAGGGTGAATCAGAAGAAGCAGAATAAGGAGAAGGAGAAGGTGAAGTCTGGAGGGTGAATCAGAAGAAGCAGAATAAGGAGAAGGAGAAGGTGAAGTCTGGAGGGTGAATCAGAAGAAGCAGAAGAAGGAGAAGGAGAAGATGAAGTCTGGAGGGTGAATCAGAAGAAGTAGAAGAAGGAGAAGGAGAAGGTGAAGTCTGGAGGGTGAAGCAGAAGAAGTAGAAGAAGGAGAAGGAGAAGGTGAAGTCAGGAGGGTGAATCAGAAGAAGTAGAAGAAGGAGAAGGAGAAGGTGAAGTCAGGAGGGTGAATCAGAAGAAGCAGAAGAAGGAGAAGGAGAAGGTGAAGTCTGGAGGGTGAATCAGAAGAATCAGAAGAAGGAGAAGGAGAAGGTGAAGTCTGGAGGGTGAATCAGAAGAAGCAGAAGAAAGAGAAGGAGAAGGTGAAGTCTGGAGGGTGAAGCAGAAGAAACAGAAGAAGGAGAAGGAGAAGGTGAAGACTGGAGGGTGAATCAGAAGAAGTGGAAGAAGGAGAAGGAGAAGGTGAAGTCTGGAGGGTGAATCAGAAGAAGTAGAAGAAGGAGAAGGAGAAGGTGAAGTCTGGAGGGTGAATCAGAAGAAGCAGAAGAAGGAGAAGGAGAAGGTGAAGTCTGGAGGGTGAATCAGAAGAAGCAGAAGAAGGAGAAGGAGAAGATGAAGTCTGGAGGGTGAATCAGAAGAAGTAGAAGAAGGAGAAGGAGAAGGTGAAGTCTGGAGGGTGAATCAGAAGTAGTAGAAGAAGGAGAAGGAGAAGGTGAAGTCTGGACGGTGTATCAGAAGAAACAGAAGAAGGAGAAGGAGAAGGTGAAGTCTGGAGGGTGAATCAGAAGAAGTAGAAGAAGGAGAAGGAGAAGGTGTAGTCTGGAGGGTGAATCAGAAGAAGTAGACGAAGGAGAAGGAGAAGGTGAAGTCTGGAGGGTGAATCAGAAGAAGTAGAAGAAGGAGATGGAGAAGGTGAAGTCTGGAGGGTGAATCAGAAGAAGTAGAAGAAGGAGAAGGTGAAGTCTGGAGGGTGAATCAGAAGAAGCAGGAGAAGGAGAAGGAGAAGGTGAAGTCTGGAGGGTGAATCAGAAGAAGCAGAAGAAGGAGAAGGAGAAGGTGAAGTCTGGAGGGTGAATCAGAAGAAGTAGAAGAAGGAGAAGGAGAAGGTGAAGTCTGGAGGGAGAATCAGAAGAAGTAGAAGAAGGAGAAGGAGAAGGTGAAGTCTGGAGGTTGAATCAGAAGAAGTAGAAGAAGGAGAAGGAGAAGGTGAAGTCTGGAGGGTGAAGCAGAAGAAGTAGAAGAAGGAGAAGGAGAAGGTGAAGTCAGGAGGGTGAATCAGAAGAAGTAGAAGAAGGAGAAGGAGAAGGTGAAGTCAGGAGGGTGCATCAGAAGAAGCAGAAGAAGGAGAAGGAGAAGGTGAAGTCTGGAGGGTGAATCAGAAGAATCAGAAGAAGGAGAAGGAGAAGGTGAAGTCTGGAGGGTGAATCAGAAGAAGCAGAAGAAAGAGAAGGAGATGGTGAAGTCTGGAGGGTGAATCAGAAGAAGTAGAAGAAGGAGAAGGAGAAGGTGAAGTCTGGAGGGTGAATCAGAAGAAGCAGAGGAAGGAGAAGGAGAAGGTGAAGTCTGGAGGGTGAATCAGAAGAAGCAGAAGAAGTAGAAGGAGAAGGTGAAGTCTGGAGGGTGAATCAGAAGAAGCAGAAGAAGGAGAAGGAGAAGGTGAAGTCTGGAGGGTGAATGAGAAGAAGCACAATAAGGAGAAGGAGAAGGTGAAGTCTGGAGGGTGAATCAGAAGAAGCAGAAGAAGGAGAAGGAGAAGGTGAAGTCTGGAGGGTGAATCAGAAGAAGTAGAAGAAGGAGAAGGAGAAGGTGAAGTCTGTAGGGTGAAGCAGAAGAAGGAGAAGGAGAAGGAGAAGGTGAAGTCAGGAGGGTGAATCAGAAGAAGTAGAAGAAGGAGAAGGAGAAGGTGAAATCAGGAGGGTGAATCAGAAGAAGCAGAAGAAGGAGAAGGAGAAGGTGAAGTCTGTAGGGTGAATCAGAAGAATCAGAAGAAGGAGAAGGAGAAGGTGAAGTCTGGAGGGTGAATCAGAAGAAGCAGAAGAAAGAGAAGGAGAAGGTGAAGTCTGGAGGGTGAAGCAGAAGAAACAGAAGAAGGAGAAGGAGAAGGTGAAGACTGGAGGGTGAATCAGAAGAAGTAGAAGAAGGAGAAGGAGAAGGTGAAGTCTGGAGGGTGAATCAGAAGAAGTAGAAGAAGGAGAAGGAGAAGGTGAAGTCTGGAGGGTGAATCAGAAGAAGCAGAAGAAGGAGAAGGAGAAGGTGAAGTCTGGAGGGTGAATCAGAAGAAGCAGAAGAAGGAGAAGGAGAAGATGAAGTCTGGAGGGTGAATCAGAAGAAGTAGAAGAAGGAGAAGGAGAAGGTGAGGTCTGGAGGGTGAATCAGAAGAAGCAGAAGAAGGAGAAGGAGAAGGTGAAGTCTGGAGGGTGAATCAGAAGAAGCAGAAGAAGGAGAAGGAGAAGGTGAAGTCTGGAGGGTGAATCAGAAGAAACAGAAGAAGGAGAAGGAGAAGGTGAAGTCTGGAGGGTGAATCAGAAGAAGTAGAAGAAGGAGAAGGAGAAGGTGTAGTCTGGAGGGTGAATCAGAAGAAGCAGAAGAAGGAGAAGGAGAAGGTGAAGTCTGGAGGGTGAATCAGAAGAAGCAGAAGAAGGAGAAGGAGAAGGTGAAGTCTGGAGGGTGAATCAGAAGAAGCAGAAGAAGGAGAAGGATAAGGTGAGGTCTGGAGGGTGAATCAGAAGAAGCAGAAGAAGGAGAAGGAGAAGGTGAAGTCTGGAGGGTGAATCAGAAGAAGCAGAAGAAGGAGAAGGAGATGGTGAAGTCTGGAGGGAGAATCAGAAGAAACAGAAGAAGGAGAAGGAGAAGTTGAAGTCTGGAGGTTGAATCAGAAGAAGTAGAAGAAGGAGAAGGAGAAGGTGTAGTCTGGAGGGTGAATCAGAAGAAGCAGAAAAGGAGAAGGAGAAGGTGAAGTCTGGAGGGTGAATCAGAAGAAGCAGAAGAAGGAGAAGGAGAAGGTGAAGTCTGGAGTGTGAATCAGAAGAAGCAGAAGAAGGAGAAGGAGAAGGTGAAGTCAGGAGGGTGAATCAGAAGAAGCAGAAGAAGGAGAAGGAGAAGGTGAAGTTAGGAGGGTGAATCAGAAGAAGCAGAAGAAGGAGAAGGAGCAGGTGATGTCAGGGGGATGAAGCAGAATAAGTAGAAGAAGGAGAAGGGGAAGGTGAAGTCAGGACGGTGAAGCAGAAGAAGCAGAAGAAGGAGAAGGAGAAGGTGAAGTCTGGAGGGTGAATCAGAAGAATTAGAAGAAGGAAAAGGGGAAGGTCAAGTCTGGAGGGTGAATCAGAAGAAGTAGAAGAAGGAGAAGGAGAAGGTGAAGTCTGGAGGGTGAAGCAGAAGAAGTAGAAGAAGGAGAAGGAGAAGGTGAAGTCAGGATGGTGAATCAGAAGAAGTAGAAGAAGGAGAAGGAGAAGGTGAAGTCAGGAGGGTGAATCAGAAGAAGCAGAAGAAGGAGAAGGATAAGGTGACGTCTGGAGGGTGAATCAGAAGAATCAGAAGAAGGAGAAGGAGAAGGTGAAGATTGGAGGGTGAATCAGAAGAAGTAGAAGAAGGAGAAGGAGAAGGTGAAGTCTATAGGGTGAATCAGAAGAAGTAGAAGAAGGAGAAGGAGAAGGTGAAGTCTGGAGGGTGAATCAGAAGAAGCAGAAGAAGGAGAAGGAGAAGGTGAAGTCTGGAGGGTGAATCAGAAGAAGCAGAAGAAGGAGAAGGAGAAGATGAAGTCTGGAGGGTGAATCAGAAGAAGTAGAAGAAGGAGAAGGAGAAGGTGAGGTCTGGAGGGTGAATCAGAAGAAGCAGAAGAAGGAGAAGGAGAAGGTGAAGTCTGGAGGGCGAATCAGAAGAAGCAGAAGAAGGAGAAGGAGAAGGTGAAGTCTGGAGGGTGAATCAGAAGAAGCAGAAGAAGGAGAAGGAGAAGGTGAAGTCAGGAGGGTGAATCAGAAGAAGCAGAAGAAGGAGAAGGAGAAGGTGAAGTTAGGAGGGTGAATCAGAAGAAGCAGAAAAAGGAGAAGGAGCAGGTGAAGTCAGGGGGGTGTAGCAGAAGAAGTAGAAGAAGGAGAAGGAGAAGGTGAAGTCAGGACGATGAAGCAGAAGAAGCAGAAGAAGGAGAAGGAGAAGGTGAAGCCTGGAGGGCGCAGCAGAAGAAGTAGAAGAAGGAGAAGGAGAAGGTGAAGTCTGGAGTGTGAAGCAGAAGAAGCAGAAGAAGGAGAAGGAGAAGGTGAAGTCTGGAGGGCGCAGCAGAAGAAGCAGAAGAAGGAGAATGAGAAGGTGAAGTCTGGAGGGTGAATCAGAAGAAGCAGAAGAAGGAGAAGGAGAAGGTGAAGTCTGGAGGGTGAATCAGAAGAAGTAGAAGAAGGAGAAGGAGAAGGTGAAGTCTGGAGGGTGAATCAGAAGAAGCAGAAGAAGGAGAAGGAGAAGGTGAAGTCTGGAGGGTGAATCAGAAGAATCAGAAGAAGGAGAAGGAGAAGGTGAAGTCTGGAGGGTGAATCAGAAGAAGCAGAAGAAGGAGAAGGAGAAGGTGAAGTCTGGAGGGTGAAGCAGAAGAAACAGAAGAAGGAGAAGGAGAAGGTGAAGACTGGAGGGTGAATCAGAAGAAGTAGAAGAAGGAGAAGGAGAAGGTGAAGTCTGGAGGGTGAATCAGAAGAAGTAGAAGAAGGAGAAGGAGAAGTTGAAGTCTGGAGGGTGAATCAGAAGAAGCAGAAGAAGGAGAAGGAGAAGGTGAAGTCTGGAGGGTGAATCAGAAGAAGCAGAAGAAGGAGAAGGAGAAGATGAAGTCTGGAGGGTGAATCAGAAGAAGTAGACGAAGGAGAAGGAGAAGGTGAAGTCTGGAGGGTGAATCAGAAGAAGCAGAAGAAGGAGAAGGAGAAGGTGAAGTCTGGAGGGTGAATCAGAAGAAGTAGAAGAAGGAGAAGGAGAAGGTGAAGTCTGGAGGGTGAATCAGAAGAAGCAGAAGAAGGAGAAGGAGAAGGTGAAGTCTGGAGGTTGAATCAGAAGAAGCAGAAGAAGGAGAAGGAGAAGGTGAAGTCTGGAGGGTGAATCAGAAGAAGTAGAAGAAGGAGAAGGAGAAGTTGAAGTCTGGAGGGTGAAGCAGAAGAAGTAGAAGATGGAGAAGGAGAAGGTGAAGTCAGGAGGGTGAATCAGAAGAAGTAGAAGAAGGAGAAGGAGAAGGTGAAGTCAGGAGGGTGAATCAGAAAAAGCAGAAGATGGAGAAGGAGAAGGTGAAGACTGGAGGGTGAATCAGAAGAATCAGAAGAAGGAGAAGGAGAAGGTGAAGTCTGGAGGGTGAATCAGAAGAAGCAGAGGAAGGAGAAGGAGAAGGTGAAGTCTGGAGGGTGAATCAAAAGAAGCAGAATAAGGAGAAGGAGAAGGTGAAGTCTGGAGGGTGAATCAGAAGAAGCAGAATAAGGAGAAGGAGAAGGTGAAGTCTGGAGGGTGAATCAGAAGAAGCAGAAGAAGGAGAAGGAGAAGGTGAAGTCTGGAGGGTGATTCAGAAGAAGCAGGATAAGGAGAAGGAGAAGGTGAAGTCTGGAGGTTGAATCAGAAGAAGCAGAAGAAGGAGAAGGAGAAGCTGAAGTCTGGAGGGTGAATCAGAAGAAGTAGAAGAAGGAGAAGGAGAAGATGAAGTCTGGAGGGTGAATCATAAGAAGTAGAAGAAGGAGAAGGAGAAGGTGAAGTCTGGAGGGTGAATCAGAAGACGTAGAAGAAGGAGAAGGAGAAGGTGAAGTCTGGAGGGTGAAGCAGAAGAAGTAGAAGAAGGAGAAGGAGAAGGTGAAGTCAGGAGGGTGAATCAGAAGATGTAGAAGAAGGAGAAGGAGAAGGTGAAGTCAGGAGGGTGAATCAGAAGAAGCAGAAGAAGGAGAAGGAGAAGGTGAAGTCTGGAGGGTGAATCAGAAGAATCAGAAGAAGGAGAAGGAGAAGGTGAAGTCTGGAGGGTGAATCAGAAGAAGCAGAAGAAAGAGAAGGAGAAGGTGAAGTCTGGAGGGTGAATCAGAAGAAGTAGAAGAAGGAGAAGGAGAAGGTGAAGTCTGGAGGGTGAATCAGAAGAAGCAGAAGAAGGAGAAGGAGAAGGTGAAGTCTGGAGGGTGAATCAGAAGAAGTAGACGAAGCAGAAGGAGAAGGTGAAGTCTGGAGGGTGAATCAGAAGAAGCAGAAGAAGGAGATGGAGAAGGTGAAGTCTGGAGGGTGAATCAGAAGAAGTAGAAGAAGGAGAAGGAGAAGGTGAAGTCTGGAGGGTGAATCAGAAGAAGCAGAAGAAGGAGAAGGAACAGGTGAAGTCTGGAGGGTGAATCAGAAGAAGCAGAAGAAGGAGAAGGAGAAGGTGAAGTCTGGAGGGTGATTCAGAAGAAGCAGAATAAGGAGAAGGAGAAGGTGAAGTCTGGAGGGTGAATCAGAAGAAGCAGAAGAAGGAGAAGGAGAAGGTGAAGTCTGGAGGGTGAATCAGAAGAAGTAGAAGAAGGAGAAGGAGAAGGTGAAGTCTGGAGGGTGAATCAGAAGAAGTAGAAGAAGGAGAAGGAGAAGGTGAAGTCTGGAGGGTGAATCAGAAGAAGTAGAAGAAGGAGAAGGAGAAGGTGAAGTCTGGAGGGTGAAGCAGAAGAAGTAGAAGAAGGAGAAGGAGAAGGTGAAGTCAGGAGGGTGAATCAGAAGATGTAGAAGAAGGAGAAGGAGAAGGTGAAGTCAGGAGGGTGAATCAGAAGAAGCAGAAGAAGGAGAAGGAGAAGGTGAAGTATGGAGGGTGAATCAGAAGAAGTAGAAGAAGGAGAAGGAGAAGGTGAAGTCTGGAGGGTGAATCAGAAGAAGCAGAAGAAGGAGAAGGAGAAGGTGAAGTCTGGAGGGTGAATCAGAAGAAGCAGAAGAAGGAGAAGGAGAAGGTGAAGTCTGGAGGGTGAATCAGAAGAAGCAGAATAAGGAGAAGGAGAAGGTGAAGTCTGGAGGGTGAATCAGAAGAAGCAGAAGAAGGAGAAGGAGAAGGTGAAGTCGGGAGGGTGAATCAGAAGAAGTAGAAGAAGGAGAAGGTGAAGTCTGGAGGGTGAAGCAGAAGAAGTAGAAGAAGGAGAAGGAGAAGGTGAAGTCAGGAGGGTGAATCAGAAGAAGTAGAAGAAGGAGAAGGAGAAGGTGAAGTCAGGAGGGTGAATCAGAAGAAGCAGAAGAAGGAGATATAGAAGGTGAAGTCTTGAGGGTGAATCAGAAGAATCAGAAGAAGGAGAAGGAGAAGGTGAAGTCTGGAGGGTGAAGCAGAAGAAGCAGAAGAAAGAGAAGGAGAAGGTGAAGTCTGGAGGGTGAAGCAGAAGAAACAGAAGAAGGAGAAGGAGAAGGTGAAGACTGGAGGGAGAATCAGAAGAAGTAGAAGAAGGAGAAGGAGAAGGTGAAGTCTATAGGGTGAATCAGAAGAAGTAGAAGAAGGAGAAGGTGAAGTCTGGAGGGTGAATCAGAAGAAGCAGAAGAAGGAGAAGGAGAAGGTGAAGTCTGGAGGGTGAATCAGAAGAAGCAGAAGAAGGAGAAGGAGAAGATGAAGTCTGGAGGGTGAATCAGAAGAAGTAGAAGAAGGAGAAGGAGAAGGTGAGGTCTGGAGGGTGAATCAGAAGAAGCAGAAGAAGGAGAAGGAGAAGGTGAAGTCTGGAGGGTGAATCAGAAGAAGCAGAAGAAGGAGAAGGAGAAGGTGAAGTCTGGAGGGTGAATCAGAAGAAGCAGAAGAAGGAGAAGGAGAAGGTGAAGTCAGGAGGGTGAATCAGAAGAAGCAGAAGAAGGAGAAGGAGAAGGTGAAGTTAGGAGGGTGAATCAGAAGAAGCAGAAAAAGGAGAAGGAGCAGGTGAAGTCAGGGGGGTGTAGCAGAAGAAGTAGAAGAAGGAGAAGGAGAAGGTGAAGTCAGGACGATGAAGCAGAAGAAGCAGAAGAAGGAGAAGGAGAAGGTGAAGCCTGGAGGGCGCAGCAGAAGAAGCAGAAGAAGGAGAAGGAGAAGGTGAAGTCTGGAGTGTGAAGCAGAAGAAGCAGAAGAAGGAGAAGGAGAAGGTGAAGTCTGGAGGGCGCAGCAGAAGAAGCAGAAGAAGGAGAATGAGAAGGTGAAGTCTGGAGGGTGAATCAGAAGAAGCAGAAGAAGGAGAAGGAGAAGGTGAAGTCTGGAGGGTGAATCAGAAGAAGTAGAAGAAGGAGAAGGAGAAGGTGAAGTCTGGAGGGTGAAGCAGAAGAAGTAGAAGAAGGAGAAGGAGAAGGTGAAGTCAGGAGGGTGAATCAGAAGAAGTAGAAGAAGGAGAAGGAGAAGGTGAAGTCAGGAGGGTGAATCAGAAGAAGCAGAAGAAGGAGAAGGAGAAGGTGAAGTCTGGAGGGTGAATCAGAAGAATCAGAAGAAGGAGAAGGAGAAGGTGAAGTCTGGAGGGTGAATCAGAAGAAGCAGAAGAAAGAGAAGGAGAAGGTGAAGTCTGGAGGGTGAAGCAGAAGAAACAGAAGAAGGAGAAGGAGAAGGTGAAGACTGGAGGGTGAATCAGAAGAAGCAGAAGAAGGAGAAGGAGAAGGTGAAGTCGGGAGGGTGAATCAGAAGAAGTAGAAGAAGGAGAAGGTGAAGTCTGGAGGGTGAAGCAGAAGAAGTAGAAGAAGGAGAAGGAGAAGGTGAAGTCAGGAGGGTGAATCAGAAGAAGTAGAAGAAGGAGAAGGAGAAGGTGAAGTCTTGAGGGTGAATCAGAAGAATCAGAAGAAGGAGAAGGAGAAGGTGAAGTCTGGAGGGTGAAGCAGAAGAAGCAGAAGAAAGAGAAGGAGAAGGTGAAGTCTGGAGGGTGAAGCAGAAGAAACAGAAGAAGGAGAAGGAGAAGGTGAAGACTGGAGGGAGAATCAGAAGAAGTAGAAGAAGGAGAAGGAGAAGGTGAAGTCTATAGGGTGAATCAGAAGAAGTAGAAGAAGGAGAAGGTGAAGTCTGGAGGGTGAATCAGAAGAAGCAGAAGAAGGAGAAGGAGAAGGTGAAGTCTGGAGGGTGAATCAGAAGAAGCAGAAGAAGGAGAAGGAGAAGATGAAGTCTGGAGGGTGAATCAGAAGAAGTAGAAGAAGGAGAAGGAGAAGGTGAGGTCTGGAGGGTGAATCAGAAGAAGCAGAAGAAGGAGAAGGAGAAGGTGAAGTCTGGAGGGTGAATCAGAAGAAGCAGAAGAAGGAGAAGGAGAAGGTGAAGTCTGGAGGGTGAATCAGAAGAAGCAGAAGAAGGAGAAGGAGAAGGTGAAGTCAGGAGGGTGAATCAGAAGAAGCAGAAGAAGGAGAAGGAGAAGGTGAAGTTAGGAGGGTGAATCAGAAGAAGCAGAAAAAGGAGAAGGAGCAGGTGAAGTCAGGGGGGTGTAGCAGAAGAAGTAGAAGAAGGAGAAGGAGAAGGTGAAGTCAGGACGATGAAGCAGAAGAAGCAGAAGAAGGAGAAGGAGAAGGTGAAGCCTGGAGGGCGCAGCAGAAGAAGCAGAAGAAGGAGAAGGAGAAGGTGAAGTCTGGAGTGTGAAGCAGAAGAAGCAGAAGAAGGAGAAGGAGAAGGTGAAGTCTGGAGGGCGCAGCAGAAGAAGCAGAAGAAGGAGAATGAGAAGGTGAAGTCTGGAGGGTGAATCAGAAGAAGCAGAAGAAGGAGAAGGAGAAGGTGAAGTCTGGAGGGTGAATCAGAAGAAGTAGAAGAAGGAGAAGGAGAAGGTGAAGTCTGGAGGGTGAAGCAGAAGAAGTAGAAGAAGGAGAAGGAGAAGGTGAAGTCAGGAGGGTGAATCAGAAGAAGTAGAAGAAGGAGAAGGAGAAGGTGAAGTCAGGAGGGTGTATCAGAAGAAGCAGAAGAAGGAGAAGGAGAAGGTGAAGTCTGGAGGGTGAATCAGAAGAATCAGAAGAAGGAGAAGGAGAAGGTGAAGTCTGGAGGGTGAATCAGAAGAAGCAGAAGAAAGAGAAGAGAAGGTGAAGTCTGGAGGGTGAAGCAGAAGAAACAGAAGAAGGAGAAGGAGAAGGTGAAGACTGGAGGGTGAATCAGAAGAAGTAGAAGAAGGAGAAGGAGAAGGTGAAGTCTGGAGGGTGAATCAGAAGAAGTAGAAGAAGGAGAAGGAGAAGTTGAAGTCTGGAGGGTGAATCAGAAGAAGCAGAAGAAGGAGAAGGAGAAGGTGAAGTCTGGAGGGTGAATCAGAAGAAGCAGAAGAAGGAGAAGGAGAAGATGAAGTCTGGAGGGTGAATCAGAAGAAGTAGACGAAGGAGAAGGAGAAGGTGAAGTCTGGAGGGTGAATCAGAAGAAGCAGAAGAAGGAGAAGGAGAAGGTGAAGTCTGGAGGGTGAATCAGAAGAAGTAGAAGAAGGAGAAGGAGAAGGTGAAGTCTGGAGGGTGAATCAGAAGAAGCAGAAGAAGGAGAAAAAGAAGGTGAAGTCTGGAGGGTGAATCAGAAGAAGCAGAAGAAGGAGAAGGAGAAGGTGAAGTCTGGAGGGTGAATCAGAAGAAGTAGAAGAAGGAGAAGGAGAAGTTGAAGTCTGGAGGGTGAAGCAGAAGAAGTAGAAGATGGAGAAGGAGAAGGTGAAGTCAGGAGGGTGAATCAGAAGAAGTAGAAGAAGGAGAAGGAGAAGGTGAAGTCAGGAGGGTGAATCAGAAGAAGCAGAAGATGGAGAAGGAGAAGGTGAAGTCTGGAGGGTGAATCAGAAGAATCAGAAGAAGGAGAAGGTGAAGTCTGGAGGGTGAATCAGAAGAAGCAGAGGAAGGAGAAGGAGAAGGTGAAGTCTGGAGGGTGAATCAGAAGAAGCAGAAGAAGGAGAAGGAGAAGGTGAAGTCTGGAGGGTGAATCAGAAGAAGCAGAAGAAGGAGAAGGAGAAGGTGAAGTCTGGAGGGTGAATCAGAAGAAGCAGAATAAGGAGAAGGAGAAGGTGAAGTCTGGAGGGTGAATCAGAAGAAGCAGAAGAAGGAGAAGGAGAAGGTGAAGTCGGGAGGGTGAATCAGAAGAAGTAGAAGAAGGAGAAGGTGAAGTCTGGAGGGTGAAGCAGAAGAAGTAGAAGAAGGAGAAGGAGAAGGTGAAGTCAGGAGGGTGAATCAGAAGAAGTAGAAGAAGGAGAAGGAGAAGGTGAAGTCAGGAGGGTGAATCAGAAGAAGCAGAAGAAGGAGATATAGAAGGTGAAGTCTTGAGGGTGAATCAGAAGAATCAGAAGAAGGAGAAGGAGAAGGTGAAGTCTGGAGGGTGAAGCAGAAGAAGCAGAAGAAAGAGAAGGAGAAGGTGAAGTCTGGAGGGTGAAGCAGAAGAAACAGAAGAAGGAGAAGGAGAAGGTGAAGACTGGAGGGAGAATCAGAAGAAGTAGAAGAAGGAGAAGGAGAAGGTGAAGTCTATAGGGTGAATCAGAAGAAGTAGAAGAAGGAGAAGGTGAAGTCTGGAGGGTGAATCAGAAGAAGCAGAAGAAGGAGAAGGAGAAGGTGAAGTCTGGAGGGTGAATCAGAAGAAGCAGAAGAAGGAGAAGGAGAAGATGAAGTCTGGAGGGTGAATCAGAAGAAGTAGAAGAAGGAGAAGGAGAAGGTGAGGTCTGGAGGGTGAATCAGAAGAAGCAGAAGAAGGAGAAGGAGAAGGTGAAGTCTGGAGGGTGAATCAGAAGAAGCAGAAGAAGGAGAAGGAGAAGGTGAAGTCTGGAGGGTGAATCAGAAGAAGCAGAAGAAGGAGAAGGAGAAGGTGAAGTCAGGAGGGTGAATCAGAAGAAGCAGAAGAAGGAGAAGGAGAAGGTGAAGTTAGGAGGGTGAATCAGAAGAAGCAGAAAAAGGAGAAGGAGCAGGTGAAGTCAGGGGGGTGTAGCAGAAGAAGTAGAAGAAGGAGAAGGAGAAGGTGAAGTCAGGACGATGAAGCAGAAGAAGCAGAAGAAGGAGAAGGAGAAGGTGAAGCCTGGAGGGCGCAGCAGAAGAAGCAGAAGAAGGAGAAGGAGAAGGTGAAGTCTGGAGTGTGAAGCAGAAGAAGCAGAAGAAGGAGAAGGAGAAGGTGAAGTCTGGAGGGCGCAGCAGAAGAAGCAGAAGAAGGAGAATGAGAAGGTGAAGTCTGGAGGGTGAATCAGAAGAAGCAGAAGAAGGAGAAGGAGAAGGTGAAGTCTGGAGGGTGAATCAGAAGAAGTAGAAGAAGGAGAAGGAGAAGGTGAAGTCTGGAGGGTGAAGCAGAAGAAGTAGAAGAAGGAGAAGGAGAAGGTGAAGTCAGGAGGGTGAATCAGAAGAAGTAGAAGAAGGAGAAGGAGAAGGTGAAGTCAGGAGGGTGAATCAGAAGAAGCAGAAGAAGGAGAAGGAGAAGGTGAAGTCTGGAGGGTGAATCAGAAGAATCAGAAGAAGGAGAAGGAGAAGGTGAAGTCTGGAGGGTGAATCAGAAGAAGCAGAAGAAAGAGAAGGAGAAGGTGAAGTCTGGAGGGTGAAGCAGAAGAAACAGAAGAAGGAGAAGGAGAAGGTGAAGACTGGAGGGTGAATCAGAAGAAGCAGAAGAAGGAGAAGGAGAAGGTGAAGTCGGGAGGGTGAATCAGAAGAAGTAGAAGAAGGAGAAGGTGAAGTCTGGAGGGTGAAGCAGAAGAAGTAGAAGAAGGAGAAGGAGAAGGTGAAGTCAGGAGGGTGAATCAGAAGAAGTAGAAGAAGGAGAAGGAGAAGGTGAAGTCAGGAGGGTGAATCAGAAGAAGCAGAAGAAGGAGATATAGAAGGTGAAGTCTTGAGGGTGAATCAGAAGAATCAGAAGAAGGAGAAGGAGAAGGTGAAGTCTGGAGGGTGAAGCAGAAGAAGCAGAAGAAAGAGAAGGAGAAGGTGAAGTCTGGAGGGTGAAGCAGAAGAAACAGAAGAAGGAGAAGGAGAAGGTGAAGACTGGAGGGAGAATCAGAAGAAGTAGAAGAAGGAGAAGGAGAAGGTGAAGTCTATAGGGTGAATCAGAAGAAGTAGAAGAAGGAGAAGGTGAAGTCTGGAGGGTGAATCAGAAGAAGCAGAAGAAGGAGAAGGAGAAGGTGAAGTCTGGAGGGTGAATCAGAAGAAGCAGAAGAAGGAGAAGGAGAAGATGAAGTCTGGAGGGTGAATCAGAAGAAGTAGAAGAAGGAGAAGGAGAAGGTGAGGTCTGGAGGGTGAATCAGAAGAAGCAGAAGAAGGAGAAGGAGAAGGTGAAGTCTGGAGGGTGAATCAGAAGAAGCAGAAGAAGGAGAAGGAGAAGGTGAAGTCTGGAGGGTGAATCAGAAGAAGCAGAAGAAGGAGAAGGAGAAGGTGAAGTCAGGAGGGTGAATCAGAAGAAGCAGAAGAAGGAGAAGGAGAAGGTGAAGTTAGGAGGGTGAATCAGAAGAAGCAGAAAAAGGAGAAGGAGCAGGTGAAGTCAGGGGGGTGTAGCAGAAGAAGTAGAAGAAGGAGAAGGAGAAGGTGAAGTCAGGACGATGAAGCAGAAGAAGCAGAAGAAGGAGAAGGAGAAGGTGAAGCCTGGAGGGCGCAGCAGAAGAAGCAGAAGAAGGAGAAGGAGAAGGTGAAGTCTGGAGTGTGAAGCAGAAGAAGCAGAAGAAGGAGAAGGAGAAGGTGAAGTCTGGAGGGCGCAGCAGAAGAAGCAGAAGAAGGAGAATGAGAAGGTGAAGTCTGGAGGGTGAATCAGAAGAAGCAGAAGAAGGAGAAGGAGAAGGTGAAGTCTGGAGGGTGAATCAGAAGAAGTAGAAGAAGGAGAAGGAGAAGGTGAAGTCTGGAGGGTGAAGCAGAAGAAGTAGAAGAAGGAGAAGGAGAAGGTGAAGTCAGGAGGGTGAATCAGAAGAAGTAGAAGAAGGAGAAGGAGAAGGTGAAGTCAGGAGGGTGTATCAGAAGAAGCAGAAGAAGGAGAAGGAGAAGGTGAAGTCTGGAGGGTGAATCAGAAGAATCAGAAGAAGGAGAAGGAGAAGGTGAAGTCTGGAGGGTGAATCAGAAGAAGCAGAAGAAAGAGAAGAGAAGGTGAAGTCTGGAGGGTGAAGCAGAAGAAACAGAAGAAGGAGAAGGAGAAGGTGAAGACTGGAGGGTGAATCAGAAGAAGTAGAAGAAGGAGAAGGAGAAGGTGAAGTCTGGAGGGTGAATCAGAAGAAGTAGAAGAAGGAGAAGGAGAAGTTGAAGTCTGGAGGGTGAATCAGAAGAAGCAGAAGAAGGAGAAGGAGAAGGTGAAGTCTGGAGGGTGAATCAGAAGAAGCAGAAGAAGGAGAAGGAGAAGATGAAGTCTGGAGGGTGAATCAGAAGAAGTAGACGAAGGAGAAGGAGAAGGTGAAGTCTGGAGGGTGAATCAGAAGAAGCAGAAGAAGGAGAAGGAGAAGGTGAAGTCTGGAGGGTGAATCAGAAGAAGTAGAAGAAGGAGAAGGAGAAGGTGAAGTCTGGAGGGTGAATCAGAAGAAGCAGAAGAAGGAGAAGGAGAAGGTGAAGTCTGGAGGGTGAATCAGAAGAAGCAGAAGAAGGAGAAGGAGAAGGTGAAGTCTGGAGGGTGAATCAGAAGAAGTAGAAGAAGGAGAAGGAGAAGTTGAAGTCTGGAGGGTGAAGCAGAAGAAGTAGAAGATGGAGAAGGAGAAGGTGAAGTCAGGAGGGTGAATCAGAAGAAGTAGAAGAAGGAGAAGGAGAAGGTGAAGTCAGGAGGGTGAATCAGAAGAAGCAGAAGATGGAGAAGGAGAAGGTGAAGTCTGGAGGGTGAATCAGAAGAATCAGAAGAAGGAGAAGGTGAAGTCTGGAGGGTGAATCAGAAGAAGCAGAGGAAGGAGAAGGAGAAGGTGAAGTCTGGAGGGTGAATCAAAAGAAGCAGAATAAGGAGAAGGAGAAGGTGAAGTCTGGAGGGTGAATCAGAAGAAGCAGAATAAGGAGAAGGAGAAGGTGAAGTCTGGAGGGTGAATCAGAAGAAGCAGAAGAAGGAGAAGGAGAAGGTGAAGTCTGGAGGGTGAATCAGAAGAAGTAGAAGAAGGAGAAGGAGAAGGTAAAGTCTGGAGGGTGAAGCAGAAGAAGTAGAAGAAGGAGAAGGAGAAGGTGAAGTCAGGAGGGTGAATCAGAAGAAGTAGAAGAAGCAGAAGGAGAAGGTGAAGTCAGGAGGGTGAATCAGAAGAAGCAGAAGAAGGAGAAGGAGAAGGTGAAGTCTGGAGGGTGAATCAGAAGAATCAGAAGAAGGAGAAGCAGAAGGTGAAGTCTGGAGGGTGAATCAGAAGAAGCAGAAGAAAGAGAAGGAGAAGGTGAAGTCTGGAGGGTGAAGCAGAAGAAACAGAAGAAGGAGAAGGAGAAGGTGAAGACTGGAGGGTGAATCAGAAGAAGTAGAAGAAGGAGAAGGAGAAGGTGAAGTCTGGAGGGTGAATCAGAAGAAGTAGAAGAAGGAGAAGGAGAAGGTGAAGTCTGGAGGGTGAATCAGAAGAAGCAGAAGAAGGAGAAGGAGAAGGTGAAGTCTGGAGGGTGAATCAGAAGAAGCAGAAGAAGGAGAAGGAGAAGATGAAGTCTGGAGGGTGAATCGGAAGAAGTAGAAGAAGGAGAAGGAGAAGGTGAAGTCTGGAGGGTGAATCAGAAGAAGTAGAAGAAGGAGAAGGAGAAGTTGAAGTCTGGACGGTGAATCAGAAGAAGCAGAAGAAGGAGAAGGAGAAGGTGAAGTCTGGAGGGTGAATCAGAAGAAGCAGAAGAAGGAGAAGGAGAAGATGAAGTCTGGAGGGTGAATCAGAAGAAGTAGAAGAAGGAGAAGGAGAAGGTGAAGTCTGGAGGGTGAATCAGAAGAAGTAGAAGAAGGAGAAGGAGAAGATGAAGTCTGGAGGGTGAATCAGAAGAAACAGAAGAAGGAGCAGGAGAAGGTGAAGTCTGGAGGGTGAATCAGAAGAAGTAGAAGAAGGAGAAGGAGAAGGTGTAGTCTGGAGGGTGAATCAGAAGAAGTAGACGAAGGAGAAGGAGAAGGTGAAGTCTGGAGGGTGAATCAGAAGAAGCAGAAGAAGGAGAAGGTGAAGTCTGGAGGGTGAATCAGAAGAAGTAGAAGAAGGAGAAGGAGAAGGTGAAGTCTGGAGGGTGAATCAGAAGAAGCAGAAGAAGGAGAAGGAGAAGGTGAAGTCTGGAGGGTGAATCAGAAGAAGCAGAAGAAGGAGAAGGAGAAGGTGTAGTCTGGAGGGTGAATCAGAAGAAGTAGACGAAGGAGAAGGAGAAGGTGAAGTCTGGAGGGTGAATCAGAAGAAGCAGAAGAAGGAGAAGGTGAAGTCTGGAGGGTGAATCAGAAGAAGCAGAAGAAGGAGAAGGAGAAGGTGATGTCTGGAGGGTGAATCAGAAGAAGTAGATGAAGGAGAAGGAGAAGGTGAAGTCTGGAGGGTGAATCAGAAGAAGCAGAAGAAGGAGATGGAGAAGGTGAAGTCTGGAGGGTGAATCAGAAGAAGCAGAAGAAGGAGAAGGAGAAGGTGAAGTCTGGAGGGTGATTCAGAAGAAGCAGAATAAGGAGAAGGAGAAGGTGAAGTCTGGAGGGTGAATCAGAAGAAGCAGAAGAAGGAGAAGGAGAAGGTGAAGTCTGGAGGGTGAATCAGAAGAAGCAGAAGAAGGAGAAGGAGAAGGTGAAGTCTGGAGGGTGAATCAGAAGAAGTAGACGAAGGAGAAGGAGAAGGTGAAGTCTGGAGGGTGAATCAGAAGAAGCAGAAGAAGGAGAAGGTGAAGTCTGGAGGGTGAATCAGAAGAAGTAGAAGAAGGAGAAGGAGAAGGTGAAGTCTGGAGGGTGAATCAGAAGAAGTAGAAGAAGGAGAAGGAGAAGGTGAAGTCTGGAGGGTGAATCAGAAGAAGCAGAAGAAGGAGAAGGAACAGGTGTAGTCTGGAGGGTGAATCAGAAGAAGCAGAAGAAGGAGAAGGAGAAGGTGAAGTCTGGAGGGTGATTCAGAAGAAGCAGAATAAGGAGAAGGAGAAGGTGAAGTCTGGAGGGTGAATCAGAAGAAGCAGAAGAAGGAGAAGGAGAAGGTGAAGTCTGGAGGGTGAATCAGTAGAAGTAGAAGAAGGAGAAGGAGAAGGTGAAGTCTGGAGGGTGAATCAGAAGAAGTAGAAGAAGGAGAAGGAGAAGGTGAAGTCTGGAGGGTGAATCAGAAGAAGTAGAAGAAGGAGAAGGAGAAGGTGAAGTCTGGAGGGTGAAGCAGAAGAAGTAGAAGAAGGAGAAGGAGAAGGTGAAGTCAGGAGGGTGAATCAGAAGATGTAGAAGAAGGAGAAGGAGAAGGTGAAGTCAGGAGGGTGAATCAGAAGAAGCAGAAGAAGGAGAAGGAGAAGGTGAAGTCTGGAGGGTGAATCAGAAGAAGTAGAAGAAGGAGAAGGAGAAGGTGAAGTCTGGAGGGTGAATCAGAAGAAGCAGAAGAAGGAGAAGGAGAAGGTGAAGTCTGGAGGGTGAATCAGAAGAAGCAGAAGAAGGAGAAGGAGAAGGTGAAGTCTGGAGGGTGAATCAGAAGAAGCAGAATAAGGAGAAGGAGAAGGTGAAGTCTGGAGGGTGAATCAGAAGAAGCAGAAGAAGGAGAAGGATAAGGTGAAGTCGGGAGGGTGAATCAGAAGAAGTAGAAGAAGGAGAAGGAGAAGGTGAAGTCTGGAGGGTGAAGCAGAAGAAGTAGAAGAAGGAGAAGGAGAAGGTGAAGTCAGGAGGGTGAATCAGAAGAAGTAGAAGAAGGAGAAGGAGAAGGTGAAGTCAGGAGGGTGAATCAGAAGAAGCAGAAGAAGGAGATATAGAAGGTGAAGTCTTGAGGGTGAATCAGAAGAATCAGAAGAAGGAGAAGGAGAAGGTGAAGTCTGGAGGGTGAAGCAGAAGAAGCAGAAGAAAGAGAAGGAGAAGGTGAAGTCTGGAGGGTGAAGCAGAAGAAACAGAAGAAGGAGAAGGAGAAGGTGAAGACTGGAGGGAGAATCAGAAGAAGTAGAAGAAGGAGAAGGAGAAGGTGAAGTCTATAGGGTGAATCAGAAGAAGTAGAAGAAGGAGAAGGTGAAGTCTGGAGGGTGAATCAGAAGAAGCAGAAGAAGGAGAAGGAGAAGGTGAAGTCTGGAGGGTGAATCAGAAGAAGCAGAAGAAGGAGAAGGAGAAGATGAAGTCTGGAGGGTGAATCAGAAGAAGTAGAAGAAGGAGAAGGAGAAGGTGAGGTCTGGAGGGTGAATCAGAAGAAGCAGAAGAAGGAGAAGGAGAAGGTGAAGTCTGGAGGGTGAATCAGAAGAAGCAGAAGAAGGAGAAGGAGAAGGTGAAGTCTGGAGGGTGAATCAGAAGAAGCAGAAGAAGGAGAAGGAGAAGGTGAAGTCAGGAGGGTGAATCAGAAGAAGCAGAAGAAGGAGAAGGAGAAGGTGAAGTTAGGAGGGTGAATCAGAAGAAGCAGAAAAAGGAGAAGGAGCAGGTGAAGTCAGGGGTGTGTAGCAGAAGAAGTAGAAGAAGGAGAAGGAGAAGGTGAAGTCAGGACGATGAAGCAGAAGAAGCAGAAGAAGGAGAAGGAGAAGGTGAAGCCTGGAGGGCGCAGCAGAAGAAGCAGAAGAAGGAGAAGGAGAAGGTGAAGTCTGGAGTGTGAAGCAGAAGAAGCAGAAGAAGGAGAAGGAGAAGGTGAAGTCTGGAGGGCGCAGCAGAAGAAGCAGAAGAAGGAGAATGAGAAGGTGAAGTCTGGAGGGTGAATCAGAAGAAGCAGAAGAAGGAGAAGGAGAAGGTGAAGTCTGGAGGGTGAATCAGAAGAAGTAGAAGAAGGAGAAGGAGAAGGTGAAGTCTGGAGGGTGAAGCAGAAGAAGTAGAAGAAGGAGAAGGAGAAGGTGAAGTCAGGAGGGTGAATCAGAAGAAGTAGAAGAAGGAGAAGGAGAAGGTGAAGTCAGGAGGGTGAATCAGAAGAAGCAGAAGAAGGAGAAGGAGAAGGTGAAGTCTGGAGGGTGAATCAGAAGAATCAGAAGAAGGAGAAGGAGAAGGTGAAGTCTGGAGGGTGAATCAGAAGAAGCAGAAGAAAGAGAAGGAGAAGGTGAAGTCTGGAGGGTGAAGCAGAAGAAACAGAAGAAGGAGAAGGAGAAGGTGAAGACTGGAGGGTGAATCAGAAGAAGTAGAAGAAGGAGAAGGAGAAGGTGAAGTCTGGAGGGTGAATCAGAAGAAGTAGAAGAAGGAGAAGGAGAAGTTGAAGTCTGGAGGGTGAATCAGAAGAAGCAGAAGAAGGAGAAGGAGAAGGTGAAGTCTGGAGAGTGAATCAGAAGAAGCAGAAGAAGGAGAAGGAGAAGATGAAGTCTGGAGGGTGAATCAGAAGAATCAGAAGAAGGAGAAGCAGAAGGTGAAGTCTGGAGGGTGAATCAGAAGAAGCAGAAGAAAGAGAAGGAGAAGGTGAAGTCCGGAGGGTGAAGCAGAAGAAACAGAAGAAGGAGAAGGAGAAGGTGAAGACTGGAGGGTGAATCAGAAGAAGTAGAAGAAGGAGAAGGAGAAGGTGAAGTCTGGAGGGTGAATCAGAAGAAGTAGAAGAAGGAGAAGGAGAAGGTGAAGTCTGGAGGGTGAATCAGAAGAAGCAGAAGAAGGAGAAGGAGAAGGTGAAGTCTGGAGGGTGAATCAGAAGAAGCAGAAGAAGGAGAAGGAGAAGATGAAGTCTGGAGGGTGAATCGGAAGAAGTAGAAGAAGGAGAAGGAGAAGGTGAAGTCTGGAGGGTGAATCAGAAGAAGTAGAAGAAGGAGAAGGAGAAGTTGAAGTCTGGACGGTGAATCAGAAGAAGCAGAAGAAGGAGAAGGAGAAGGTGAAGTCTGGAGGGTGAATCAGAAGAAGCAGAAGAAGGAGAAGGAGAAGATGAAGTCTGGAGGGTGAATCAGAAGAAGTAGAAGAAGGAGAAGGAGAAGGTGAAGTCTGGAGGGTGAATCAGAAGAAGTAGAAGAAGGAGAAGGAGAAGATGAAGTCTGGAGGGTGAATCAGAAGAAACAGAAGAAGGAGCAGGAGAAGGTGAAGTCTGGAGGGTGAATCAGAAGAAGTAGAAGAAGGAGAAGGAGAAGGTGTAGTCTGGAGGGTGAATCAGAAGAAGTAGACGAAGGAGAAGGAGAAGGTGAAGTCTGGAGGGTGAATCAGAAGAAGCAGAAGAAGGAGAAGGTGAAGTCTGGAGGGTGAATCAGAAGAAGTAGAAGAAGGAGAAGGAGAAGGTGAAGTCTGGAGGGTGAATCAGAAGAAGCAGAAGAAGGAGAAGGAGAAGGTGAAGTCTGGAGGGTGAATCAGAAGAAGCAGAAGAAGGAGAAGGAGAAGGTGATGTCTGGAGGGTGAATCAGAAGAAGTAGATGAAGGAGAAGGAGAAGGTGAAGTCTGGAGGGTGAATCAGAAGAAGCAGAAGAAGGAGATGGAGAAGGTGAAGTCTGGAGGGTGAATCAGAAGACGTAGAAGAAGGAGAAGGAGAAGGTGAAGTCTGGAGGGTGAATCAGAAGAAGCAGAAGAAGGAGAAGGAGAAGGTGAAGTCTGGAGGGTGAATCAGAAGAAGCAGAAGAAGCAGAAGGAGAAGGTGAAGTCTGGAGGGTGATTCAGAAGAAGCAGAATAAGGAGAAGGAGAAGGTGAAGTCTGGAGGGTGAATCAGAAGAAGCAGAAGAAGGAGAAGGAGAAGGTGAAGTCTGGAGGGTGAATCAGAAGAAGTAGAAGAAGGAGAAGGAGAAGGTGAAGTCTGGAGGGTGAATCAGAAGAAGTAGAAGAAGGAGAAGGAGAAGGTGAAGTCTGGAGGGTGAATCAGAAGTAGAAGAAGGAGAAGGAGAAGGTGAAGTCTGGAGGGTGAAGCAGAAGAAGTAGAAGAAGGAGAAGGAGAAGGTGAAGTCAGGAGGGTGAATCAGAAGATGTAGAAGAAGGACAAGGAGAAGGTGAAGTCAGGAGGGTGAATCAGAAGAAGCAGAAGAAGGAGAAGGAGAAGGTGAAGTCTGGAGGGTGAATCAGAAGAAGTAGAAGAAGGAGAAGGAGAAGGTGAAGTCTGGAGGGTGAATCAGAAGAAGCAGAAGAAGGAGAAGGAGAAGGTGAAGTCTGGAGGGTGAATCAGAAGAAGCAGAAGAAGGAGAAGGAGAAGGTGAAGTCTGGAGGGTGAATAAGAAGAAGCAGAATAAGGAGAAGGAGAAGGTTAAGTCTGGTGGGTGAATCAGAAGAAGCAGAAGAAGGAGAAGGAGAAGGTGAAGTCTGGAGGGTGAATCAGAAGAAGTAGAAGAAGGAGAAGGAGAAGGTGAAGTCTGGAGGGTGAAGCAGAAGAAGTAGAAGAAGGAGAAGGAGAAGGTGAAGTCAGGAGGGTGAATCAGAAGAAGTAGAAGAAGGAGAAGGAGAAGGTGAAGTCAGGAGGGTGAATCAGAAGAAGCAGAAGAAGGAGATAGAGAAGGTGAAGTCTGGAGGTTGAATCAGAAGAATCAGAAGAAGGAGAAGGAGAAGGTGAAGTCTGGAGGGTGAAGCAGAAGAAGCAGAAGAAAGAGAAGGAGAAGGTGAAGTCTGGAGGGTGAAGCAGAAGAAACAGAAGAAGGAGAAGGAGAAGGTGAAGACTGGAGGGTGAATCAGAAGAAGTAGAAGAAGGAGAAGGAGAAGGTGAAGTCTGGAGGGTGAATCAGAAGAAGTAGAAGAAGGAGAAGGAGAAGGTGAAGTCTGGAGGGTGAATCAGAAGAAGCAGAAGAAGGAGAAGGAGAAGGTGAAGTCTGGAGGGTGAATCAGAAGAAGCAGAAGAAGGAGAAGGAGAAGATGAAGTCTGGAGGGTGAATCAGAAGAAGTAGAAGAAGGAGAAGGAGAAGGTGAGGTCTGGAGGGTGAATCAGAAGAAGCAGAAGAAGGAGAAGGAGAAGGTGAAGTCTGGAGGGTGAATCAGAAGAAGCAGAAGAAGGAGAAGGAGAAGGTGAAGTCTGGAGGGTGAATCAGAAGAAGCAGAAGAAGGAAAAGGAGAAGGTGAAGTCAGGAGGGTGAATCAGAAGAAGCAGAAGAAGGAGAAGGAGAAGGTGAAGTTAGGAGGGTGAATCAGAAGAAGCAGAAGAAGGAGAAGGAGCAGGTGAAGTCAGGGGGGTGTAGCAGAAGAAGTAGAAGAAGGAGAAGGAGAAGGTGAAGTCAGGACGGTGAAGCAGAAGAAGCAGAAGAAGGAGAAGGAGAAGGTGAAGCCTGGAGGGCGCAGCAGAGGAAGCAGAAGAAGGAGAAGGAGAAGGTGAAGTCTGGAGTGTGAAGCAGAAGAAGCAGAAGAAGGAGAAGGAGAAGGTGAAGTCTGGAGGGCGCAGCAGAAGAAGCAGAAGAAGGAGAATGAGAAGGTGAAGTCTGGAGGGTGAATCAGAAGAAGCAGAAGAAGGAGAAGGAGAAGGTGAAGTCTGGAGGGTGAATCAGAAGAAGTAGAAGAAGGAGAAGGAGAAGGTGAAGTCAGGAGGGTGAATCAGAAGATGTAGAAGAAGGAGAAGGAGAAGGTGAAGTCAGGAGGGTGAATCAGAAGAAGCAGAAGAAGGAGAAGGAGAAGGTGAAGTCTGGAGGGTGAATCAGAAGAAGTAGAAGAAGGAGAAGGAGAAGGTGAAGTCTGGAGGGTGATTCAGATGAAGCAGAAGAAGGAGAAGGAGAAGGTGAAGTCTGGAGGGTGAATCAGAAGAAGCAGAAGAAGGAGAAGGAGAAGGTGAAGTCTGGAGGGTGAATCAGAAGAAGCAGAATAAGGAGAAGGAGAAGGTTAAGTCTGGAGGGTGAATCAGAAGAAGCAGAAGAAGGAGAAGGAGAAGGTGAAGTCTGGAGGGTGAATCAGAAGAAGTAGAAGAAGGAGAAGGAGAAGGTGAAGTCTGGAGGGTGAAGCAGAAGAAGTAGAAGAAGGAGAAGGAGAAGGTGAAGTCTGGAGGGTGAATCAGAAGAAGCAGAAGAAGGAGAAGGAGAAGGTGATGTCTGGAGGGTGAATCAGAAGAAGTAGATGAAGGAGAAGGAGAAGGTGAAGTCTGGAGGGTGAATCAGAAGAAGCAGAAGAAGGAGATGGAGAAGGTGAAGTCTGGAGGGTGAATCAGAAGACGTAGAAGAAGGAGAAGGAGAAGGTGAAGTCTGGAGGGTGAATCAGAAGAAGCAGAAGAAGGAGAAGGAGAAGGTGAAGTCTGGAGGGTGAATCAGAAGAAGCAGAAGAAGCAGAAGGAGAAGGTGAAGTCTGGAGGGTGATTCAGAAGAAGCAGAATAAGGAGAAGGAGAAGGTGAAGTCTGGAGGGTGAATCAGAAGAAGCAGAAGAAGGAGAAGGAGAAGGTGAAGTCTGGAGGGTGAATCAGAAGAAGTAGAAGAAGGAGAAGGAGAAGGTGAAGTCTGGAGGGTGAATCAGAAGAAGTAGAAGAAGGAGAAGGAGAAGGTGAAGTCTGGAGGGTGAATCAGAAGTAGAAGAAGGAGAAGGAGAAGGTGAAGTCTGGAGGGTGAAGCAGAAGAAGTAGAAGAAGGAGAAGGAGAAGGTGAAGTCAGGAGGGTGAATCAGAAGATGTAGAAGAAGGACAAGGAGAAGGTGAAGTCAGGAGGGTGAATCAGAAGAAGCAGAAGAAGGAGAAGGAGAAGGTGAAGTCTGGAGGGTGAATCAGAAGAAGTAGAAGAAGGAGAAGGAGAAGGTGAAGTCTGGAGGGTGAATCAGAAGAAGCAGAAGAAGGAGAAGGAGAAGGTGAAGTCTGGAGGGTGAATCAGAAGAAGCAGAAGAAGGAGAAGGAGAAGGTGAAGTCTGGAGGGTGAATAAGAAGAAGCAGAATAAGGAGAAGGAGAAGGTTAAGTCTGGTGGGTGAATCAGAAGAAGCAGAAGAAGGAGAAGGAGAAGGTGAAGTCTGGAGGGTGAATCAGAAGAAGTAGAAGAAGGAGAAGGAGAAGGTGAAGTCTGGAGGGTGAAGCAGAAGAAGTAGAAGAAGGAGAAGGAGAAGGTGAAGTCAGGAGGGTGAATCAGAAGAAGTAGAAGAAGGAGAAGGAGAAGGTGAAGTCAGGAGGGTGAATCAGAAGAAGCAGAAGAAGGAGATAGAGAAGGTGAAGTCTGGAGGTTGAATCAGAAGAATCAGAAGAAGGAGAAGGAGAAGGTGAAGTCTGGAGGGTGAAGCAGAAGAAGCAGAAGAAAGAGAAGGAGAAGGTGAAGTCTGGAGGGTGAAGCAGAAGAAACAGAAGAAGGAGAAGGAGAAGGTGAAGACTGGAGGGTGAATCAGAAGAAGTAGAAGAAGGAGAAGGAGAAGGTGAAGTCTGGAGGGTGAATCAGAAGAAGTAGAAGAAGGAGAAGGAGAAGGTGAAGTCTGGAGGGTGAATCAGAAGAAGCAGAAGAAGGAGAAGGAGAAGGTGAAGTCTGGAGGGTGAATCAGAAGAAGCAGAAGAAGGAGAAGGAGAAGATGAAGTCTGGAGGGTGAATCAGAAGAAGTAGAAGAAGGAGAAGGAGAAGGTGAGGTCTGGAGGGTGAATCAGAAGAAGCAGAAGAAGGAGAAGGAGAAGGTGAAGTCTGGAGGGTGAATCAGAAGAAGCAGAAGAAGGAGAAGGAGAAGGTGAAGTCTGGAGGGTGAATCAGAAGAAGCAGAAGAAGGAAAAGGAGAAGGTGAAGTCAGGAGGGTGAATCAGAAGAAGCAGAAGAAGGAGAAGGAGAAGGTGAAGTTAGGAGGGTGAATCAGAAGAAGCAGAAGAAGGAGAAGGAGCAGGTGAAGTCAGGGGGGTGTAGCAGAAGAAGTAGAAGAAGGAGAAGGAGAAGGTGAAGTCAGGACGGTGAAGCAGAAGAAGCAGAAGAAGGAGAAGGAGAAGGTGAAGCCTGGAGGGCGCAGCAGAGGAAGCAGAAGAAGGAGAAGGAGAAGGTGAAGTCTGGAGTGTGAAGCAGAAGAAGCAGAAGAAGGAGAAGGAGAAGGTGAAGTCTGGAGGGCGCAGCAGAAGAAGCAGAAGAAGGAGAATGAGAAGGTGAAGTCTGGAGGGTGAATCAGAAGAAGCAGAAGAAGGAGAAGGAGAAGGTGAAGTCTGGAGGGTGAATCAGAAGAAGTAGAAGAAGGAGAAGGAGAAGGTGAAGTCAGGAGGGTGAATCAGAAGATGTAGAAGAAGGAGAAGGAGAAGGTGAAGTCAGGAGGGTGAATCAGAAGAAGCAGAAGAAGGAGAAGGAGAAGGTGAAGTCTGGAGGGTGAATCAGAAGAAGTAGAAGAAGGAGAAGGAGAAGGTGAAGTCTGGAGGGTGAATCAGATGAAGCAGAAGAAGGAGAAGGAGAAGGTGAAGTCTGGAGGGTGAATCAGAAGAAGCAGAAGAAGGAGAAGGAGAAGGTGAAGTCTGGAGGGTGAATCAGAAGAAGCAGAATAAGGAGAAGGAGAAGGTTAAGTCTGGAGGGTGAATCAGAAGAAGCAGAAGAAGGAGAAGGAGAAGGTGAAGTCTGGAGGGTGAATCAGAAGAAGTAGAAGAAGGAGAAGGAGAAGGTGAAGTCTGGAGGGTGAAGCAGAAGAAGTAGAAGAAGGAGAAGGAGAAGGTGAAGTCAGGAGGGTGAATCAGAAGAAGTAGAAGAAGGAGAAGGAGAAGGTGAAGTCAGGAGGGTGAATCAGAAGAAGCAGAAGAAGGAGATAGAGAAGGTGAAGTCTGGAGGGTGAATCAGAAGAATCAGAAGAAGGAGAAGGAGAAGGTGAAGTCTGGAGGGTGAAGCAGAAGAAGCAGAAGAAAGAGAAGGAGAAGGTGAAGTCTGGAGGGTGAAGCAGAAGAAACAGAAGAAGGAGAAGGAGAAGGTGAAGACTGGAGGGTGAATCAGAAGAAGTAGAAGAAGGAGAAGGAGAAGGTAAAGTCTGGAGGGTGTATCAGAAGAAGTAGAAGAAGGAGAAGGAGAAGGTGAAGTCTGGAGGGTGAATCAGAAGAAGCAGAAGAAGGAGAAGGAGAAGGTGAAGTCTGGAGGGTGAATCAGAAGAAGCAGAAGAAGGAGAAGGAGAAGATGAAGTCTGGAGGGTGAATCAGAAGAAGTAGAAGAAGGAGAAGGAGAAGGTGAGGTCTGGAGGGTGAATCAGAAGAAGCAGAAGAAGGAGAAGGAGAAGGTGAAGTCTGGAGGGTGAATCAGAAGAAGCAGAAGAAGGAGAAGGAGAAGGTGAAGTCTGGAGGGTGAATCAGAAGAAGCAGAAGAAGGAGAAGGAGAAGGTGATGTCAGGAGGGTGAATCAGAAGAAGCAGAAGAAGGAGAAGGAGCAGGTGAAGTCAGGGGGGTGTAGCAGAAGAAGTAGAAGAAGGAGAAGGAGAAGGTGAAGTCAGGACGGTGAAGCAGAAGAAGCAGAAGAAGGAGAAGGTGAAGGTGAAGCCTGGAGGGCGCAGCAGAAGAAGCAGAAGAAGGAGAAGGAGAAGGTGAAGTCTGGAGTGTGAAGCAGAAGAAGCAGAAGAAGGAGAAGGAGAAGGTGAAGTCTGGAGGGCGCAGCAGAAGAAGCAGAAGAAGGAGAATGAGAAGGTGAAGTCTGGAGGGTGAATCAGAAGAAGCAGAAGAATGAGAAGGAGAAGGTGAAGTCTGGAGGTTGAATCAGAAGAAGTAGAAGAAGGAGAAGGAGAAGGTGAAGTCTGGAGGGTGAAGCAGAAGAAGTAGAAGAAGGAGAAGGAGAAGTTGAAGTCAGGAGGGTGAATCAGAAGAAGTAGAAGAAGGAGAAGGAGAAGGTGAAGTCAGGAGGGTGAATCAGAAGAAGCAGAAGAAGGAGAAGGAGAAGGTGAAGCCTGGAGGGTGAATCAGAAGAATCAGAAGAAGGAGAAGGAGAAGGTGAAGTCAGGAGGGTGAATCAGAAGAAGTAGAAGAAGGAGAAGGAGAAGGTGAAGTCAGGAGGGTGAATCAGAAGAAGCAGAAGAAGGAGATAGAGAAGGTGAAGTCTGGAGGGTGAATCAGAAGAATCAGAAGAAGGAGAAGGAGAAGGTGAAGTCTGGAGGGTGAAGCAGAAGAAGCAGAAGAAAGAGAAGGAGAAGGTGAAGTCTGGAGGGTGAAGCAGAAGAAACAGAAGAAGGAGAAGGAGAAGGTGAAGACTGGAGGGTGAATCAGAAGAAGTAGAAGAAGGAGAAGGAGAAGGTAAAGTCTGGAGGGTGTATCAGAAGAAGTAGAAGAAGGAGAAGGAGAAGGTGAAGTCTGGAGGGTGAATCAGAAGAAGCAGAAGAAGGAGAAGGAGAAGGTGAAGTCTGGAGGGTGAATCAGAAGAAGCAGAAGAAGGAGAAGGAGAAGATGAAGTCTGGAGGGTGAATCAGAAGAAGTAGAAGAAGGAGAAGGAGAAGGTGAGGTCTGGAGGGTGAATCAGAAGAAGCAGAAGAAGGAGAAGGAGAAGGTGAAGTCTGGAGGGTGAATCAGAAGAAGCAGAAGAAGGAGAAGGAGAAGGTGAAGTCTGGAGGGTGAATCAGAAGAAGCAGAAGAAGGAGAAGGAGAAGGTGATGTCAGGAGGGTGAATCAGAAGAAGCAGAAGAAGGAGAAGGAGCAGGTGAAGTCAGGGGGGTGTAGCAGAAGAAGTAGAAGAAGGAGAAGGAGAAGGTGAAGTCAGGACGGTGAAGCAGAAGAAGCAGAAGAAGGAGAAGGTGAAGGTGAAGCCTGGAGGGCGCAGCAGAAGAAGCAGAAGAAGGAGAAGGAGAAGGTGAAGTCTGGAGTGTGAAGCAGAAGAAGCAGAAGAAGGAGAAGGAGAAGGTGAAGTCTGGAGGGCGCAGCAGAAGAAGCAGAAGAAGGAGAATGAGAAGGTGAAGTCTGGAGGGTGAATCAGAAGAAGCAGAAGAATGAGAAGGAGAAGGTGAAGTCTGGAGGTTGAATCAGAAGAAGTAGAAGAAGGAGAAGGAGAAGGTGAAGTCTGGAGGGTGAAGCAGAAGAAGTAGAAGAAGGAGAAGGAGAAGTTGAAGTCAGGAGGGTGAATCAGAAGAAGTAGAAGAAGGAGAAGGAGAAGGTGAAGTCAGGAGGGTGAATCAGAAGAAGCAGAAGAAGGAGAAGGAGAAGGTGAAGCCTGGAGGGTGAATCAGAAGAATCAGAAGAAGGAGAAGGAGAAGGTGAAGTCTGGAGGGTGAATCAGAAGAAGCAGAAGAAAGAGAAGGAGAAGGTGAAGTCTGGAGGGTGAAGCAGAAGAAACAGAAGAAGGAGAAGGAGAAGGTGAAGACCGGAGGGTGAATCAGAAGAAGTAGAAGAAGGAGAAGGAGAAGGTGAAGTCTGGAGGGTGAATCAGAAGAAGTAGAAGAAGGAGAAGGAGAAGTTGAAGTCTGGAGGGTGAATCAGAAGAAGCAGAAGAAGGAGAAGGAGAAGGTGAAGTCTGGAGGGTGAATCAGAAGAAGCAGAAGAAGGAGAAGGAGAAGATGAAGTCTGGAGGGTGAATCAGAAGAAGTAGAAGAAGGAGAAGGAGAAGGTGAAGTCTGGAGGGTGAATCAGAAGAAGTAGAAGAAGGAGAAGGAGAACATGAAGTCTGGAGGGTGAATCAGAAGAAACAGAAGAAGGAGAAGGAGAAGGTGAAGTCTGGAGGGTGAATCAGAAGAAGTAGAAGAAGGAGAAGGAGAAGGTGTAGTCTGGAGGGTGAATCAGAAGAAGTAGACAAAGGAGAAGGAGAAGGTGAAGTCTGGAGGGTGAATCAGAAGAAGCAGAAGAAGGAGAAGGAGAAGGTGAAGTCTGGAGGGTGAATCAGATGAAGTAGAAGAAGGAGAAGGAGAAGGTGAAGTCTGGAGGGTGAATCGGAAGAAGCAGAAGAAGGAGAAGGAGAAGGTGAAGTCTGGAGGGTGAATCAGAAGAAGCAGAAGAAGGAGAAGGAGAAGGTGAAGTCTGGAGGGTGAATCAGAAGAAGTAGATGAAGGAGAAGGAGAAGTTGAAGTCTGGAGGGTGAAGTTGAGGAAGTAGAAGATGGAGAAGGAGAAGGTGAAGTCAGGAGGGTGAATCAGAAGATGTAGAAGAAGGAGAAGGAGAAGGTGAAGTCAGGAGGGTGAATCAGAAGAAGCAGAAGAAGGAGAAGGAGAAGGTGAAGTCTGGAGGGTGAATCAGAAGAAGTAGAAGAAGGAGAAGGAGAAGGTGAAGTCTGGAGGGTGAATCAGAAGAAGCAGAAGAAGGAGAAGGAGAAGGTGAAGTCTGGAGGGTGAATCAGAAGAAGCAGAAGAAGGAGAAGGAGAAGGTGAAGTCTGGAGGGTGAATCAGAAGAAGCAGAATAAGGAGAAGGAGAAGGTTAAGTCTGGAGGGTGAATCAGAAGAAGCAGAAGAAGGAGAAGGAGAAGGTGAAGTCTGGAGGGTGAATCAGAAGAAGTAGAAGAAGGAGAAGGAGAAGGTGAAGTCTGGAGGGTGAAGCAGAAGAAACAGAAGAAGGAGAAGGAGAAGGTGAAGACTGGAGGGTGAATCAGAAGAAGTAGAAGAATGAGAAGGAGAAGGTGAAGTCTGGAGGGTGAATCAGAAGAAGTAGAAGAAGGAGAAGGAGAAGGTGAAGTCTGGAGGGTGAATCAGAAGAAGCAGAAGAAGGAGAAGGAGAAGGTGAAGTCTGGAGGGTGAATCAGAAGAAGCAGAAGAAGGAGAAGGAGAAGATGAAGTCTGGAGGGTGAATCAGAAGAAGTAGAAGAAGGAGAAGGAGAAGGTGAGGTCTGGAGGGTGAATCAGAAGAAGCAGAAGAAGGAGAAGGAGAAGGTGAAGTCTGGAGGGTGAATCAGAAGAAGCAGAAGAAGGAGAAGGAGAAGATGAAGTCTGGACGGTGAATCAGAAGAAGCAGAAGAAGGAGAAGGAGAAGGTGAAGTCAGGAGGGTGAATCAGAAGAAGCAGAATAAGGAGAAGGAGAAGGTGAAGTTAGGAGTGTGAATCAGAAGAAGCAGAAGAAGGAGAAGGAGCAGGTGAAGTCAGGGGGGTGTAGCAGAAGAAGTAGAAGAAGGAGAAGGAGAAGGTGAAGTCAGGACGGTGAAGCAGAAGAAGCAGAAGAAGGAGAAGGAGAAGGTGAAGCCTGGAGGGCGCAGCAGAAGAAGCAGAAGAAGGAGTAGGAGAAGGTGAAGTCTGGAGTGTGAAGCAGAAGAAGCAGAAGAAGGAGAAGGAGAAGGTGAAGTCTGGAGGGCGCAGCAGAAGAAGCAGAAGAAGGAGAATGAGAAGGTGAAGTCTGGAGGGTGAATCAGAAGAAGCAGAAGAAGGAGAAGGAGAAGGTGAAGTCTGGAGGTTGAATCAGAAGAAGTAGAAGAAGGAGAAGGAGAAGGTGAAGTCTGGAGGGTGAAGCAGAAGAAGTAGAAGAAGGAGAAGGAGAAGGTGAAGTCAGGAGGGTGAATCAGAAGAAGTAGAAGAAGGAGAAGGAGAAGGTGAAGTCAGGAGGGTGAATCAGAAGAAGCAGAAGAAGGAGAAGGAGAAGCTAAGTCTGGAGGGTGAATCAGAAGAATCAGAAGAAGGAGAAGGTGAAGTCTGGAGGGTGAATCAGAAGAAGCAGAAGAAAGAGAAGGAGAAGGTGAAGTCTGGAGGGTGAAGCAGAAGAAACAGAAGAAGGAGAAGGAGAAGGTGAAGACTGGAGGGTGAATCAGAAGAAGTAGAAGAAGGAGAAGGAGAAGGTGAAGTCTGGAGGGTGAATCAGAAGAAGTAGAAGAAGGAGAAGGAGAAGTTGAAGTCTGGAGGGTGAATCAGAAGAAGCAGAAGAAGGAGAAGTAGAAGGTGAAGTCTGGAGGGTGAATCAGAAGAAGCAGAAGAAGGAGAAGGAGAAGATGAAGTCTGGAGGGTGAATCAGAAGAAGTAGAAGAAGGAGAAGGAGAAGGTGAAGTCTGGAGGGTGAATCAGAAGAAGTAGTTGAAGGAGAAGGAGAAGATGAAGTCTGGAGGGTGAATCAGAAGAAACAGAAGAAGGAGAAGGAGAAGGTGAAGTCTGGAGGGTGAATCAGAAGAAGTAGAAGAAGGAGAAGGAGAAGGTGTAGTCTGGAGGGTGAATCAGAAGAAGAAGACGAAGGAGAAGGAGAAGGTGAAGTCTGGAGGGTGAATCAGAAGAAGGAGAAGGAGAAGGTGAAGTCTGGAGGGTGAATCAGATGAAGTAGAAGAAGGAGAAGGAGAAGGTGAAGTCTGGAGGGTGAATCAGAAGAAGCAGAAGAAGGAGAAGGAGAAGGTGAAGTCTGGAGGGTGAATCAGAAGAAGCAGAAGAAGGAGAAGGAGAAGGTGAAGTCTGGAGGATGAATCAGAAGAAGTAGAAGAAGGAGAAGGAGAAGTTGAAGTCTGGAGGGTGAAGCAGAGGAAGTAGAAGATGGAGAAGGAGAAGTTGAAGTCAGGAGGGTGAATCAGAAGAAGTAGAAGAAGGAGAAGGAGAAGGTGAAGTCAGGAGGGTGAATCAGAAGAAGCAGAAGATGGAGAAGGAGAAGGTGAAGTCTGGAGGGTGAATCAGAAGAATCAGAAGAAGGAGAAGGAGAAGGTGAAGTCTGGAGGGTGAATCAGAAGAAGCAGAGGAAGGAGAAGGAGAAGGTGAAGTCTGGAGGGTGAATCAGAAGAAGCAGAATAAGGAGAAGGAGAAGGTGAAGTCTGGAGGGTGAATCAGAAGAAGCAGAAGAAGAAGGAGAAGGTGAAGTCTGGAGGGTGAATCAGAAGAAGCAGAAGAAGGAGAAGGAGAAGGTGAAGTCTGGAGGGTGAAGCAGAAGAAGGAGAAGAAGGAGAAGGAGAAGGTGAAGTCAGGAGGGTGAATCAGAAGAAGTAGAAGAAGGAGAAGGAGAAGGTGAAGTCAGGAGGGTGAATCAGAAGAAGCAGAAGAAAGAGAAGGAGAAGGTGAAGTCTGGAGGGTGAATCAGAAGAATCAGAAGAAGGAGAAGGAGAAGGTGAAGTCTGGAGGGTGAATCAGAAGAAGCAGAAGAAAGAGAAGGAGAAGGTGAAGTCTGGAGGGTGAAGCAGAAGAAACAGAAGAAGGAGAAGGAGAAGGTGAAGACTGGAGGGTGAATCAGAAGAAGTAGAAGAAGGAGAAGGAGAAGGTGAAGTCTGGAGGGTGAATCAGAAGAAGTAGAAGAAGGAGAAGGAGAAGGTGAAGTCTGGAGGGTGAATCAGAAGAAGCAGAAGAAGGAGAAGGAGAAGGTGAAGTCTGGAGGGTGAATCAGAAGAAGCAGAAGAAGGAGAAGGAGAAGATGAAATCTGCAGGGTGAATCGGAAGAAGTAGAAGAAGGAGAAGGAGAAGGTGAAGTCTGGTGGGTGAATCAGAAGAAGTAGAAGAAGGAGAAGGAGAAGTTGAAGTCTGGAGGGTGAATCAGAAGAAGCAGAAGAAGGAGAAGGAGAAGGTGAAGTCTGGAGGGTGAATCAGAAGAAGCAGAAGAAGGAGAAGGAGAAGATGAAGTCTGGAGGGTGAATCAGAAGAAGTAGAAGAAGGAGAAGGAGAAGGTGAAGTCTGGAGGGTGAATCAGAAGAAGTAGAAGAAGGAGAAGGAGAAGATGAAGTCTGGAGGGTGAATCAGAAGAAACAGAAGAAGGAGAAGGAGAAGGTGAAGTCTGGAGGGTGAATCAGAAGAAGCAGAAGAAGGAGAAGGAGAAGGTGAAGTCTGGAGGGTGAATCAGAAGAAGTAGAAGAAGGAGAAGGAGAAGGTGAAGTCTGGAGGGTGAATCAGAAGAAGCAGAAGAAGGAGAAGGAGAAGGTGAAGTCTGGAGGGTGAATCAGAAGAAGCAGAAGAAGGAGAAGGGGAAGTCTGGAGGGTGAATCAGAAGAAGTAGAAGAAGGAGAAGGAGAAGTTGAAGTCTGGAGGGTGAAGCAGAAGAAGTAGAAGAAGGAGAAGGAGAAGGTGAAGTCAGGAGGGTGAATCAGAAGAAGTAGAAGAAGGAGAAGGAGAAGGTGAAGTCAGGAGGGTGAATCAGAAGAAGCAGAAGAAGGAGATAGAGAAGGTGAAGTCTGGAGGGTGAATCAGAAGAATCAGAAGAAGGAGAAGGAGAAGGTGAAGTCTGGAGGGTGAAGCAGAAGAAGCAGAAGAAAGAGAAGGAGAAGGTGAAGTCTGGAGGGTGAAGCAGAAGAAACAGAAGAAGGAGAAGGAGAAGGTGAAGACTGGAGGGTGAATCAGAAGAAGTAGAAGAAGGAGAAGGAGAAGGTGAAGTCTGGAGGGTGAATCAGAAGAAGTAGAAGAAGGAGAAGGAGAAGGTGAAGTCTGGAGGGTGAATCAGAAGAAGCAGAAGAAGGAGAAGGAGAAGCTGAAGACTGGAGGGTGAATCAGAAGAAGCAGAAGAAGGAGAAGGAGAAGATGAAGTCTGGAGGGTGAATCAGAAGAAGTAGAAGATGGAGAAGGAGAAGGTGAGGTCTGGAGGGTGAATCAGAAGAAGCAGAAGAAGGAGAAGGAGAAGGTGAAGTCTGGAGGGTGAATCAGAAGAAGCAGAAGAAGGAGAAGGAGAAGGTGAAGTCTGGAGGGTGAATCAGAAGAAGCAGAAGAAGGAGAAGGAGAAGGTGAAGCCAGGAGGGTGAATCAGAAGAAGCAGAAGAAGGAGAAGGAGAAGGTGAAGTTAGGAGGGTGAATCAGAAGAAGCAGAAGAAGGAGAAGGAGCAGGTGAAGTCAGGGGGGTGTAGCAGAAGAAGTAGAAGAAGGAGAAGGAGAAGGTGAAGTCAGGACGGTGAAGCAGAAGAAGCAGAAGAAGGAGAAGGAGAAGGTGAATCCTGGAGGGCGCAGCAGAGGAAGCAGAAGAAGGAGAAGGAGAAGGTGAAGTCAGGAGGGTGAATCAGAAGAAGCAGAAGAAGGAGAAGGAGAAGGTGAAGTCTGGAGGGTGAATCAGAAGAAGTAGAAGAAGGAGAAGGAGAAGGTGAAGTCTGGAGGGTGAATCAGAAGAAGCAGAAGAAGGAGAAGGAGAAGGTGAAGTCTGGAGGGTGAATCAGAAGAAGCAGAAGAAGGAGAAGGAGAAGGTGAAGTCTGGAGGGTGAATCAGAAGAAGCAGAATAAGGAGAAGGAGAAGGTTAAGTCTGGAGGGTGAATCAGAAGAAGCAGAAGAAGGAGAAGGAGAAGGTGAAGTCTGGAGGGTGAATCAGAAGAAGTAGAAGAAGGAGAAGGAGAAGGTGAAGTCTGGAGGGTGAAGCAGAAGAAACAGAAGAAGGAGAAGGAGAAGGTGAAGACTGGAGGGTGAATCAGAAGAAGTAGAAGAATGAGAAGGAGAAGGTGAAGTCTGGAGGGTGAATCAGAAGAAGTAGAAGAAGGAGAAGGAGAAGGTGAAGTCTGGAGGGTGAATCAGAAGAAGCAGAAGAAGGAGAAGGAGAAGGTGAAGTCTGGAGGGTGAATCAGAAGAAGCAGAAGAAGGAGAAGGAGAAGATGAAGTCTGGAGGGTGAATCAGAAGAAGTAGAAGAAGGAGAAGGAGAAGGTGAGGTCTGGAGGGTGAATCAGAAGAAGCAGAAGAAGGAGAAGGAGAAGGTGAAGTCTGGAGGGTGAATCAGAAGAAGCAGAAGAAGGAGAAGGAGAAGATGAAGTCTGGATGGTGAATCAGAAGAAGCAGAAGAAGGAGAAGGAGAAGGTGAAGTCAGGAGGGTGAATCAGAAGAAGCAGAATAAGGAGAAGGAGAAGGTGAAGTTAGGAGTGTGAATCAGAAGAAGCAGAAGAAGGAGAAGGAGCAGGTGAAGTCAGGGGGGTGTAGCAGAAGAAGTAGAAGAAGGAGAAGGAGAAGGTGAAGTCAGGACGGTGAAGCAGAAGAAGCAGAAGAAGGAGAAGGAGAAGGTGAAGCCTGGAGGGCGCAGCAGAAGAAGCAGAAGAAGGAGTAGGAGAAGGTGAAGTCTGGAGTGTGAAGCAGAAGAAGCAGAAGAAGGAGAAGGAGAAGGTGAAGTCTGGAGGGCGCAGCAGAAGAAGCAGAAGAAGGAGAATGAGAAGGTGAAGTCTGGAGGGTGAATCAGAAGAAGCAGAAGAAGGAGAAGGAGAAGGTGAAGTCTGGAGGTTGAATCAGAAGAAGTAGAAGAAGGAGAAGGAGAAGGTGAAGTCTGGAGGGTGAAGCAGAAGAAGTAGAAGAAGGAGAAGGAGAAGGTGAAGTCAGGAGGGTGAATCAGAAGAAGTAGAAGAAGGAGAAGGAGAAGGTGAAGTCAGGAGGGTGAATCAGAAGAAGCAGAAGAAGGAGAAGGAGAAGCTAAGTCTGGAGGGTGAATCAGAAGAATCAGAAGAAGGAGAAGGTGAAGTCTGGAGGGTGAATCAGAAGAAGCAGAAGAAAGAGAAGGAGAAGGTGAAGTCTGGAGGGTGAAGCAGAAGAAACAGAAGAAGGAGAAGGAGAAGGTGAAGACTGGAGGGTGAATCAGAAGAAGTAGAAGAAGGAGAAGGAGAAGGTGAAGTCTGGAGGGTGAATCAGAAGAAGTAGAAGAAGGAGAAGGAGAAGTTGAAGTCTGGAGGGTGAATCAGAAGAAGCAGAAGAAGGAGAAGTAGAAGGTGAAGTCTGGAGGGTGAATCAGAAGAAGCAGAAGAAGGAGATGGAGAAGATGAAGTCTGGAGGGTGAATCAGAAGAAGTAGAAGAAGGAGAAGGAGAAGGTGAAGTCTGGAGGGTGAATCAGAAGAAGTAGTTGAAGGAGAAGGAGAAGATGAAGTCTGGAGGGTGAATCAGAAGAAACAGAAGAAGGAGAAGGAGAAGGTGAAGTCTGGAGGGTGAATCAGAAGAAGTAGAAGAAGGAGAAGGAGAAGGTGTAGTCTGGAGGGTGAATAAGAAGAAGAAGACGAAGGAGAAGGAGAAGGTGAAGTCTGGAGGGTGAATCAGAAGAAGGAGAAGGAGAAGGTGAAGTCTGGAGGGTGAATCAGATGAAGTAGAAGAAGGAGAAGGAGAAGGTGAAGTCTGGAGGGTGAATCAGAAGAAGCAGAAGAAGGAGAAGGAGAAGGTGAAGTCTGGAGGGTGAATCAGAAGAAGCAGAAGAAGGAGAAGGAGAAGGTGAAGTCTGGAGGGTGAATCAGAAGAAGTAGAAGAAGGAGAAGGAGAAGTTGAAGTCTGGAGGGTGAAGCAGAGGAAGTAGAAGATGGAGAAGGAGAAGGTGAAGTCAGGAGGGTGAATCAGAAGAAGTAGAAGAAGGAGAAGGAGAAGGTGAAGTCAGGAGGGTGAATCAGAAGAAGCAGAAGATGGAGAAGTAGAAGGTGAAGTCTGGAGGGTGAATCAGAAGAATCAGAAGAAGGAGAAGTAGAAGGTGAAGTCTGGAGGGTGAATCAGAAGAAGCAGAGGAAGGAGAAGGAGAAGGTGAAGTCTGGAGGGTGAATCAGAAGAAGCAGAATAAGGAGAAGGAGAAGGTGAAGTCTGGAGGGTGAATCAGAAGAAGCAGAATAAGGAGAAGGAGAAGGTGAAGTCTGGAGGGTGAATCAGAAGAAGCAGAAGAAGAAGGAGAAGGTGAAGTCTGGAGGGTGAATCAGAAGAAGCAGAAGAAGGAGAAGGAGAAGGTGAAGTCTGGAGGGTGAAGCAGAAGAAGGAGAAGAAGGAGAAGGAGAAGGTGAAGTCAGGAGGGTGAATCAGAAGAAGTAGAAGAAGGAGAAGGAGAAGGTGAAGTCAGGAGGGTGAATCAGAAGAAGCAGAAGAAAGAGAAGGAGAAGGTGAAGTCTGGAGGGTGAATCAGAAGAATCAGAAGAAGGAGAAGGAGAAGGTGAAGTCTGGAGGGTGAATCAGAAGAAGCAGAAGAAAGAGAAGGAGAAGGTGAAGTCTGGAGGGTGAAGCAGAAGAAACAGAAGAAGGAGAAGGAGAAGGTGAAGACTGGAGGGTGAATCAGAAGAAGTAGAAGAAGGAGAAGGAGAAGGTGAAGTCTGGAGGGTGAATCAGAAGAAGTAGAAGAAGGAGAAGGAGAAGGTGAAGTCTGGAGGGTGAATCAGAAGAAGCAGAAGAAGGAGAAGGAGAAGGTGAAGTCTGGAGGGTGAATCAGAAGAAGCAGAAGAAGGAGAAGGAGAAGATGAAGTCTGCAGGGTGAATCGGAAGAAGTAGAAGAAGGAGAAGGAGAAGGTGAAGTCTGGTGGGTGAATCAGAAGAAGTAGAAGAAGGAGAAGGAGAAGTTGAAGTCTGGAGGGTGAATCAGAAGAAGCAGAAGAAGGAGAAGGAGAAGGTGAAGTCTGGAGGGTGAATCAGAAGAAGCAGAAGAAGGAGAAGGAGAAGATGAAGTCTGGAGGGTGAATCAGAAGAAGTAGAAGAAGGAGAAGGAGAAGGTGAAGTCTGGAGGGTGAATCAGAAGAAGTAGAAGAAGGAGAAGGAGAAGATGAAGTCTGGAGGGTGAATCAGAAGAAACAGAAGAAGGAGAAGGAGAATATGAAGTCTGGAGGGTGAATCAGAAGAAGAAGAAGAAGGAGAAGGAGAAGGTGTAGTCTGGAGGGTGAATCAGAAGAAGTAGACGAAGGAGAAGGAGAAGGTGAAGTCTGGAGGGTGAATCAGAAGAAGCAGAAGAAGGAGAAGGAGAAGGTGAAGTCTGGAGGGTGAATCAGAAGAAGTAGAAGAAGGAGAAGGAGAAGGTGAAGTCTGGAGGGTGAATCAGAAGAAGCAGAAGAAGGAGAAGGAGAAGGTGAAGTCTGGAGGGTGAATCAGAAGAAGCAGAAGAAGGAGAAGGGGAAGTCTGGAGGGTGAATCAGAAGAAGTAGAAGAAGGAGAAGGAGAAGTTGAAGTCTGGAGGGTGAAGCAGAAGAAGTAGAAGAAGGAGAAGGAGAAGGTGAAGTCAGGAGGGTGAATCAGAAGAAGTAGAAGAAGGAGAAGGAGAAGGTGAAGTCAGGAGGGTGAATCAGAAGAAGCAGAAGAAGGAGATAGAGAAGGTGAAGTCTGGAGGGTGAATCAGAAGAATCAGAAGAAGGAGAAGGAGAAGGTGAAGTCTGGAGGGTGAAGCAGAAGAAGCAGAAGAAAGAGAAGGAGAAGGTGAAGTCTGGAGGGTGAAGCAGAAGAAACAGAAGAAGGAGAAGGAGAAGGTGAAGACTGGAGGGTGAATCAGAAGAAGTAGAAGAAGGAGAAGGAGAAGGTGAAGTCTGGAGG